>NW_019154087.1:41074521-41204276 GCF_002288905.1 Enhydra lutris kenyoni | reverse complement strand
CAACCTCCCACCCCCCCCCACCTCTTCAAACCCTTCAGATTGTTTTTCAGAGTCCATAGTCTCTCATTGTTCACCTCCCCTTCCAATTTCCCACTTTTGAAGAGGTAGTTTAAAGAAAAAAAGAAAGAAATAGTGGTGTATATATGGAGTTAGGGAGAAAAGAGTGGTGCTGGGGGATGGGTTTCTGGATTTATTTGTGCTACAGTAAAAGAGCCTAGGTAACACTGTCACTCTTAAACAAGAGGCTATCATGGTGGTGCTGGTGACTGTGCTGGGGGTTCAGGATTTCTTTTTGGTTGCATGGGTTACTCCACATCTGGCTGTTAAAACTGACTCTCATCAGCTGTCTTATCCTTTCCACTTAACCCAGGAATTCCTTCCCCACCTGCTCATACCACAAATCAGGAAATGTAGTAAGGGGTTTGTTTGTTTGTTTATAAAATATATTTCTAAAAAAGAGGTTATAAAAAGATAACCTTTAGAGAGTTATACCTAACCATATAAATACATTTTATATTATTAACTGAAATGGGATTTCCCAGAAGTCAAGATTGCTTTATGGTTTGTAATGGAAGTTTTGAAAAATTTTAGACCAAAATAGCTAGGAACAATTTTCCTCTCCCTAAAAGGAGCAGGAACAGAATAGAATAGTTCAGTCATAGATGAAAATATCATTGTGTTCTCACAGTAGTCCATTCACTGCTGCTAGCAAGCAAATCCTCTAGAGAATGAAACAAGTCAACAACACAATGTTCCCAATAGGGCTTTTGGGTTCATATGGTAAAAAATAAAAGTCAATTCCTACAGGGCTCTCATGTAGCTTTAAAAAATGGTATAAAGTCTAAACATCAAGAATATGTTAGACGTTGTGTGTTTTCTATTAGTTTGCATAGTCCCAACTCTGCTGACACTGTATTTTACAGATAACTTTATCAGAAGATGCTTCTTTTCCTCCCAAGTCTGTTCTTTTGGCCTTTGCTCCTGGCTATAGCCCTCCCCTCCTTTACGCTTTCCTTCTTTTCCTCCCTAGTATTTTTCCCTTCAAAGAGATGAACTGTGGTGAGGCAATGCTTTGTGCTTTGCAGAATTTAATTCCTGGGTATCTCCCTGTGTGAGGCCCCAGGCAAACTCCAGAGTCAGGAACTGCTAGAGTTGAGCTTGTAACATCACTGGCCCTTTCTCCTGCTCCCAGATTTCAGTCAAAACCACCTGGGACCCAACTCCCACTCCCTAGTACTTTCCTTAGTTGAATCCATGGAATCATTCCTTGCTATCCCAACTCCATCTCCCTATCTTCAGACCAATCTGAACTGAAGGCAGAAGATGCTTAGGTTGTAACACATGTGGCATATTTACTTTTTGTCTTACCCTGATTCCAGTCAGTAGACCTTTATGCTGTCCCCAAATGACAGCATTGATCTTTCTAGTTGGGCTTCTGCACAAAATTTCTCCTCACGTTCTAGTATACTGATTAGAACTGTTCCAGCCCAGTCTAAGATCACCAGCAAACATACTGTCTGTCACAATTAGGCTTCCTGACCCAATGAAAGAAGGAGACTGTATATAAGAGCAGCCTCAGGTATCTCAGCAAACAAAGAAAAAGAACTATTACAGAATTTTGGGAAAGGGTGAAATTTAGATAATATTTAAATGAAGCAGTTTTCAAAAGGCTCAAAGCAAGGCAGGACTGTGGCTAATGGACTCATCATCAGGTTTGGACTGTGAAGTGGATCCAGGTTCCAGTGTTCTTGGAAAGTGCAAAGTTAAGATGGATGTGGACTATTGTATTCAGAAACCCCTTATCTGATGGAAAAATGTCCCAATCCAGGACTATGGCTAGAGCTTTGGCAACACTACTGGCAATTCTAACTTTTTAGAACTTTGAGATAATCTTAATCCACTTATAGGTGTTTACAGTATACACATCAATGCTAGTCAAAATGTGGCCAGGGGTGTACTGACAGCCTGCAAACTGTTAGAGTTCAGAAGTACAGGAATTGAGAATAAACATTTATCACCTTTACAGCAACTTGACATTGCCATGAAATCTGAGTGTGATCATTTTTCTGGTAATTTTCATTGTATTTATATAAGCATAAATCCAGAAAACATGTGGGAATGGATACTAAGGATGGGGGAAAATGGTGGAAGGAATATAAAGTTGGATCAGGCTGACGTTATTGATACGGGCTCACTAAGCAGAGATTCTGCATTTAATGTACTTCAAGGAGTCAGAAAGGGCTCTAAGAGTTTGGCTGGATGACTGACTGAAACATGGACCAAAAAGTGGCTCACAGTGCGTGAAATGGAAATAAATGACCTTCTTTGATTTGATGTAGAGGGAGAGATTCAGAAATTCAGGGAGATTGGAATTTTGGAGTGGATTTGTCATTTAAGACCCACTCACCTATACTGAGAGGGTCTAGAAGACATACCTTTCATCAATACTTTAAGAAATAAATTTGAGAGGGGAGCCCCAGCATCACTGAAAAGCTCGATCATTCTTCTCTGTAGGCCAGACCTTATAGTGGGAATCCCAGCCATTCCATTTGAAGCCTAAACTCAATGAAGATAATTATAGGATACCCGAGGTGGCAGGGGCCAAGTGGTGGCATTCAACTGCCAAAGCAATGGTTATTGTATTGGATAGAAAGTCAAAATAACAATTGAAATAGTCTGATTTGTGCAGACCTATGTCATTGACTGGTTAATCATGGTGCTCCTAGAAGTGAAATTGATGGTAAACCTAGTAAATTCTTTATTTGTATAATCATAAAAGTTCTATGTCAAAAGTCTAATTCAAATCATAAAAGCAGAGATGGACAGTCCCTCAATCAATTCCCAGATCTGAAACAGTTTACAGACCCAAAAGCCCTTGAGGAAGGATACTATTGAAAACTTACAATTTTTTCCCTAGCCTTCTCTAAAGGGTCTATGGTCTTTTACTAGGGTAAGTGTACATCACTGTGAAAAATAAAACAATGAGACATTATGGGGACCACTGGACACTGACTCTGAAATAACACAAATTCTAGGACACCCAAAATGTCTCTGTGGCCTAACAGAGCAGGAGCTAATAGAAGTCAGGTGAATAATTAAGTTTTAGCTCAGGTCCATCTCACAGTGGGTCCAGTGGGTCCTCAAACTCATCTTGTGGTTATTTTCTCAGTTGCAAAATGCATAATTGGAGTGAACATACTAGCAGATGAGAATCTCCACACTGGTTTCCTGTCTTGTAGAGTGAGGGCTTTTATATTGAGAAAGGCCAGTGGAAGCATTAGAATTGATTCTTCCCAGGAAACTGGTAAATCAAAAGTGATACTACATTCCTGGAGGGTTTACAGAGGTTAGGATGACCATCACAGACTTGAAAGACGCAAGGGTAGGGATTCGCACTACATTCCCATTCAACTCTCCTTATTTGGCCTGTGCAAAAGACAGACGGATCTTGGAAAATGACAATGGGTTACTGTAACTTGACCAGGTGGTGACTCTAACTGCAGCTGCTATACAAGATATGGTTTCATTGCTTGAACAAATTACACATCCACTGGTACTTGGTATGCAGAACTCATTTGGCAAATGCCCTTTTCTCCATCTCTGTCTAAGAAAACCACCAGAAGCAGTTTACTTTCAGCTGGCAAAGCAGCAATATGCCTTCACTTTTTACTTTCACTATACCTATCAACTCTCTAGCCCTATGTCATAACTTACTTTGTAGGAATTTTGATTGCTTGTCCCTTCTGGAAGATTTCACACTGGTCCATTACATTGATGCACTGATGACAATATGCTGACTGGACCCAGGAAGTAGAAACTATGCTAGATTTATTGGTGGATATTTGCATGTCAAAAGGTGGGAAATAAATCTTACTAAAATTTAGAGGCGTTTTACTTCCATGGAATTTCTAGCATTTCAGTGTTATGGGGCATGTTGAGATACCACTTCTGCATCTGGCCCTTCCTACAACCAAGAAAGAGGCACAAGGCTAGTGGGCCTCTTTGTATTTTGGAGACAATATATTTCTCATTTTGGGTGTGTTATTCTAACCCATTTTACTGAGTTACCCCAAAAGCTACTAGTTTTGAGTGGGGGCCAAAAGAAGAGAAGGCTATGCAACAGGTCCAGGCTGGTGTGCAAGATGTTTTGCTACAAGGTCCATATGATCTGGCAGATCCAATGGTACTTGAAATATCACTGGCAGGGATGCTGTTTGGAGCCTTTGGGAGGCCCCTATAGGTGAACTGCAGCATAGGTCTTTAGGATTTGAGAGCAAAGCCCTGACATCATCTGCAGATAACTACCCATGTTGAGAAACAGCTCTTGGCCTGCTACTGGGCCTCTGTAGAGACTGAGCACTTGCCTATGGGTTACTGTGTTACCATGTGCCATTATTTTCCTATCATGAACTGGGTGTTATCTACGCCATGAAGCCATAAAGTTAGGCATGCACAGTGATACTCCATTATCAGTGGAAGTGGTGTATATGTGATTGTTTGATAGAATGGTGAAATGGCCTTTTGAAGACTCAGTACAATGCCAGCCAAGTGGCAATACTTTACACTGGGGCAAGGTTCCACAGAAAGCTGCATGTGCTCTCAGTGTCTAGTATATGGTGCCATTTCTATTGTAGGATTCCTGAGTCTAGAAATCATTCAAGTGGAAAGTGGAGTGGCACCATTTGATATTATCCCTAGTTACCTTCTGGCGAAACCTTTGCTTCTTGTTCCTATGACTCTATGCTTTGCTGGCCTACAGATCTTAGTGTCTTAGAGGGAGGAATGTTTTCATCAAGGAGACACAATTATTCCATTGAACTAGAAGTTAATACTGCTGCCTGGCTACTTGGAGCTTCTCAAGCCTCTGAAACAGCAGTTAAGAAGAGTTATGATGTTGGCTAAGGTGACTAATCATGATCACCAAGGGGAAACTGAACTATTACTCCACAATGGAGATATGGAAGACTATGTTTGGAATATAGGAAATCTGTGATTAAAGTCAGTGGAAACTAGAACCACCCAATCAAGACAGGACTACAAATGACAAGTACCGAATCTTTCTTTCTCTGATTTATCTAATTTGGCATAATGTGCTCCAAGTCTAGCCACGTTGTCACAAGTGGAAGGATACTTTCCTTTTCATGGCAGAAAAAATATTCCATTGTATATATGGAATCTTTTCCACATCTTTTTTACCCATTTATCCACTGATGGGCATTTGGGTTGTTTCCATATCTTAACTAATCATGAATAATGTTGTGATAAACATGGAAATGCACGTATCTTTTCAAAATCCTGTTTTGATTTTCTTTGGGTATATGCCCAGAAGTAGAACTGCTGGATAGTATAGTAGGTCTATTTTTAATTTTTTGAGGAACCTCCACATTGTTTTTCATAGTGGTTGGACCAGTTTATATTCTCACAAACAATGTATAAGAGTTCCCTTTTCACCACATTCTTGCCAGCATATGTTGTCTCTTGTCTTATTAGATGGTGTCAGTGAAGGTTTTCACACATTTCTATCATGATTGCCCGTGGTCTGTCACTGATAATAAGATGTATTTTAAAAGACTCACTTTCAGATTCAGTTACTCTTTTCCAAGCCAACCTTTTTCCTTTTGCAAATTAAGAGTTGACTCTTTTGTAATTCTTTCATTGGCTCATAGAGAGTTGTAAAAAAGAAGTCCCAACTAGGACAACTTGGAGAACTGATGCTGTGGTCTATTCTAAGCATTATTTAAGACTGGCAAAGAAAAAGGAAGGACATGATGTACTCAGTGCCATCCATTTTTATTCTACTAGCAATTTTCTCTAAGATCAGAGTATCATGAGGTCTCCAGATTGGAAAAGAATCAATTTCTGTGGCAGACAGAAATAAAATCAACCTTTTTCAAATAACTAAGCTGTGGTATTGTAAATTCCCAAACAATCTCCAAATAGTAAGATACAATTTTCAAATGTACTCACAAACAGGAAAATTTTTAAAAAATTTATCCATCCTCAAACCTCAAAATAAAGAATTAATTTAACTACCATTACAGAGATGAGAGAGAAGAATATTTTTAAAAACTCAAAAAATTCTGGTGTAAAAAAATTACAAGCCCTTGTAGATAAGAAGGGTGAAATTACATCATGAGCTCACAGAGGAGCTGATCTTAATGATCACACTCAATATCAATTTTCTAAAAACAGTATTTAAAGACTTTTTACTATTTTATATATATATACATATATATACACACTACTATTTATTTACTATCACATACTTTACTATTATATATACACATACACATATATATGTATATGAATGTATGTGTGTGTGTATATATATATATATGTTTTTTTTAAACCTAAAGATATAAAACAAATGTACAACTTTAACAAAATTTACATGTAACTCCCAAGTTACAAAACAATACTGCTTAGCTCACTTGGCGCCACTCCCACACCTCTTCCTCACCTTTATCTCCTCCCTGATCCCAAAGGTTAGCTCTCAGCTTATGTAATTGCTTTCTAGTTTTTCTTTTTGCTTTTACCACTTAAATATCATTCTAAAATATTATCATTTTAGTCTACCTACATTTGAATTTTATATAAATGATATCATACAATATGGTTTCTTCTGTTTTTCTATTGATTAACTCAACATTTATGTTTTTGATCATAGCTATTGCTATATATCTTGTTCTTGTTTTTTAAATTTTCATTAATGTATACTTTCTATTATATTAAATATATGACAATTTTTTATCCATCCTACTGCTGATAGACATTATGTCTTTCCCATTTTTTGACTATTACGAAAAATACTGTTATGAACATTTATGTATATGTCTTTGCACAGAAGCATAAATTTCTCAAGGGTGTATGCCTAGAAATTAAATTGCTGAGTTACACATTTGCATACATTTAGCATTCTGTCTGACCACCATTTCTTTCTGGAAAGCTTCTTTGGTCCTACTTTTTTCTGTATCCAAGCTGATCTAAATACCTCTCCTCTGTGCTCCTGAAGCATCTGTGCATATCTGTATCACTGCTCTTATCAGAGACTCAAAGAATTGCCAACTCTTGCTCTAAATCTGTGCTGTCCCATATGGTAGCCACTAGCCATATGTTACCATTTAAGGTTAAATTAATTAAAATTAAATACGATTAAACACTCAGTTCTACAGTTCCCTTGGCCATATTTTATGCTCAGTAGCCATGTATGGCTTCTGGGTACCACACTGAACCATCCAAATATAGAACATTTCCATTATACCAGAAAGTTCTATTAAATATGTTGTTCTAGAATGCTAGTTGCTCCAGGGTCCAGGCTGTAACTTATTCATCTTATATTTCATGCCCACTACAGTGCTGGACACACTAGGCTTTTGACAAATGTTTGTTGAACTAGACTGCTCTCAAGGTTTACAGTCAGGTGGTAAAAGCAGAAAACACAACAGAATATTAAATGAAGCTCCAAAGACTGAGAATACTACAATAGGGACTGATACAATAGTTGCCTAATATCCTAAGATATGAGGGGGTAGTTCATCTATGCAAGGCAGACAGACCTAGAGACTATGAAACAAGATGACCCACTTCCAGCTTATAAAAGAGAGAAGATGGGGAGAGATTAATCTTTAATATATGTATCTTATCAATTCAAGATTGCTTTAGCTTATTATTGATGCTTATTATTGTATTATTTGCATTTTAATAAATATAATTCATATTCAATAAAGTGAATTATTTATCTGTATTTCATATACTTAAGTTGTATAGATTCTACTTTAAAATCTTAAATAGTTCTTCTAATGATCACAATTTTATAATTTTTATAAAGTTACCCTTTAATTTTAAAGAATCTGAATTTCATACTAATATCATGAAATAAAGAAGTAGAATCTCTAGACAATATAACATTTTATGACCCTATGCATACTGAAGGCCTAGGTAATTATCAGACATAATTTTTTTATAACTTTTTATAATGGAACATTTAAAAATATATAAAATTAGAGAAAATAGAATAATCCAATTATTATCCATAGCTTTAGCAGTGATTAACTCATCACAAAATTGGTTTCATCTCTTTCCCTACCCATTTATCCTTTCCCATTTACTTTGAAGCAGATTCTAGACATTATAGTTTTTTAGTCTCTTTAAGTTAAGAATGTTTATATTAATAACTATAATCCCATTATCATGCTAATAATAATAATTCTTTAAAATCATAAAATTTCAATTCAGTGTTCACATCTCCAATTGTTTAATAAATGTCATATTTTTCAGCATGTTTTTTGGAATTAGGATACAAATAAAATTCACATATTACTACACATGGTGGTTGTTATGTCTCTTAGAAGTCTATTTGAATCAATAGGTTTCTTTTACTATCTTACTTACGACTTACTTCTTGATGAAACCAGGTTGTTTGTCCTATACATTTTTCCAGGCTGGGTTCTGCTGAGTTTGTAGTTTGATTTGGGTTTGCAAAATAATGGTATTCTAATTATGTCATTTCTCTTCATTCATGTCTATAAAAAGAAACCTCCTCATCTGTTAGTGGTACAGATTATAAGGAAAGAGGGTAAGTGCTTTATTATTTTATTTTATGTAAAGTTTTAAAATAACGAGTTTTACAGTAAACTATTAGGAAGAGAAATTAAGGAAACAATGCCACTCCCAACTGCATCAAAAAGAACAAAATACCAAGGAATAAATTAAAGCAAAAAGGTGAAAGAACTATACTCTGAAAACTACAGAACATTGATAAAAGAAATTGAAGATGACACAAATAAATGGAAAGATACACTATGCTCATGGGATGAAATGGAATAATTAATACTGCTAAGATGTCCATGGTGCTCAAAGCAACCTAGAGAGTCAATGCAAACCCTATCAAAATACCAATGGCATTTTTCACAGAACTAGCACACATGATCCTAAAATTTGTGTGGAACCAAAAAATATCCTGAATAGCTAAAGCAATCTTGAAAAAGAAGAACAAAGCTGGAGTTACCATGTTCCCTGATTTCAAACTATATTACAAAGCTACAGTAATCAAAACATTGTGGTACTTGCATGAAACCAGACACACAGATCAATGGAACAAAACAGAGTCTAGAAATAAACCTCATACTTATGTGGTCAATTAATCTTCAATTGGACATCTAAAATACAAAAGAATGAAACTTTCTTATACCATATAAAAAAATAAACTCAAAGTGGATTAAATACTTAAATGTAAGACTAGAAATCATAAAAATCCTAGAAAACATAGATAGTAGGCTCTTAGACATTAGTCTTAGAAATATATTTTTGATCTATCTCCCTAGGCAAACACAACAAAATAAAAAATAAACAAGTGAGACTACATCAAACTAAAAAAGCTTTTGCACAGAGAAGGAAACCAATATAACAAAAAGCTACCAACTGAATGGGAGAAGATATGGGCAAATAATATATCTATTAAGGAGTTAATATCCAAAATATGTAAAGAACTCACGTAACTCAATAAAAAAAAAAAAGGGCAGATGTCCTAAATAGACATTTCTCCAAAGAAGACATACAAATGGTCAACAGACATATAAAAAGATGTTCAACATCTCTCATCATTGGGGAAATGCACATCAAAACCACAATGAGATATCATCTTATACCTGCCAGAATGGCTAGTACCAAAAAAAAAAAAAAAAAAAAAAAAAAGCCAACCCAAAACAAAAACCCAAGAAACAGCAAGTGTTAGCAAGAATGTGGAATAGAAAGAGCACTAGTGCACTGTTGGTGGGAACAAAACAATGCAGCCACTATGGAAAAAGTATGGAGGTTCTTCAAAAAATTAAAAATAGAAATGTCATACGATCCAGCAAACCACTTTGAGGCACTTACTGAAAGAAAATGAAAACACTGATTTGAAAACATATATGCACCTTTATGCTCAGTGCAGCATTATTTACAATAACCAAGTATGGAAGCAAACTTAGTGTCCATCAATACATGAATGGATTAAGATGTGGTGTATATACACAACAGAATATTACTCACCAATGAAGTCTTGCCATTTCCAATAAAATGGATGCACCTAGACATTATTATGCTAAGTGAAATAAATCAAAGAAAGATAAATATATGATTTCACTTATACATGGAATCTAAAAAAGCAAACAAAACAAAATGGAAATAGATACAGAGAACAATCTAGAGGTTGCTGGGAGAATGGGTTTTAGGGACAAAATAGAGGAAGGAGATTAAAAGGTACACACTTCCAGTTATAAAATAAAATAAATAATAAGACATGGAGATACAATGTACAGGATAGGGAATATGGTTAATAATATG
This sequence comes from Enhydra lutris kenyoni, assembly GCF_002288905.1. NCBI lineage: Eukaryota > Metazoa > Chordata > Mammalia > Carnivora > Mustelidae > Enhydra > Enhydra lutris. Next base: position 41,193,950 of record NW_019154087.1, on the reverse strand, counting down.
TAATAATTTTGTATGGGGACCAATGGTAGCTAAACTATGGTGATGACTTCATAATGTATATAAATGCTGAATTACTATGTTGTACACCTATGTTTGTATACTTCATGTTTGTACACACTATGTTTGTACACTAATATAATATTGTATGTCAACTATACTTCAGTTAAAAAAATAATGAATTGTTATCATCTTCCAATATTGGGTAATTAGGGATTCTTTTGATATTGTTTTGGTTTTGGTATTATTATGAATGCTTCCCTCTGCTTACTCTTGCATAGTATTATGTAGGTCTTGTGGCATTTGGCCGTTTGTCTTCAGCCACTTTGTTTGGAGTTTGTGGGTATAACCTGTCATGTAGTCTTGTAACCAGTCTCCAAAATGGCCTCACATTTCCTGTGTTTCCTGTATTCATTCTGATCCTCACATCAATAGGCGGAGACTTTTTTTTCTCCTTCTGAGTCTGGGATGGCCCTGTGACTGATCTGAACATAGAATGTAGACAGTAACATTTGGGGCAGTTCTTGGACACCAGCCAACACGTGAGAAGGCCAAGCCACAAAAAGAGGCCATATAGGGGCGCCTGGGTGGCTCAGTTGTTAGGGGTCTGCCTTTGGCTCAGGTCATGATCCCAGAGTTCTGGGACTGAGCCCAAGCCTTCTTCTCCCTCTCCCACTGCCCCCGCTTGTGTTCCCTCTCTGATTGTCTCCCTCTGTCAAATACGTAAATTAAAAAAAAAAAAAAAGAGGCCACAGTACTGAAGTTTTCAGAATAACAGTATCAGCTGAACTCCTAGACAACAACCACATAAGAGAGCTATCTTGAATATTCTATTCCAATTAAGTCCCCAGATTACTGCAGCCCCAACAACCATCATAAAATGGTTGTTTTTTTAAGACACAAAGTATAGGAATGGTTTTTAACAGAACAGTGGGTAACTACAACATTTATATTTGCTGTAAATGTTCATTGTTTTTTGTTGTATTATCTAGTTGCACTATTTTTAAAAAAGATTTATTTACTTGAGAGAGAGAGAGAGCACAGTTCATGTGCTATAGCAGGGGGAGGGACAAAAAGAGAGAGAGAGAGACAGAGAGTCTCAAGCAGACTACCCCATGTGGGCTCCACCTCAGGACCCTAAGATCATGACCTGAGCTGAAATCAAGAGTTGGATGCTTAAACGACTGAGACACCCAGGCACACCAAGTTGCACTATTTTTATGAAGGGATTTAGAGAGATTCTAAAATAATGTCCTGTAACATCCCCCACTAAAATCTTCCCAGAATCCACTCTGACATAAGATTAAAAGATTCTTTATGATAGACCTTTCAGTCAAGACCTATAAAACCACCTGGCAGTGTAATCAAGAACCAGAGCAGAATATTGGGAATTTCTAGTTTCCTCATATGAACTCTGGTCTTCTAATCAAGCTTACATAAAAGTAGATTCCTTTCTTCTCATATTTTGCCCCTTCCCACCTCATTGAAGTTCACACTGAATAAGTTAAAAATCCATATATTTGATATTTGTTTTCTGGATGAAACTGGATATCCCAATCTTCTGGAACCAGGTTGGTAGGAGTATCAGTTAAGAATTCCAACAATTATTAACACGTTCAGAAAAATTAGAGTGAGTCATACAGGTTCTGCAAAAACGAATAAATTGGCCCATTTTGAAAAACCATTCTATTCAGTCATTCATAAAAGTATTTACTGAGTGCTTTTCATGACCCAGAAGATGGGGTACCAGGGCCCTGGGTATACACTAGTAAACAAAGCAAACATCCCCATTCTTGAGGAAGTTAAGTTCTGGTAACATATTCTTTTTTTCTTTCTTTCTTTTTATTTTTTTATTTTTTCAGAGTGGGAAGGGGTGAAGGGAGAGGGAGAGAGAGAGAATCTTCAGCATGGTTCCATGCTCAGTGTGGAGCCCAACAGGGGGCTTGATTTCATGACCCTGAGATCATGATCTGAGCCAAAATCAAGAGTTGGATACTTAACCAACTGAGCCACCCAATGCCCCTGGTAACATATTAGTGGCCATTCTATTGTTACTTGAGCAAGCTCCTTGGAAGGTGCCAACTCACTTCCAGCTCCCTACAACAATCTTCAGTACACACCCTGAAGAGCCCTGGTAAATACTATTTTATCTGTTTCATTACATTTTCAGTGATGGCAGAGAGTTTCTTGGAAATTGGTTTCTCTGTATGTCACCCAACTAGGCTTTCCCATAAACCAATTCTGATTTCAAAGAGAAGAGTTAAATCAAATCATGGCAAGCAGTTGGAGGAATAATGAAGTGTTAGATTTAAATTATTTTTGGTTAAAAACAAAAGTAGCTTGGGGTGTTGCTTTAATATTTCTAATCACCACAGAATTCTGTAATGCTTCACTAGGTCACTAAGAATTTTGGACCTTTTTGTGTACTTGGGGGGTAGGGAGATGAGAGGTAAAGTAGAGAAGTAGTAGTAGTTGTTAAAAGATGAGAAGGGAAAGGATAAATGCTCATATTCTCAACACCAACAATTTAGGCAAATCTAGTATTTTAGGAAGTTCTTCATGTACAACCTGGAAATGTACATTAACAGGAAACTTGCTACCCACTCCTTGACTCTCCTTTTCCCATCCATGTGTCTGCTGGGATCTATCAGTGGGTGGGGTGGAAGACACTGTCATTGTTTATAATGCTCATAAGCCTGCATGGATGTGAATGACATATATTTAGAAATCAAAATAAAGCTTTAGGAAGATCTTCAATTTAATGGAAACTAGTCTAGTCATTTGAGAACCACAAGAGCTTTTTAGGGAAAATCTGCCTCTGCAAGTTGGAGGAAGTGTGGGTGTATTGGAGTCCCGGTGACACCTTGTGATGTCAGTCACCCGCAGCCTGAGGTTGATTGGCTATGAAGAGCTGAGGTAGAGTTTAAATTCTTGCACCATCAGAGAAGTGAACAGCAGAACATCAACACAAGAGTGGCTTCATTGGGCATAAATTCCCTCTTTGAGAACTTCAGCCTCATTGTTAAGACTTTTGGGGAAAAATCTTTGTGAACTAAAAAGGGTAAGAAATTTTCTTTTTTATGAAAATTTTTTAAAATTACTTCTGCTATGTTTGGAAAATATTAAATGTGTGCAAATGTTGAAGGGCATTATGCCACCCAGAGAAAGATGGAGAGAGCTGAGCCTTGGGTTAAAATGATTTCCATTTTTGTGCCTGTTGTTATGGCACAGCAAATAATGATATGAAAATGACATATTAAGTCAACAGAGCCAGATGTTTTTCTCTGTACTACTTTAATTAGATCTCTGCACAGTAGTTCTAAAAGGGAAAGTTTACTGAACAGGAGGCAAATGGAAAGTAATTTTGAAGGTTAGCTTTAATTACCAAAACAAATAAAACTTTTACATTTAGGTTTCGTGGATATAGTGATGTTCATGGCCTACAAAACATTATGAAAGAATTTAAACTAGACTGGCAGGACTTCCAAAATATGGTCTTTCAAATTAAAAACGGTTATGCTATTTATCTAGGTAGTATCCAATAATATTATGAACTGAGTAACTAAAAGAAGATGCTAAGACCACTGAAATAAACCAAGGATGGATAATTACAGTGCTTTTGTATTGGTTATGTAGGTATTGTTGTTAGCATGATGACTTGTAAAGAGAATTCAATAAAATGTTGAATATAACTGTCTTTTTTTTTAAAAATATAACTGTCTTTTAAAAACACTTTCCAGGGGCGCCTGGGTGGCTCAGTGGGTTAAGCCGCTGCCTTTGGCTCAGGTCATGATCCCAGGTCCTGGGTTCGAGCCCCGCATCGGGCTTTCTGCTCAGCAGGGAGCCTGCTTCCTCCTCTCTCTCTGCCTGCCTCTCTGCCTACTTGTGATTTCTCTCTGTCAAATAAATAAATAAAATCTTAAAAAAAAAAAAAAACAAAACCAAAAAACACTTTCCAGTGTAGAAGGCTTAAGAATATATATATTCCAATCCTTATTTTTATTTGCTGCATTTATTTCACTTCATCTGTATCATAAGTGTCTGTCTTCCATAACAGAAAATGGGAATTGTGGTCGTGTAATGCACTCTCTATGACATCTAGAAAATCCCAAGTGTAATAGCAATACTAGAAGCAACCAGTCTTCTTTAGGAGCAGTAACTTCTAGTGAACCATACTCTCCGTGCACCTGAGGGTCAAATAGACTATCCTATTTTGATGTAGTTGGTTAAAATGTGTGAACAAACAATATTCTAAAGGCATCAGTCCACTTAGCTATGCCAAAATGGTAATGTGGACCAATGTGCCTCAGATGCTTAGAGGCCTTCCAAATCTGTTTAATTTTAGGGCATCTTGGACTTATTTTACTATGGTTTAAGGCATATGATGTGGGATCGATTATAACTGACTTAAGACAATTACAGTTGGAAGGACTGGATATTTTTATTGCATTATTTGTTTGGTGTTCTGAATTCCTGATAGAATTCATATCCTGGTCAAATTCTATTTTATTTTTAAAGAGTAGTAATGAAACAAGTTGTAGCTAATGGAGATTCTGGTTAGTTGGATTTGGATAACTTTACTTTTGTAGGACCAGCTAATTACATACTACCATATTGTTATTACAGTTATTACTGTATCATTATTACATACTACTGCATACTCAGCACCTAGAACAGTGCCTGGTTCATAGGATATTCCTTTTTTTTTAAAATATTTTATTTATTTATTTGACAGACAGAGATCACAAGTAGGCAGAGAGGCAGGCAGAGAGGAGGAAGCAGGCTCCCTGCTGAGCAGAGAACCTGATGCGGGGACCCTGCAATCATGACCTGAGCGGAAGGCAGAGGCTTTAACCTGCTGAGCCGCCCAAGTGCCCCTCATAGGATATTCTTAAAAAGTATTTGTTGACTGCTAATGGATGGATGTATTGTTCATTGTACTACTGAAGATTAACAACACTAAGTCAAAAATAAGCACATCAAACATAATAAATTGAGCCTATGATTTTTCAATCCTTTATTTCCTTCTTTTGGCTTATTGCTTTCATTTCAGTTTACATAAAAGAAGATATATACTTCACAGTGAATCTTAACTTGGAGGAAGTTTCAGAACAAATTTCCCTTCTTGGAAGCACAGAGAATTTCTGGTTATACTTGAGAGTATCCAGAGAGAGAGACTGAAGTTCCCTATTCCCGATCTTAAACATTTTGAGTGTTTTCAACTCTGGGGAAAAAATGAGAAAGTTTGAAAATCTTTTATATCCACTGCCCTTCAAGCCGGTGGAACACAAGTTGAGGTTATTGATTTTTTTTGTCACATGCTTTCACTGTAGAATGATAGCATATACAATGTAGAAATGATATTTACCAATCACCAAAAAAGAACTTGGGATTCTGGACTCATCTCTTTCAAGAGGGCTTGTAGCTATTTTGCCAAATAATTACTCAAAATAGGGCTAACACATACCTGCTTCTGCCCTTTATAGAATGGTAGCTGAAAAGTGTATAAACTTTGGCAGCTCTCATTTGGAATATACTTCACAAAAGCATAATTATTCTTATAAAAATACTAATTGAAAGCCTAATATAGGGTTTAAGATCTGACTTCCTTTAATGCTTAATGGCAGACTATATTCTATGAGAGGCACCTTCCGCTCTCAGGACTTCTGGGTGCATTTTATTTTAGTTTGGGAAATTACTGTTGTAGGTCAGGGTGCTAAATGGTACTTGGAGAAGCACAAGGAAGTTATTGCATCTCTCTTGTGTTTCATAACATTCCAACCCTAAGAAACATGAATGCTGGAAGCACACACTTTGTAAAAAGTCAAACATTCATTAGTGTAGTGTATCACCTAATTTTTTTTTTTTAAAGAGAAGCAAAACAAATAAAACAAAACAAAACAAAAAAACGAGAACTCAGTATTTACTGGCCTTATATCAAGTCTGGAATATTGCTAGCTTTCAGAACATCATAAGATTATCACCCTATTAAAATTTCAGTTTGAAAATTAAAATGGTGAATAGCCTAATTTTCATTTGACTTGTGACGCCAAAACCACTTGGCATGCAGTTGAGAGTATCATATTTAGGGGAAACTTTCCTTTGCTTAAAAAATGAACCTAAGAACTTAAAAAAACAAAATGTTTTGGTTGTGGGAGCTAAGGGGAAATAGAGAAGAGGAAAAATTTTCCTCTACTCTCGTAGGGTCTTCACTGGGCTAAGACTTAAACTGACCTAAGTGAGATTAACATGAGAAAAGCACGTCAGTTTTACTGAAATTTTTACATGTATATGGTAGCCCTCATAAGAGAATGAAGACCTGAAGGAGTGACCAGAGCAGAAAGCTTTTCTACCTTTTATTTTTTTAACTTATTTTTATTTGTAAAAGATTTCTATTGATTTGTCAGAGAGAGAGAGAGAGAGAGAGAGACAGAGAGAAGCAGGGAGAACTGTAGGCAGAGGGAGAAGCAGGCTCCCCACTGAGCAAGAGCCGGATGCTGGACTCTATCCAGGACTTTGAGATCATGACCTGAGCTGAAGGCAGACACATAACTGACTGAGCCACCCAGGCATCCCACTTTTCTAACTTTTAGATAAAGAAACAATACTTATGTGATGAACTGACAAGACAAAAGTGTTTGGGCTGGAGCAGTAAATTGTAGGGAAGTGATTGGGAAGATAGGAGTAGTTTAACAAGGTTTGTTTGTACAGACTTTTCTCAGCCCTGAGCTCTCTTCTCTGAGGATGAGTACATCTTCCCTCTGGGTACAGGGAAGCCACCTTTCACATGGGAGTTTCCTGCTTTCAGGAAGAAAAAGGAGGATCACAGCATCTTTCTTACATCTGCTGTTTCTCATAAAAATAATTTTTATGTCAAAGAGGCATAATTTGGGGATATAAGATATTCTGGTTTCTTTCAGAAGTAATATCTTTTAAAGTCAGGCTTTTTTAGATGCAGTTGAGCATTTTCATGTTTTCTCTATTAATATTAGGCAGAAGATTTGAAAAAGAAACAAAAATATCAAAATACACGGACTAATATGAATGATGCTGAATCAGAATAAAGAAAATAATACAAATGAAGAATAACTATGTTGAAGTGGGATAACATTCATACATAAAATGAGAATATCTATTGGGCTATTTGACCTGTATGAAAGTAGAAATGAGGAACATTCTCAGTCTTCTTAGGATTTCTACTATTTTCTTGAATAAATTTAAAAACAGATTAAATGATTTCTGGAGACGTGTTACAGGCGCTGTTTAGTATATTCAGACATTAGTGAGCAATGTATTCTTATTTTCTAGATCAGAGGTTAAAATTATTTGCAGCACCTTAAAAACAAAAGTGAAGTCTGAAATAAACTTGCAGGATTTTTCACAAAATGTCTGGCAGTCCATCTGACAAATTGGTTAGGGCAGCTACAGGGCTTACAAGTGCAGGGCAAATTATTTTCCCTTTAAGTCATTTCAGTAACTTTTTGTATTAGCATGTAGTACACCTATTTTTAGATATAGAACAGGCTGTTTCCCAAATCACCAGTTCTTGAAGTGTGAAATGAAGCCACCATCCAGGAAAATACAGTTCGATTTGATATGTTTCACTCAGCGTGATTCACAAGAATATTCCAAACCTCTCAACTTCCCGAGATCCTTCAGTAATATGATTGACATTTTAAAGAATTTAGCACAATCTATGTTTCAGGTATGATCAATCGTAGCACAGCAGATATTAAGAGTTTTCCGGAGTTGTAATATGAAGGCTGCCAAGTACACTTCTTCAGATCAAGGAAAAAAGTGCAAAACCAACCTATTTTGTCTAAATATTATTACGAAGTTATAAATGTGACTGAGAAGCAATTTGTGTGTGTGTGTGTGTGTGTGTGTGTGTGTGTGTGTAGACAAATGTAGATGACCCATCAATGGTATCCCTAAATTTCGTGTTATGTGTATATTTGACAGGTTGCTATACCACACTAAGGTGCATAATTATCATAAAAGTGATTGGTCAGAAATCTCTCTATTCCTCTTTCTTTACTTGCTCCTCCATTTATCAAATTTTATGGGTTAGGAAAGTGTTTATAGACCTCTCCATTGAAATATTTTCAATTTATCTCTTCGAAGTAAGGTTTCTTTTTAACCTGTTTATTGAGATATAGTTCAATATATACTTACACACTTGAAGTTCAATAATTTTTAGCCATTGCACAGAATTGTGCAACCTTCACTGAAATCAAATTTGGAAAACTTTCCTCACCTCCAAAAATTCACTCCTTAACTGTCTCAAACTCCCATCTCTTCCAGCCCTGGGCAAGCACTGACCTACTTTCTGTCTCTATAGATTTGCCTATTTTGGACAATTTATATAAATGGAATCATACAGTATGTGGTCTTTTGTGTCTGGCTTCTTTCCCTCAGTATAATGTTTTCGAGGTTCCTCTACTCTGTAGCATGTATCAGTACTTCATTCCTTTTTATGGCTGAATAATATTCCACTGTGTGAATATAGTACCTTTTATTTTTTCATCAGCTGACAGACATTTGGACAAGTTGTGTTTTTTAATAGGAAGAAACTGTTAAAAAATTAAAACTTCTATATTTCTTTAGCATAAAGAAAATATCTTCTGTCCTTCATCACAGGTAGAGGTGTCACACCCAGCTATGAAGACCAGTATCCTGCTTATGTTACTTTGGGGATTGTCCTGTGCTCTTCCAGTCCCGGTAAGTATCAGGGTAGGGATATATGAAATAAACCTTTTATACCTAAAATTCCACAATGTTCATTGGCTATAAGCAAGGTGGCTGTATGTCTTCCAGTCATGAAAACAGTAGTTTCTTAGGAAGCTGTTTTCTTTAAAATATTATCTGAGTTAGTCCTTATTCTGTTGAGTCATATAGCTATGATTCTCATTTTTCTTCATTATCAGTGGTTCTCAAAGTGCTGTCCCCCAACCAACAGCATCAGCATCAACTAGGATTTTGTTAGAAATAAAAATTCTTGGATCCTACCTCAGACCTACTGAGCCAGACTCTCTAGGGATGGGGCAATCTGTGGTTTAAAAGGCCTCCAGCTGATTCTGATTCATACAAAATTTGACTATTACCCCCTACATATGCAAAGTGTTAATAGCTACTGCCTTGGAAAAGTTTCTGTGGGTTAACCATGTGCACTAAATTTTCTAGGTAGCCAGGTATCAAAATACTGAATCTGAGAGCTCTGAAGAATGGAAGGTGAGTAGAAATAAGGTTTTTAAAAATATTATTAATTTAATATATTATTAAATATATTGGCTCCACCACAGATGTTGAAACTGTTAATGATTTAAGGAACACCTTAATAACCTAAGGTATAGGTAGTAAGAGCTATAATTTCTAGTTCATGTGAAAAAATTTAGTTCATATAATGTTTCAACTTCAACTTAGTAGTATAATTCAGTGAGGAGGTACTTTTTTCCTTTAGCTTTATTTTCATAACGGATGTCCACAGTAGTGGAAGGGAATGGATGACAGTGAACCAAACTGCTCTTAAAGGATTAGGACTAGAAATCTGTTTTACCGGGAGATGTCTGGCAGGCAGGAGGTCAAGTCTTAGAAAGGGAGAAAAGATGGACGATGAGAGAATACTAGAGTCTCTGGAGTAATAGCTAATGTTGATTGAGTGTTAACTCTGAATAACCTAACAGTTACTAATTCTCAAGAACTCAAGAACCATTGCTAGGCTCTTCTATGTGCTTTACAAGAGAACACTGAGACACAGAGAGTAACCTAGTTTGTCTCGGTTACATGGTTAAGTGTTAGAGCCAGACTTTAAACCTAGGTTACTCTGGCTCCAGAATCCACATTCTCTATTAGGGTATTATATCCCTTTCAGGAAGGGGCCAAATCTAGGAGAGCAACAGGTTCTCAAGACTGAAACTACAAGTAAGGCTTGAAATCTTACGCTAAGTCAGAGTATTCTGTTCATGACCTTGTCACCTGCTGGCTTTTGCATATAATGCAGCTTGGGCACAACATTATTAGTGGTTGCCACATAATGTCAGAGGCTTGGGATGGGGGTTCTGCCCCTGCCTGAGAATGGAATTGGCATTGTAGGATTTCTCATATGAACTTTCATCAGAGATGTCCTTTGGCTGGTTAATTGAAAAGCAGCCACTGTAGATCCTCTCTCTCATTCAACCAAAGACTCTAAGAGTACCACAAACGTGTTAGGTTCTCAAGTTTAGCTTTGGCATTAGAAAAATACCAATGTCTTGCTCCCTTCTATCCTTTAATTCTAAATGCTAACCAACAGTTACTTCTGAGAATCTAGCATTGTGACTGCCTGTGGGGTCACAGGGCAAAGACTCCAAGTGATTATAGCTCCTTCCTCTGGGGAGATATCCCTGCTTAGCACGCTGAGAGGATTGCTGAAGACATGCTGATAGCAGCTCCTCCCTGCTTTTCTCTGCACCTCAGGTCTTCACACCCATGGCTCAGCAGCTTTGAACCACAAGGGATTTGGGGATCCTGCTGTGCTTAAAGGGAAGGGGGAATGGAGATGCAGAGAAAGCAGAAGAGGTGGCTCAGGCAATCTTAAGAGTTCTTACAAGATCAAAAAAAGTGAAATACATCAGAACTATGCCTAATGAAGTTTCAGACTTAGTTTTTGTGTATGTGTGATCTTACGTAATTCAAGAAAGGTTTAATGGCTTTCTCAATTCAGTTTTATCTATCACTGAACTTTATAAAGTGATAGTCTCAAAATGGATTATTTCTTTAGTTTATATCATATTGAACAGTTCTCAAGATGCTTCCAATTTCTTCCTCATAACAACTCTGTGGAGTGTGCACAGTGGTTGCTAATATTCTTAATTTATGAATAAGAAATTGACATTGAAAAGGTGAATTAAATTGCCCAGATTCACACAGAGTGACCAAACATCACAGTTTACCCAAGACTTAGGGGCTTCCTGGAACATGTGAATTTCAGCACTAAAACCAAGACAGTTGGTTTTCAGGGCTATAAACAAAAGCCAAGAAGCTAATTGAGACTTAAATCTGGGTTCTAAGTTCCAATGCTGTTTTTTTTTTTCCCCCTATGTTACATTTTATCTAGGTTGTACAAACAACCACCTCCAAAGAAAGTATATTTTTCTCTAAGTATCAGAAACACAAAAATCTTCTAGGTCTTTTAGCACATAAGAACTTTCTAGGCCATCAGGCCATCTCACATTCTCTTTTTAGCCATTTCACCATAAAATGTCATTATTACTCATGTAAATGTAAACTATATATCAAGAAATGAAAAAAAATCAACTAAAATTATTTTATTTTATTTATTTATTTTTAAAGATTTTATTTATTTATTTGACAGACAAGAGATCACAAGTAGGCAGAGAGGCAGGCAGAGAGAGAGGAAAAAGCAGGCTCCCCGTGGAGCAGAGAGCCCGATGCGAGGTTCGATCCCAAGACCCTGAGGCCATGACCTGAGCTGAAGGCACTGGCTTAACCCACTGAGCCACCCAGGCGCTCCTCAACTAAAATTATTTTAAATATCTGCGAGACATGATCCATCTGTAAAGGAGTAACTTGTTTTCCTTCCTGTTTTTACAGGGACAGTTGGCTCAGACACCAACACCACCTTTGGTAACTATCTCATTCATTTTTTTTCCCCATAAACATCTCATACAGTAAATTTACTTCAATACTCTTCTTATCACCTTAAGCCATTTGGCCAGCAGTAAATCCAAACTGCAAGCAATTTATATGTATCATATGTTTTTTTCCTTGGAAATTACTAAAAGGAAAATAAACAACTTTTTCTTTTCCTTTTAGGAGAGCAGTGAGTCATCAGAAGAAAGTAAAGTTAGCTCAGAGGAACAGGTAATTAAACAGACCTTTCCTAACTTTTCAGGCTGCTTAGGAATTGAAGGAAATGATGTAGATTAAATTACCTGCAACCATTCTAAATGTAATATTTTCTAACCATTAGTTATGCTAGCTAAATCATCCCATAAAGAAGAGAAAAATGAGTGGGAGAATTCAGATGTGGACATGATGTTCATTCTGTATTTATCACTGGGGCCAGACTGTAGACACTGTGGCCCCAGATGTCCTCTAATTAAAAAGAACACACACACACACACACACACACACACACACACACATGCACGCACAAATGGTCCTAAACTATGTTAGACAAGTAATAGCTCATTATCACTTTAAAATGTTGCTTTTACAATTGGAGCAGTTCAGATCAGGCAGAGAAAGCTTTCTGGCTAACATCAAGTACCTGCTGGGCCTAGACATCTCCTCCGTGTCAAGGATCTTATTGGAGGAGAGAACAGGAAGGCCCTGAAGAAACTTTACTGAAACAGCTTCTTTGGTAATGATTTGTCTTTAAAACAGTCTCAGTGGTGACCCTGGTAATGAGAAAAGCTGACTTAGCCTGTAATTATAACCCTTTAAGAAAAAACTGGCTTTTTTTCCTCTTACGTGTGCACTTTTTTTTTTTTTTCTTCATTTTCTTAAGACTTAATGTCATTACTTTCTTGGTTGTCCTACCATTTGACCAAACTCAAACCTGTGGGGTTCCAGAGATTCCAGAAACCAGGTTTCTCCCTGAGGCTTTGATCCATGTTGTATTTTATACTCAAACAGTTGGAAGATGAATTATTAGTTTTTTACTACTATTAATAAAGGTAGTCTGAGGAACATTCTAGAAATTTATAAGCACATAATTGGGGATGTCTTCTGGAGATGTTATGATTTATTGCCTCAATATTCTCTGAACTCTCAAGAGTAATAGTATTTGTTTGAGAAGGGCGCAGTATGTACCTATTGAGGTATGGGGAGCTAAAAAGATGCTTAGTCCAGCATACCAGTGTGAACCCTAACAGTGGGAAGAGATGTCATCATTCTGTACTCCCAACTGCAAAATCAGACATTGATCAGTAAGGACAAGTGGAAAAATAAAAACAAAGTCAGCAAGAATGCTCTGCTATGGGATATGGTAAAGAGAGCAGATTTTTCCAAAGCATAATGAATGAAGGAAGACCCACTATCCTTCTTTATCTGTATAGAGCTTCCAATTGTTTGACTTATGGAGATAATTTCTCTGAGCTCACACTTAGAACTAAGACTCCCTGGCGGTCCCACTAGTTGCACTCTTCTAGCTAAGCCTTCTACAGGCAACCCTCTGCCTGTCTGAATGAAGTATAACTATAGTATGGGTGAGATGTATATCTTACCATAACATTTTACTTTCATTTTAGCTAAAGTTTCATTCTACTGCCCTAGTACATTCCCCCTGCTGCCCCCCACCCAGAGTTGGTTAGAAAAAAATTTGGGTCATTTTAAAATCACCCAATAATTTTGAAAAGTGTTTTAAGCCAAAAAATTTGATGAGTGTTTCAAACATCTCTTTAATGTATCAAAAACGAAAAATTCTCTGAGAATTTCTTCTAGGAATCAGACTTACAATAGGATTTAAGTTTCATGAATGTGATTTCTATAGAGCTTTTAAAGAAAGTTTCTGTAGCACTGAGTGAATTGTGCCTATATAAAATGGAATGACTTGAGTTTCAACTCCTCTTCTTTCCTCTTTAACCTTTAGTAGACATGTTATTGAGTAGTAAAACTGACCATGCTTTAGAAGGAGGGACAAAAGAAGAAAGTAGGAAGAGCCTAGGTAACACCCTCTATATCAGCTCCTGGAGTACTGACCATGTTTGTTAACCCCAAACTCCAGGAAAATGAAGACCCCAGTGACAGCGCTGAATCAGAAGAGGGCTTTGATGATCATCAATATACACATAGACCAGCTGGTGGCCTTTCTAGGAATGGAGGAAAAGAAGGAGCCGATGATGATGAAGATGATAGTGGTGATGACACTTTTGGTGATGATGACAATGGCCCCGGACCTGAAGAGAGACAAGGAGGAAACTCCAGACTCAAAAGTAATGAGGACTCAGCCGACACCACACAATCTAGGGAAGACAGTGCCCTGCAAGGGGAAGACAGTGGCCAAGATACCACCAGTGAGAGCAGAGACCTTGACAATGAGGATGAGGTGAACAGCAGGTCTGAGAGAGGTGACTCTGCTCGAGAGAGTGAGAGTGAGGAGCACTGGGTGGGAGGTGACAGTGAAGGGGATAGTAGCCATGGGGATGGCTCCGAGTTTGGTGATGAAGAAATGCAGAATGATGATCCAGACGTTATCAGGAGTGACAGAAGTAACTCCAGAATGAACAGTGCTAGTGTCAAATCAGAAGAATCAAAAGGAAACAGTGATGAGCAAGCAAGCACTCAGGATTCAGGTGATAGCCAATCAGTAGAATATTCTAGGAGGAAAATTTTCAGAAAGTCCCGCATTTCTGAGGAAGACGATATAGGTGAGTTTGATGATAGCAACACAATGGAAGAAATCCAGAGTGACTCAACAGAAAACACCAACTCTAAAGAAGCTGGTCTCAGTCAATCCAGGGAAAACAGCGAGAGTGAATCTCTAGAAGAGAGTGAGGAAAATCAGTCCCAAGAAGACAGTCAAGATGTACAAGACCCCAGTAGTGAGTCTAGTCAAGAGGATGATCTGCCATCTCAGGAAAACAGTAGTGAATCTCAGGAAGAAGTAGTGAGTGAGTCCAGGGGTGACAACCCAGATAATACCACCAGTCACTCAGAAGATCAGGAAGATAGTGATTCCAGTGAAGAGAACAGCTTGAATAAACCCTCCAGTTCAGAAAGTGAATCCACAGAGGAGCAAGCTGACAGTGAATCCAATGAAAGCCTCAAAGACTCAGAGGAAAGCCCAGAGTCCACTGAGGAGGAGAACAGTTCTAGCCAGGAGAGCCAGTCTCACAGTGCCTCAGCAGAAAGCCAGAGTGAAGAAAGCCAGTCTGAGCAAGACAGTCAGTCTGAGGAAGATGATGCCAGTGATTCTCAGGACAGCAGCAAATCAAAAGAAGACAGCAACTCTACTGAGAGCAAATCAAGCAGTGAGGAAGATGGCCAGTCAAAAAACACTGAGATAGAAAGCAGAAAATTAACGGTTGATACTTATCACAACAAACCCATTGGGGATCAAGATGACAATGACTGCCAAGACGGCTACTAGCGTCAACTCTCCAAGAAGTGGCTCTCACCTATAGGGGTCTTGGGAGTTGGAGAATAGGGAAATCATTATAACTATAATTTATTGATTTTTTTAATGAGAAGGACAACCAGAGGCCATTTCTTTCTGAAAGGAAATGTTGTAGGGTGTCACCTAAATGTTCTAGGGTGTCACCAACTTATAGGGTTTAAATACTCTCAGGTGACACCAGAACACACTCAATGAGACTGAAAGAAAGGAAAGATGTACATTATAGCTTCACAACTGAAATAGTTACTAACTCATTAACATAACAGTTACTGAGGTTCTATTATGTACCAGGCACTGTGCTGGGTGCTGGGATATAAAGAAGCTTAAGGCTTGTTTCTTGCTCCTGAGGAGCTTATAGAGGGATAAATAAACTTAAAAAAGCTAAACAGGGATACATATGGGAGAAACAAGAATTATTACAATGCAGTGTGGTAAGTGCTGTAAGAGGTATGAACAAAATATATGGAAGCACAGAAGATGGGACCAACTTTGCCTTGGAAAATCAGGGTAGGCTTCACAGCAGAAAAGACTAGTGCTGGAGCTCTGCCTAAGATTTCTTTGTTGAAGACAAGGGAATTCTATTTATTCTTGGGATAAACAATAGTGAATCCTATATGATTAAATATTTAGTTTTGAAAGCACTTTCAAATTACGGCACAGTGAGGTATTCTGGATAAAGGAAACATTGTTTTCAACTAATTTACCCTTTTTGATGCTTTTTGTGGAATTCCCATGAACACTGCCTCACCCACCACTGGTGATACGATATGGAAGACAGGATGGGGGAGAGTAGTAGAAAGAAATCCCTCTTTAAATAGATAACTTTTAGCTTTATTTTTTTTTAAATCAGTCTATGTGCAATGCTAGAAAAATTATTGAGTCCTTTACATATGTTGCACATAATGAAATTGTGTATATAGAATTCAATTGATTTTTGCCAAATATCCTTTGAAATGTTACCTCAACATAAAATATATTTTATAATAAAGATAATGATATCTAGAAGTAGTATGTGCTTATTTTTATAGTAATATTATTAGGGAATATCTGTATTAAATAACTCTTCCTTTAAAGCATTAAAGAATAATTTCCTTTCTTCCATTAAAATAAAAGATTTTCTTAAATTATTTCATGAAAATTTTATAATTTAGGTAGCATTTTGAAAAAATTATACATCATGATATTTTATCAAATATACCTGTTATATATAAGGAAAAAAGAAAATGAATAAGCTCTCAACATTGCTTAAGGCAATCTCAAAAGTTCATGGTGGTTGAGTTTAACATTAGTTCCTTCTGGTCTCTTAGACTGTCATTTGTATAAACTCTGGAATCTACAGGGAAACATATTCTTCACATTTTTAAATTCTTTGTAAGAAACTATTGTACCTTGGCACTTTTACTTTGTGTTTTTAGACACAATTCCATTAAAGTACATCAGAATTCCCCTTCAAATTTATTAAGAGAATCAGGAAGACTTTCATTCATTCATTCATTCATTCATTCATTTCATTTTTTTGAGAGAGTGTGCGTGTGTGTATGTGTGTATGTGTGAGATGGGGAAGGAGTAGAGGGAGAGAGAGAGAATCCCAAGCATGCCCCATGACCAGTGCAGACCCCATTGTAGGGCTCTGTATCACAAACCTGAGATCATGACCTGAACTGAAATCAAGAGTCAGACACTTAACCAACTGAGCCACCCAGGTGCCCCAATAAAGACTTTCTAACCTTCAGTCTGATCCTTCCCATCCTTCCCATAATTCCAGTCCATCAATATGTTAGAGCTGTTGTCACTTGGAGAATAAATGTATATTCTCTAATCCTACTCCTTGAGATTTTAATTTAGTAGGTCTAAAGTGAAACCCAGAATTCTCTACTTTTAGAAGGATCCCAGGAGATTCTGATGTAGCCCATCCATACACTTACATTTGCGTTCTTTGTCTCAATTGATTAATTACTGACTTTATTAACCTGTAAGTTCCTGCCAACCCACAGCTTCTTATAAGGAGAACTGTCCCATGTTTGGACCTCCTGATTGCCTGAGGCATAGTCGATCAGGTTCTAACCATTCAACTGCCCGGTCTCATCACAGGGGATTGTTCTGATGAGAATCTGAACCCAGGGGACTTGCCTATAGACTGGTCAGCAGCCTCAGATGAGACATGTTGCAAAGGCTCTGCCTGAACATAAATGACAGTGGCTTGAGGTCTAATATGAATTTCCCTCTGTGGATATTTGAATATTTATGAAGACAGATGTCAACAAGTAATCAAAACGAAAACAGAGAGCCAGAAATAGCCATTAGAGAGAGTCCGTTAATAGTGAAGCACAAAACTGAAAACTATTGAGCTCTCAATGTGAAGAGACAAAATCAGAATTCTCTTGCTCTCATGCTTGGATCTTGACTCTCCTATTGTCCTCTAGGCCTTCTTAGATCCCTTTAATGCTCCTTCCTTTTAAGTGCCACTTGTACCCTTACAATACATTCACCTTTCTTGAGATAAACTGAGTCAGTCTTTGTGACTTGAGGACAAAATGCCTAATCAACTCAGACTCATAACCTTAGGTATTAAGTTTAGCAGTGCTCCCAGGTCATATAATCCTTTTACCAAGTTAACTAACAGGACTTTTTGAAGGAAGAATAATGATAAGAATTGTATCTATGTTGGTGTTAGAAATCATCTTAGGCAGATGTGGGAGAGTTTTAAGTTCTCATCACTCATTTTATGTACTAGGTATGGACATTGGTCTATTTTATAATCAAAAGTATAAAAATATTATCCAAAGGAAAGCTGACTGGACAGGGGCGTTAGCTTTGAAGGTGTATAAATTTTCTCATGGAGTTCCTCACTGAAGTCTATAATGGAGGAGTCCACTTGAGTAGCCAAATCACAATCAGAAATCAATTTTTAGTTTATAATGGGGAGAATAAGAATTAAAGGCTATGAGATGAGCACAAATGAGAACACAAATGAGAGCTATGTGGCATGCATGCTTAATGGCACTGGGCTAAAATAAGATGATCTATCTATGGTGTTCCATGAAAAACGTTACAGTTGGGACTCAAATTCTAGAAAGCTGACTCTTTCCTGAAAAGTACTCCAAAGAGCCATCATCAAGTCTTGCCACAGTGACCCTGATTTTCTAAGATTACTAGGGTTAACCCACTCTTCTTTAAATGGCCCATTTTTTCTTTACATAAATTATTAGTACAGTCGAGTTGGTTTCTGTGGAGTCCTGTTGGCCTGGAGCCATTCTGTATTCTCCAGATGATTCTGTATATTTATGTAGATCTAAAAATTTAGTTTCTAAACTACAATCTTAATTTACTGCTCCTAATTCCTGATGTGATGTGGGCACTCTCTGTGACTCCAAAATAAATACAAATTGATGGTTTCTAATCTTTCCCATTTACCCACTGACTCATTCAAACATTTATGGAACACATCTTATGATCTATAGAATGATGAATGAGACCTGATTTCTGCCTTTAAAAAGCTCATAATCTATGGCAGAGACAAAAGTATATGCATGGTGATAGACGGTTAGAGCACTTATAGGGCTCTCATTAAATTTCCATGGGTGTACATGGAAGGGAGTGCTTAACCTGTTTGGAGAGCTAAAGAGGTAATAGGACATCTAATGTAAACCTTGGGAAGTGAATAAAAAACAGGCAAGAAGCAACTCCGAGAGTAGGGAACAGAGAAGTAAATGTACAAAATTATTTATGGCATGTTAATGTATGATAAAAAAAAATCTGGTGGTACCAAAGCACTGGGAAGACAGGAAGAGAAAGAAGAAGTGATACGTGAAGGTTTCTGAATGCCAGATTAAGAACAGCCTTCACTGTTAATGAGTACCTTTCTGGCGCCAGGTTTTCATATATGATATACATATCATAAACACCTTTTGTCATAGGTATTATAAATTCTCTACCCCCTTTAAAAACATATAACAAATAAAGATTAGCAAATGAAACACAGAAAAGCTAAGTTAAGCACCCTACTCATAATCCAAGAATTAGCACAGTCTGATTCCATTTCTGTTCAATGATAGGCCACTGAAAATTTGGTAACTTTCAAATGTGCACTACAATACTACTGACTAGTCACCTTGCAATTTATTACATCACAGGATTTATTTGTTTTAAAACTAAAAGTCTGTATCTCTTGACCCCCTTCACCTATTTTGCCCACTCCACAAATCCACCCCACTCTGGTAACCACCATTCTATTCTCTGTATCTATGCATTTTGTTTTATTTTGTTTGGAGTCCACATATAGGTAGAATCATATAGTATTTGTCTTGCCCTTCCTGACTTACTTCATTTAACTTAATCCTCTAAGTCCATCTATGTTGTTGTAAATGGCAAGATTTCATTCTTTTCTTTATGTCTAAACAGTATTCTATTATATATATACACACACCTTATCTTCTTAATCCATGAATCCATTGATGGAGACTTGTTTCAAAACCATAGCTAATATCAATAATGCTGTGATGAGCATAGGGATGCATATATCTTTTTGTGTTAGTGTTTTAATTTTCTTCAAATAAATAACCAGAAGTGGAATTTCTGGATGATATGGCAGTTATATTTTTAATTTTTTGAAGAAACTCTATACTGTTTTCCATAGTGGCTATACTAACTCACATTTCCACAGTGTATGATGGTTGCCTTTTCCTATATCCTTGTTGACACTTGTAATATCTTATCTTATTGATAACAGCCATTCTAAATGATATGAGATGATATCTCACTGTGGTTTTGATTTGCATCTTCATGTGACTGCTGGCCATATGTATGTCTTCCTTGGCAAGAGTATCTGTTCAGATCCTCTGCCCATTAATCAAATTATTTGTTTGCTATTGAGTTGAAGGGTTCTTTATGTATTTTAGATATTAACCCTTACTAAATATATCACTTGGAAATATTTTCTCCCATTAAGTTGCCTTTTCATTTTCTTGTTGGTTTCCTTTGCTGTGCAGGAACTTTTTTAGTTTGATGTAGTCCCACCTGTTTATTTTTGCTTTTGTTGGCTTTGCTTTTGGAGCCAGATTAAAAAGCTCATTGTCTAGAACCATGTGAAGGAGCTTACTCAGATGTTTTCTTTTAGGAGTTTTATGGTATTAGGTTCTACCTTCAAGTCTTTAATTCATTTTGAGTTAATTTTGTGTACGATATAACATAGTAGCCTACTTTCATTCTTTTGCATGTGGCTTTCTAGTTTCCCAACACGATTTTTGAACAGACTCTCCTTTCCCCACTGTATATTTTAGATTTTCTGTCATAAATTCACTGATAATCTATGCCTGGGTTTATTTCCAGGCTCTCTATTCTGTTTCACTGATCTATGTGTCTATTTTTTATGCCAATACCATACTGTTTTGATTGCTATAGCTTTGTAATGTAGTTTGAAATCAGGATGCATGATGCACAGGATGCATTTCTCAAGGCTGCTTTGGTTATTCAGGATCTTTCATGGTTCCATACAAATTTTAGGATTCTTTTGCTCTATTTCTCTGAAAAATGCCACTGATATTTGAATAGAGATTGTCTGAATCTATAGATTGCTTGGGGTACTATGGACATCTTAACATTAATTCTTCAATCCATGAATACAGACTGTCTTTCCATTTATTTATATTTTAAAATTTCTTTTATCAGTGTCTTATAGTTTTCAGAGTACAGGTCTTTCACCTCTCTGATTAAATTTATTCCTAGGTATTTTATTCTTTTTGATGCAATTGTAAATGAAATTGTTTTCTTAATTTCTCTGATAGTTTGCTGTTAGCATATAAAAACACAACAGATTTTTGTATAGTGATTTTGTGACTTGAAATTTGACTAAATTCATTTATTCTAACAGGTTTTTTTTTGGTGGAGTCTTTAGGGTTTTCTGTACATAAAATTATGTCATCTACAAATAGTAACAGTTTAATTTCTTCCTAATTTGTGTGATTTTTATTTATTTTTCATGCCAATTTCTCTGGCTAGGACTTCCAATTCTATGTTTAATAAAAGTGGTATGAGTGGACATCCTTGTCTAGTTCCTGATCTTAGAGGAAAAGCTTTTGGCTTTTCACCATTGAGTATGATGTTAGCTGTGGGCTTGTCATATATGGTCTTTATTATGCTGCAGTGCATTCCCTCTATACCTGCTTTGTTGAGGGTTTTTATCATAAATGGATGTTGAATTCTGACAAATGCTTTTTCTGTATCCATTGGAATGACCATATGATTTTTATCTTTCATTTGGTTAATGTGGTGTATCATGTTGATTTGCAGATGTTGAACCATCCTCACATCTTTGGAATAAATCCCACTTTATTATAGTGTATGATCCTTTTAGTGTACTGTTGAATTTGGTTTGCTAATACTTTGTTGAGGATTTTTGCATCTATGTTCATCATAGATGAAGGGACATTGGCATGTAATTTTCTTTTTTTGTGGTGCCCTTGTCTGGTTTTGTTATTAGGACAATGCTGGCTTCATGAAATGAGTTTGGAAGTATTCTCTTCTCTTCAATTACTTGAAGTTTGAGAAGGATAGGTATTACAGCTTCTTTGAGTGGTTAGTAGAATTTACCAGTGAAGCCATCTGGTCCTGGACTTTTGTTTAATGGGAGGTTTTTGATTAGTGATTCAATTTCCTTACTAGTAATCAATATATTCAGATTTTCGGCTTCTTCATGATTTAGTCTTAGAAGACTGATGTTTCTATAGATTTATCCATTTCTTCTAGGTTGTCCAGTTTGTTGGTGTCTAATTATTCATAGTAGTCTCTTGTGATCCTGTGTATTTCTGTGGTATGTTATAACTTCTCTTTGATTTCTGATTTTGAGTCCTTGGTTTTCTTTTTTTTTTTCTTGATGAGTCTAGCTGAAGGTTCATCAATTTTTCAAATAACGAGCTCTAGTTTCATTGATCTTTTCTACTGTCTTTTTAGTCCATATTTCCTCTCTGATCTTTATTATTTCCTTCCTTCCACTAACTGGGCAACCAGAGCCAGATGACTAAAGATTGTCCTCTGTGTGGAATGTGTGTGCCTTCCAGCTTTAGTGGGGAAGTGGAAGAGCAAAGGCTGGGGTGCTCTCCCTCTACTTTAGCAGAGAAGCAAGAGAATGCAGTGACTGTGCATGTCCACAAGTGCTAATAAGGTAGAAGAACAGTGCAAAAACCAGCAACTCTGTCCCTGGAAAAGTCCCAACAGGCCCCTGCCTGTCCATAGCCACTTTAAGATTAGCAAATGAATCTCCTTCATATATAGTCTAGGTGCTTTTCAAACAGAACTTCAAAGCTCCTTCGTCTAGGTAATTTTCAAATTGCTGCTTTTGCACTGGACCCCACGGCAAATGAATCTTCTTCAAGAACAGTATCTCAGTGCCCTAGAGTGCTCTGGGTCTCTTGGACATAAGCTTCATTGCTTTTCAAACCCATGTGTCTTTCTGGTGCAGGTCTCAAGGACTGGGGTGACTGATGTGAGGCATGAACCCCACATTCCTGAGCAAGAAGCTCTGGGTTTGTGCAATCCCTCCTAATCGTGATCAGAGATGGGATTTTTGGTGAGACTGCATCTTTGTCTCTCCTACCTAACTCAATATGAGCATCTTTGTCTTTCCTACCTATCTCAATATGATTCTTTTATTGTTTGTTGTGAAGGAGCTTTCAGCTACTTTTCAGGTCTTTTTCGGAGGGAACTGTTCCATATATAGCTGTAAATTTGGTGTGTCTGTGAGAAGTGTTTCAGGATCTTCCTATGCCACCATCTTGGGCTGCCTTCCCTCAAAGGAATACAAATTCTAAATTTCTCAAATGTTAATAGGATACATAATGAAATAAACTCAAAATAAAATTTTAAATCATAAGGTTCCTTTGTATTCCAAGTATATTTAGATTCTGTGTTATATGTAGATATTACAGAGATTGAGAAATATACCAGTGTCCATTCTCCTCTTCTTTCTGTTAGTAACAGAAATCCTTGGCTTTCATTTGGTTACATAGCCACTCAGAAGAATCCATTGCTTTCTCAGCCTCCTTGCAGCTAGGCATGTGCTTGTGGCTAAGTTCTGGCCAGTGGAAAATAAACAGAAGTGGTATGTCCTGCCTCTTTCCTTTCCTCTCTTCCCACTGGCTGGAAACTGGCAACTACTGAAATAGCCTCCTTGTAACAAAAGGTGCCCTCATCTTGGTTGTTTCATGAGATAGAAATAAAGTTTAATCTTATTCAATCCACCGCATTTGGAGGTCTCCCCTTACAGCAGCTTAATCCATATTCTAATACATGTATATATTTGTATATTCACACAATGTAAAATAGTTTTAATTGCATAATATTTTAGATTTCTTGCCAGAAACATTGGGTAACCTTCCCTTTACTTAATAACTAAAAAAAAAAAAAAAAAAAGTGTTCTTCAGTTGTGCTCTCATAATATTTTTATGTGTACTCCACAGGCTTTAGTATTATTTAGACGAAATTAATTTTTAGCTATAAATTATTAATGTGGTATAGAAAAAATACACAATGGAGTCAGTTAAAATAAATGAAATATTTAGTCTTTGCTATTATGGGTAATGAAGAAAATTCTCCAGCATATAACTATTCCTTGTGAATAAATGGTAGTTATACCAATGTTTCATGAAACTGCAACACATTTGGTTTACAACAAGGACTAAAACTATTGGTCAAAATTTCGTTTTGAGATATTGATTATTCAAGTACAATTTTCAAACCTGGCCATTATGGGTGAATGTAATGAAAATGAGGTAAGGATGTAGGCCTGCTTCTATTCCACTGTAAACTGTCTAATAGTACTGGTTCTCAGCCCTGGCTGCACATCACCTGAGGAGTTAAAAAAAAAAAAATTCTTTGCCCAAGCTCTATCCTAGTCTATTATCTATTCTGACTTAACTGGTCTATTTTTGAACTTTGGTACTGGTAGGTTTCTAAAGTCCAAGGTAATTCTAAAGTGTAGCCAACATTGAGAACTCCTGCAATAATACAATAGTTAATTCTGGAAACTTTGGGCTATTCTTGGGTCCCAGTTGTAGTCAAATTTTTGAAATAAAACACTAAATATTTTCAACATTTTGAGGAACCTCCATGCTGTTTTCCAGAGTGGTTGAAAATAGAACCACCCTATGACCCAGCAATTGCACTGCTGGGTATTTACCCTAAAGATACAAACGTAGTGATCCGAAGGGGCACGTGCACCCGAATGTTTATAGCAGCAATGTCTACAATAGCCAAACTATGGAAAGAACCTAGATGTCCATCAACAGACGAATGCATAAAGAAGATGTGGTATATATACACAATGGAATACTATGCAGCCATCAAAAGAAATGAAATCTTGCCATTTGCGACGACGTGGATGGAACTAGAGGGTATCATGCTTAGCGAAATAAGTCAATCGGAGAAAGACAACTATCATATGATCTCCCTGATATGAGGGAGAGGAGATGCAACATGGGGGGTTAAGGGGGTAGGAGAAGAATAAATGAAACAAGATGGGATTGGGAGGGAGACAAACCATAAGTGACTCTTAATCTCACAAAACAAACTGAGGGTTAATGGGGGGAAGGGGGTTGGGGGGGTGGGATTATGGACATTGGGGAGGGTATGTGCTATGGTGAGTGCTGTGAAGTGTGTAAACCTGGCGATTCACAGACCTGTACCCCTGGGGATAAAAAGATATTATATGTTTAAAAAATAAATAAATAAATAAAAAACACTAAATAAACTTCAACCCCATTTCATATAATGAGTTGAATTCTTTATCAGCTACACAGGCTTCCCTGCTTCCTCTGTCAACACATAAATAGGCCCCACATTCGAGTAACTGGAGCACATAGTTATTATCATCAACCCCCGCCCGGATGGTACCTAGTTAAGACAACAAGTTATCATAAAATATGTAAGGATATTTTTGCTTTTTGGGCAACTGCCCTTCCCAAGGTCAGTCAGAATATAGTATCTCTTGAGTTTTACTCTCACTGGCTTTCTATCAGCATGTGTCTTGTCATTAAAATAAATCTTGCTTAATTAAGCTCATGAACAGTTTCCGTCTGTGCTTGCACTGCAATATAACAGATATAACAGATGGAAGAAATTACAGCAGGAGAAATATCTACAGACTGTAGATCTCATGGTGAGACACACAAAACAGAAATCCTGGCTTTCCCTTTTTGGCACAGATTATAACTATTATTTTAAGCAACTGAATATAAATGTAGTGTTTGGTCAAAGATTTTACTTTGTAACTGCTATGAAAGAGACCATTACTCTTCTTTTCTGTAACACAAGCCATCCTTTAT
Organism: Enhydra lutris kenyoni; assembly: GCF_002288905.1. NCBI lineage: Eukaryota > Metazoa > Chordata > Mammalia > Carnivora > Mustelidae > Enhydra > Enhydra lutris. The sequence goes on along the minus strand of NW_019154087.1, from coordinate 41,168,516 downwards.
AAATTATAGGTGTAGCAGACTGTCTGGAAGCCCCCCATGGGGAAGATGAGAACTAGCAGAAGGAAGGGTGCAGGAAGTCTGACTGGGATATTGTTAGGTCCTTATCCACGTCCACCTCAAACAACTTCAAGGCTCATTCATCTCCTTCCTGGGGTGGTTGTTTCCCACCACATCCTCTCTCTCCCCAAGTTGATACCAAGCTAGGGTAATAAATAAGGAGGTTCACATAGGTAAAGGATAAACTTTGCTGTGCTTTAAAATGGTGAAAATATTAGTAAAATATGTTTTGTTTGCCTTTAGATGTTTCACTCTAAGGATGAACCTCAAAGTATCATTTGCCTTTTATTCTGCCTTACAGAGGACTTTAAGAATATGAAAAAGAATATAAAAAGAAAGTAATCTCCACTTATCTTAGCTTCAGCTTCACTAAAGGAAAAGCTTGAAGGAATCAAATGACCCCAAGTGATTAAAAAAAACAGCTAAAATAATGGAGGGGATAAAAGGAGAGAAGAGAAGAAAGAGGAGGACGGAGAAAGGAGACCAGAAAGAAAGGACCCCCTTATGTCCATGAGAATTGGATTCCATATGGGTTGATTATTGTCCAGAGCAAAGTAAAGAACTGTTTTCACCATCTCCTAGAAACTGTTTGTGTACTTGAAGAGTCAATATTTAGGTTTTCTTTCTGGGAGTAGACTATTTACCTTCCTGACTTTTCAAATATTAAGGAGAGGAGTAAGGGAACTGCAGCAAATCTGAGGGATTATGGCAAACTAAAGTCCAATCCATATAAGGTCATAGGCCAAGGAAATGTTGTATTCAAGGAAGTGGGACAGAATGCTTCACACCTTGGCCAAAACTATATTCATGTAGTTCAGAATCTGATACAGAATAGGCAGTACCACAGAGAAAATGCAAACGTTTACTAGCTCTAGAAATGCACCTTAATATGACTTAGCATGATCAGTGGGTACATAGTCTGACCTCCTGGTCACCACTCTGTAAGCATGCATATTTTTCCATAGTTACAATTACAGTGAATTTTTAAAAAGATTTTATTTATTTGACAGAGAGAGAGAGAGAGAACACAAGCTGGCAGAGTGTCAGGCAGAAGGAGAGGGTGAAGCAGGTTCCCCCCTGAGCAAGGAGCCCGATGTGGGGGTCGATCCCAGGTCCCGAGGATCATGACCCGAGCCAAAGGCAGCCACTCAACTGACTGAGCCACCCAGGGGTCCCACAGTTACAGTGAATTTTAATCTTCTTACTTAACTTACATATTTTTAATGTTTTACAGTTTTCAAGTTATCATAAATTACCTAAGTTACTTATACATCTTCCTTTATACTTTTTGTCTTTTACTAATGGAAATGAAGCACTGAACAAGTTTATGCAAATACCATTTTGCTACTTCTCAACCTCAGATTACCCACTTTCAATCTGCTACAGAAAAATCTTTCTTTTTGGCTAGATGCCTTTTAATTTAACTACATATATTCTTTCACCTGCCTGAATGGAGAATCACATGTGTCTTTTTAACCACCTTCAATTGCAAAATACATATAACTAGGCTACAAGCTGCTTGATTTAATGTTTTTAATTTAATAGAATCAACTAGAGTAAAAATGTAAATTACTCAACAAGAACAATTCCTGAATTGCAGCCTTTTCAGAGTTCAGATCTGAGAGTCATAACTGAACAACAGCTTTATGACCTAGACGATAAGAATTATAATTAAACACAACTGGAATTTATGTTTACATTTCTTTAAAACAACAACAACAACAACAACCAAAAACTCCCAGGGCTCTGTAAGATAGTTTCAAGGCCTGGAATTGAAGTGTCTTTGAAGAGATAACCCAGCTCTGTAATTTCTCTAACTTCCAGCAGGTGGCAATGTTGCTTGTTGTTGTGGTCCCTGCGTAGCTGGAAGAGTGGAATTCAGAACATAGGTCAACCCCAGACAGAAACGTGGGCAGTTCTTGCATTACAGAGATGCACTCCCTTGTTTGCCACTAATAACTTTCCAAAGTATTTCTTATACTGCAGTTAGCTTTACTTCTGAAAAATGTAATTCCTCCCACCCCTGTCACCTCTCTCCTACAACTGCACAATGGTTCCCTTTGTCTGTCCCCGGTATGTGGGATGGATAAGAACAGGGAGAGACAGGACACAGAGAAAATAATTAGGGGACTCCCACAGTTTTTAGTTAGGACTATTTAAATTATTGAATAATTTTTTTAAAAAGATTTTATTTATTTGACAGACAGAGATCACAAGTAGGCAGAGAGGAGGCATGGCGGGGAGGGGGGGGCAGAGGCAGGAAACAGGCTCCCCGCTGAGCAGAGAGCCTGATGCAGATGCAGGGCTCGATCCCAGGATCCTGAGATCATGACCTGAGCTGAAGGCAGAGGCTTAACCCACTGAGCCACCCAGGCGCCCCTAAACTACTGAAGAAATTTAAAAAGGAATTCCCTATAAGGAAGTCAAAGGACTGGGATGTAGCAGGCCTAAAGAACTATGTAACCAGGAAGGTGGCCACTCCCAGACTTCTGCTTCTGACTTGTCTCTGCTCCTGCCTGTGTATTTGATTCTATGTCTCTCTCTTGAGGACAGGGTCTCTCTCTTTCCTTGGTATATGTGGGAGAAGCATAGCCTGATCCTACATTTCTACCACCATAAAAACGGACTTTTTGTCAGCCATAGGGAAAGATTTATTGGCCTAGTCTAGACCAAGTACCTGTGCCCAGTAGAATAGGATCAAATTGTATAAAATAGATATGCCCCAGCCATGCAGACAAGAGAAGCAGGTCATTTTCTGGAGGATGGGGGTTGGAATGCACTGACCTAATAATGCATCTAGTATATAGTGAGGCCTATGCATAAGGTAATGGTGGAATGTAACCATGGTAATGTTGAGGAAATAATGAAAAGGGGAATAGATAAGGAATAATCTGTAGGACATGGAGAATGATTAGATACAAGGTAAATGATCAGGTAGAAGGTAAAAGCATAAAAAACAAAAACACAAAAACAAAAACAAAAAAACCCAATGAAACAGAGCAAAATCCAAGTCCAATAAATCCAAACAAGAAAAGAGAGAAGTAGGAGATATGGGGGAAGACGGTGATTATGATAGTGATGCTGACCATTTGAACCGACCTGGAAAGTCCACTAGGATTGTTGTGGCAGATTAGAATATAGGTCAAGAAGGGATTTAAATTTAGTTTTACTCAGATTAATAATTTGGGAAATCGACTTAAATTTTGAAACTTAATTTTCTTAAAGCCAGATATGAAATGGCTTCCTTTTTCTGGCAGAAGCACCATAGTGAATCATATAACCTTAAAAAGAACCCAAGAGTGGCAATTTTCTTTCCAGGAGCATTAGTTCTAATAGGCAATTTTTGCCAAACCCAATGTCATAAACCATAAAATAAATCATAAAGATAATTAACACTCCGAAGGGAGATTAATAGGGTCCCTCTAAATATTGAAAATATAATGAAGTCAGGATTTCAGTCCAAAGTAAGTCCTTTTGCTTGCATAAATACAGACAGCATGGAGGACTAAATCAAGCAGTTCTTGATTTAAGTCCAATTTGGCTCCACTGAACTCTGAACCTCTGTATTTATTTAAGAAACACTGCCTTGATAGATGAATGGAAAAAGAAGTTGTGATATATATATACACTGGAATATTACTCAACCATAAAAAACAAGGAAACCCTACCATCTATAACAGTATTAGTGGACCTTAAGGAAATGCGGTGAAGTGAAATAAGAGAAAGAGGAATGTTGTATGACCTTGCTTATATGTGGAATCTAAGAAACAGAACAAAACACCAAACTCACAGAAAAGGGATCAGATTACTGGTTACAAGAAGCAAAAGGCAGGACATAGGAGGGGGGCATCTGGAGGAAGGTGGTCAAAAGGCAGAAACTTCCAGTTATAAGATAAATAAGTAGTAGAGATGTAATCAATGTGCAGTACGATGGCTACAGCTACCACTACTGCATGATATATAGGAAAGCTGTTAAGAGGGTAGATGCTCAGGTAGATTCGCATCACAAGGAGATTTTTTTTCTTTTTACTGCATCTATATGATACAATCGATGTTAAGGAAACCTACTGTAGTAATCATTTTATATTTGTAAATCAAACTCACATGCTGTACACCTTAAACTTATACAGTGATATATATAAATTATTTATCAATAAAACTGAAGTAAAAGGGAAAAAAGGAAAACCAAGAAACATTACCAATATCACTCAGACTAAGCATAAAAGAAAGGAATCATAACTATATGCAATGTGTAGATATACTAAATGCTCTATATATTCTATTAAAGTTGAAAGAATTGATGATCTTGTTCCTGTTGCACTAAAAGATCTTGTGGTTTAGCAGAGCAAAGGCACTAAACCTAAAGAACTGAATCCAGAGCTCCATTCCAACAGGAAGGCACCAAGTGATCTTGAGCAACTGACTTGCTTCCACATCACAACTTACTATTTCACAGACTGTAAAATCAAATAGTGTATACATTGTGGAATCTTGCCTGATATATGGCAAGCATTATTTATTCAGCTCTTCTTTCAAAAAGCACTGAGTACACAGCAAGTTGGGGAGGGTTTGGCCCCATCAATTCTTTTGATCAAAACCCTCCTATTTTTCTCTTTTACTCCCATGGGTTATTTTATATCCTATATTGGTTCCCATGGAGGTGAGATTACTGATTTATACCACTCACTTTTCCTTTAAACTACTCTTCCATTTTCCACCCTGCCCTTGACCATCCTAAACAATGTATTTATTTTGTTGTCACCACAGAAAATACTTGGGAACACGAGATAATTTTTTTTATTATTTGAAGGAGCCTTTAGACTTTGGAAACAGAAATTTAAAACTTCTGAGTGTTAGCTTTTGCTGAGTAACAAATCACCCCAAATGTAGAGGCTTAAAACAAAAAATAGTTATAATCTCACAGTTTCTGTGGGTCAGGAACCTGGGCTTGGCTTAGCTGGGTTCTCTGCTTTTGGGGCTCTCACATGCCATGATGAAGGTGTGCCACAGTCACCTCAGGTCTGAACTGGGGAAGGATCTGCTTCCAAGCTCACTCATACACTTACGGGTAGGATTCAGTCCCTCACAGGTTGTTGGTCTGAAGTGTTTACTTCCTTGCTGGCTGTTGGCAACTATCAGTCCCTATTATTTCCTTACCTGTCCTTGTACATCCTCTTTGCTAATTAGCTATTGCCCAAATCTGCCATGCATTTCTCAATTTGTGCCTTGCTGCCATATATTCTATGTTCACTGTATTCTCACTTTGTGCTTTTCCATGGGCTATTTTCTATACTCTGTACTTCTTCCTTTTCCTTCAGCAAAGTCTCAACTATCTTTCGAAATTCATCGTAGTCATCTCTTTTTCTATGAAGTTTTTCCTGAATTTCTTTTCAAGAAATTATTGTTTTTGTTGACTTGTATAGTATCATAGACCATACTGGAAGGACTGTTTACATATATGTCTGTGTATCTAGGCTCTTTGGGCACTAATTATGTCTTCCTCAACATTATACTCCCACTAACCAAGACAGTGCTTAAGTTATAACAGGTGATTAATTAATGTCAGTGTAAAGAAAGAAGAAAGGAAATACTGCATACTTTGGATATCTATTGTGTCAGTTCAGCCTCTACTCAAAAAACTTCTTAAAAGAGTATAGATTGGAAATAAAGGAAAAGAGGAATAGAATATTTGTAGTAATTCTGTCATTACAAGGTTTCTTATATTAAATTTGGCTCTTCCTTGTAAATCTGCAGTTTATCTCTTATAAAGCAGGACAGTCAATTGGTCAGCCACATGTCTTGGTTGGCCTTAATGTTAACAGAAGTTGGAAAACCCATTTGCCACCATTTAATTGATAATCAAAGCATACAGTTTAGTTCAGCAATATCAAATGTCTACCCCCTAAGTTGTTAGAGATTAGATCTTAAGAATATCAACTTGAATTCTTTGCTTATTCTTAAGGGTGGATATGTATTATATTAATTTTCTCTAGGTATTCTAATTTTTCTCCCCTACTAAACAAGACCACACATATCCTATGAAAGTTGATTATATCATTTGATCTTCATAGAATAATTTTGAACACATATAAGAAAGTTACATGAAATAGGGCGCCTGGGTGGCTCAGTGGGTTAAGTCTCTGCCTTCAGCTCAGGTTATGATCTCAGGGTCCTGGGATTGAGTCCCACGTCGGGCTCTCTGCTGGGCAGGGAGCCTGCTTCCCCATTTCTCTCTGCCTCTCTACCAACTTGTAATCACTCTCTGTGTCAAATAAATAAAATCTTAAAAAAATTTTTTTAAATAAAAAATAAAAAAGAAAGTTACATGAAATAATTACTTGAAATGATACTCACTCATATTTATTGTAAGGAATGTTATGAAAGATATAATTTTCTGTAGTCCTCCTTATGTTGATACATAGAGAAACTGCTCTTGGTTTTCATTACCAAGAAATGCTCTGTCTCCTGAGCAAGTCATTTATTTTAAACTTGTCCACTCTATGAATCCTATAACCAGTAATGTTTCTCTCCCTTTACTGCTACCAGGAAGTTTAGAGAAATACTTAGGGCTCAATGTTAATAGGTGCATAGTAATTTATGACTTAGATTTTTAGAGAGAGAGAGAAAGTGAGCATGTTGGGGGGGAGCAATAGGAGAAGGAGAGAGAATCTCAAGCAGACTCCCTGCTGAGTGCAGAGACTGATGCAAGGCTTGATCCCAAGACCATGAGATCATGACCCAAGCCAAAATGAAGAGTTGGCCACTTAAGTGACTGAGCCACACGGGCATCCCATGACAGATTTTTTTAATGCACTAACCACTTCCTTGGCTTTATTTTATTTTCCTACCTTCACTCAGATTCATTCTCTATTTAGTTTTTTCCCATTTGTATATTTTTATAAGCTGTCTCCAATCCTTTTATAGTATCAAGACAGAGCTAAATCAAATTAAATAAAAGTACAATTGTCTTATTGGGCATTTGTGGTTCTTTTAGAGGGAAAATAATCTGCTATATACTTTAAAGTGAGTATGGACTTAATCAACAGCCAGCCAATTGCAAAGCACATAAGATTTCCGGCATGTGAAGGACCTAACATCTTCCCAGTTAGTTATTGCCAGAATTTTGATATTTTACCTCCTAGAAGAATGAGTATAAAATGACATAGTATAACATGTAAAGGAACAACCATATTCTTTACAAACACTCCCATAAATCATCCTGTACCAGCCAGATAACCAAGATGTCACTGATTTCATCCACTGTGATTTCTACCATGCTGTGAGGGAAGTGTGAGTTGTAATACTGGATGGCCCTTTGTAGTCTGGCAGAAAATCACCATTACCATGTGAGCTTACATAGCAACCTGTTCTTCAGTTATTAGACTGATGTGATTTTTTGAAAAGTGAGTGATCATAAAGGAAATGCTTTGACAAAGATTCTATCGTTTGAATGTTTATAGCGTTTAGATTCCTGGATAAATGATCCTCTACTGTCTTCTACGGCTAATGAAATAAAATTTATTACACACTTGGTATTCTGGTGCTTTATACATTAGCATACTTGGGGAACCTGGGTGGCTCAGTGGGTTAAAGCCTCTGCCTTCGGCTCAGGTCATGATCCCAGAGTCCTGGGATCGAGCCCCGCATTGGGCTCTCTGCTCAGCGGGGAGTCTGCTTCCCTACCTCTCTCTCCGCCTGCCTCTCTGCCTACTTGTGATCTCTGTCTGTCAAATAAATAAATAAAGTCTTTAAAAAACAAAACAAAACTTGTTAGTATACATTATCATAGTTTTTTCATTAATTATCACAATGACTCAATGAGATACTGTTATTTTCTTCATTACAGATTAATAAATTGAGGTGTAGAGACGAAAGGAACTTATTCAAAATCAGATAATGATTTATGTTTCAGATTATGTAATTCCAGAGATGATCTCCTTTCCACAACAGCACATTATTTCTCTCAACTCATCCAGGCTCCTTTCCTTCTTTGGGCATGAATAATCCTGGATAATGGGAATGCTCTGTGTGCATGTATGTGTGTGTGCACTCACATGCTCATGTGTGTGGGTGTATTTTATGTTAGTGACTCAGTCAGAATCCCAGCAAGTAGAAGAAAGCTCACTCACTCAAAAGAATTTAACTGAAAAGAATGTAGTAAAGAAATTACCTACAGAGGTATGGGCAAGGTTAAGGATCCCAAAAGGATGGTGAGGTATCCAGGGACAAGCAACAGTGGGACACCATTGTCACTCTTAGGTCTGAAGGCTCCAAAGGAGAGAGTTTTGTTACCAGAGCCCGGTGAGATCTAGAGCCACCTGGTTATGTAATTTATTTGTTCTTTATGGATTTGCTTATACCTGGTCTCATACACCATTTCCATGTAATAATAGAATGATGCTCTACAAGTCCAACTTTATGATTTGTGGAACAACTAACGTCAGTTCATGACAGGAAAATCAGGTTACATAGTTGCTTGGTATGCCAGGCTCAGACATTTGCTCTCTTCTAGTCCTAGTGGCAAATCAGACCTACTCTTCAAAGACACTAGTGCTGCTGCCTTCACCAATGAATGTCTTGGTGAAGAAGGGTCTACCAGTCCTTCTGGAAAGTATCATTAGAGAGTGGGTGAGCAGATTGAATATAGTAGGTACATTCCAATATTATCACATCTTTAAACCCTGAAATCCTTTCTCTAAAGTATGTTAGGGAAATTCTGGCATCTCAGCCATATTAGCTATACCCATTGAGACAAGGTTTCATTTAACAACAGAAAACTGCTGACATCATTACCAAATGCTTGAAGCAATACATTAAATTCCAAATCCCAAGAGATGTGTGCCCATACTGACAAATTTGGTCCAATCCAATGTATATTTCATTCTCCTTTTCTACAATCCTAGGAATCCACTTCCATGCAAGGTCTATAGAATCGCCACCATAAATTAGTAGACCCTAAAAACTTCTTATGGAAGGCCCTACGATGTTTTCAGTGTCTGTGCTATTGCCTCCTGGAGCAGATCTTCTCTCTTTGGACTATGCTTATTTCTACTATGGATCTGGAAGCAGGTAGGGTAGAGAGGGGATCCTGAAGAAAATTAGTACCTCTTCTTGAAAGAAAATGCCAGGTGTAAATGCTTTGAATTATTTTATGCAGGGGAATTCTGTTCCCTCACAGAAAGTGAAAGGCTGCTTCAGTTGCCAAGGAAGATTCAGAGAGATCTGGGATTTTTTGAGTTCTCAGCATGCTCTGTTTCTGCCTAAATGTTCCCATTTTATTCCAGAGATCCATTTCTTCCCACCCAAGGCCGTTACCTTGTATAACTTGAAAAAATTGCTTATGTAACTGGTTTTACACCTCTGCAGCCTATACAATTAGACCTTGGGTAGATCCTTAGCCATGTTTTTCTTACAGCTACATGAGACAAGGATTAAAAAAGAAAAAAAAAAAAAAGACATCATGGGGCATTCTTATTCTCCCCTCAAAACTTGATTGTACTTTGAGGGTCTGTTTCCTGGGGTCATGCCTAGTACTAATCACTGTGTCAGCTGGTGGTCAAGGAAGAAACAGCAACCTTAAAAAGATGCAACTGTTTGAAAAGAACTTAATGAAAAGATTTTTTACAGAGGTGTGGGCATGGGTAAAACACAAGGGATGGTGAGGCAGTCAGATTTTTCATGAACTTGAAGGGTCAAGAGGAGGAAATAGGGTTGCTAAGCTTGGGAAGAGATTGAAATGTCTGAGGCTCTCTGATAGGGGTTGCCTGGTAGGTTTTGGTAACCTGAGCAAGACAAGAAGGCTGTGTAAGCAGATTAATACCCTGACCTTTCTCTTCTCTCACCATCTGATCCCTGATACGCTGCTTCCCATTGGTGAAAACCAGACGATAATAGAGCAAGGATGATGCAGAGACTATCAGTTATTGGCAATTCATCTCTTTTCCATTTCCAGATAAGATGAATTGGAGAATATGGCCACTTGAAATATTTTCCTAAGGCAAAAACTTCCATTATATATGTGGAACATATTTTAGGTACACTCTCAAATTACAAACCTGATATATTTTCATCAAAGTCTATTACAATTCTTTAGTTAAAAATTTACAGTATTTATAGATTAATAAAACCTTGAAGAACAATATAGAATAGAGAGGTAGGAGAAAGGAAATACATACTCTAAAGCTCCAGGAAAAAATTTAGTTTAAAATGAGATTTGATCAAATTACAACTCTGAATTAAACAATCTGACTACAACTTTGACCTTTTTACTTTTACTTCCTTAAGGGGAAAAGCTTAGGAGAAAATTTGCATATAAGTAATTACTTGAAAATAACATTTGACAAGCATAAATGAACATAAAACAACTTGAAAGATTTTCATATTGCACTTAAAATGCTCAGATGTTTAAGGGAGTTAAGATATATCAGTTGGGAGAAAACATGTTTTGAATTTGATTCATGTTTGAAAAACACTTCAAGAAGCTCACCCTCTATAATCCAACAAAACCACTTGTAACAATAGTAATTATAATAGTTTATTGCAAGTACCTCTTTTAAGTCTCTCATCTAAATATAGACTTGTGCTGTTTTCCTTAACCCTGACTGACAGATACATTTTTTTTCCTTTCTTATTTATTTATTTATTTATTTATTTATTTTTTAAACATATAATATCTTTTTATCCCCAGGGGTACAGGTCTGTGAATCGCCAGGTTTACACACTTCACAGCACTCACCATAGCACATACCCTCCCCAATGTCCATAATCCCACCCCCCCAACCCCCCTCCCCCCATTAACCCTCAGTTTGTTTTGTGAGATTAAGAGTCACTTATGGTTTGTCTCCCTCCCAATCCCATCTTGTTTCATTTATTCTTCTCCTACCCCCTTAAGCCCCCATGTTGCATCTCCTCTCCCTCATATCAGGGAGATCATATGATAGTTGTCTTTCTCCGATTGACTTATTTCGCTAAGCATGATACCCTCTAGTTCCATCCACGTCGTCGCAAATGGCAAGATTTCATTTCTTTTGATGGCTGCATAGTATTCCATTGTGTATATATATCACATCTTCTTTATCCATTCGTCTGTTGATGGACATCTAGGTTCTTTCCATAGTTTGGCTATTGTAGACATTGCTGCTATAAACATTCGGGTGCACGTGCCCCTTTGGATCACTACGTTTGTATCTTTAGGGTAAATACCCAGCAGTGCAATTGCTGGGTCATAGGGTAGCTCTATTTTCAACATTTTGAGGAACCTCCATGCTGTTTTCCAGAGTGGTTGCACCAGCTTGCATTCCCACCAACAGTGTAGGAGGGTTCCCCTTTTTCCGCATCCTCGCCAGCATCTGTCATTTCCTGACTTGTTAATTTTAGCCATTCTGACTGGTGTGAGGTGGTATCTCATTGTGGTTTTGATTTGTATTTCCCTGATTGACAGATACATTTTGATGAGGTAGAGAGAAAGACTGATTTGGAAAATATATATCTGGGGTAGCCAAGGATCTCAGATAGATGAGTAAAGTATATTTCCACTTTGTACTTCCACTTCATAAATATAAAAGTTTTACCTGTTAACAAAGTAATGTCTATTTTAGGGATAGATCATCGCTTCTCAGCCTTTTGGCTAAGAACAAGTGTATTAAAGGCACAGATTAATTGGGAAACCCATAAATTACATTTTATCATTCAATATTTCAATACTCGTGACATTACTTAAAATAGTAACATTGTCTTACCCAGTCATAAAATAAAAATACTGAGCATTAAAAAATGAGTAGTATTAGAAACTGGCAAATCTGTTCTCACTTTTCCCCCTTCTTTAGAGTAGCCAAACCCTAAAATTTCCAAATCAATTTAACATTTTCACATATTCCAACTGCCTAGTTACCACTTCTAACATCGAATCCAAAGCCAGTCCTTTATGTTTTCAGTATATTTACATTTTCACATATTATCTTACCAGCCATATTTTACTTTTTTTTTTTTTTTTAAGATTTCCTTTATTTATTTGACAGAGAGAGATCACAAGTAGGCAGAGAGGCAGGCAGAGAGAGAGAGGAGGAAGCAGGCTCCACAGCGAGCAGAGAGCCCGATGTGGGACTCGATCCCAGGGCCCTGAGATCATGACCTGAGCCGAAGGCAGAGGCTTAACCCACTGAGCCACCCAGGCGTCCCCATATTTTACTTTTTTTTTTAAATTTTATTTTAAATTTTCAGTGTTCAAAGATTCATTGTTTATGCACCACACCCAGTGCTCCTTCTTAATACCCACCACCAGGCTCACCTAATCCCTCATCTCCCCTCCTCCAAAACCCTCAGATTGTTTCTCAGAGTCCACTGTCTCTCATGGTTCATCTCCCCCTCCAATTTCCCCCCAACTCACTTTTCTTTTCCTTCTCCTAATGCCTTCCATGTTATTCCTTATGCTCCACAAGTAACCGTAGGATAACTGACTCTCTCTGCTTGACTTCTTTCACTCAGCATAATCTTGGTTGAAAAAGAATAACAAAAGCAAAACTAAAGTTTAAGAAGATTTTTATTAAAGTGCACCTTACATACAGTAAATGCACATATCTTAAGTGTACAATTTGATGAAATTTGACAAATATATACACACATATAACCCATACTGCTATTAAGACAGAACATATTTGTTACCCCACAATCTCTTTTGTGCTCCTTGCCAGCCAATTGTCAACTGTCGACCCCACCACAAGAGGTAACTGTTGTTCTGATTTCTATCATCATAAATTAGTTTCACCAAATTTAGAACTTCAACTTAGTGGAATCCTACAGTAAACTCTTCTATATCTTTTTTTCTCAGTATAATGTTTTTGAAACTCACCTGTATTCTTACATACATAAGCAGTGCATAGTGCATATGGTACAAAATGGAGCTTTATATATTTTTAATTTTTATTAATTAATTTCTTTCAGAGCTGATGGCTAAACATTCACTAGTATTTTACTAAATATACTTCCCCCCAACCGGGGTAGATACCTAGGAGTGGAATTACGGAGTCATATGTTCCAGTGTATAAGCTGATAGTTTTTCAAAGTAGTCATACCATTTTGCGCTTTCTCCAACAATGTATGAGAGTTATAGTTGTTCCACGTCATTGTCAACATTTGGTAGTGTCATTCTAGCAGGTGCTTAGTGGGATCTCACCGTGGTTTTATTTGCACTTTATCAATGACTATTATTATGTTGAGCACTTTTTTGTGCATATTGGCCAGCATATACCTTTTGGCAACTCTCTGTTCAAGTCCTTTACTGATTAATTTTATTGGATGTTTTGTATCATTGAGTTATAAGATATACATATTCTGGATACAAATCATCATCAGGTATATGTTTTGTGAATGCTTATTTTTTTATATTCTAAAACTACCTTTTTTTCATTTAATTCTTTTAAAAAATTTTAATTCCAGTACAGTTAACATATAGTGTTACATTAGTTTTGGGTATACAATATAGTGATACAACAATTTTATACGTTACACAGTGTTCATCATGATAAATGTACTTGTTAATCACATCACCTATTTCCCCCATCTCCCTACCTACCTCCTCTCCTAATCATCAGTTTGTTCTCTATAGTTAAGAGTCTGTTTTTTTTCTTTTTTTTTTAGTTTGTCTTTTTTCTTTGTTAGTTTGTTTCTAAATTCCACAGATGAATGAAATCATATGGTATTTGTCTTTCTTTGACTGACTTATTTCACTTAGCACTATACTCTCTAGATCCATCCATGTTGTTGCAAATGGCAAGATTTCATTTTTTTTTAAGACCAAGTGCTGTTCCATTTTACACACACACACACACACACCCCACAGCTTTATCCATTCATCTATTGTTGGACACATGGGCTGCTTACATAGTTTGGCTATTATAAATAATGCTGCACTGAACATAGGAATGCATACATTTTTCAAATTAGTGTTTTCATATTCTTTGGGTAAATACCCAGTACCAGAATTCCTGGATAATATGGAAACTGGAAAAAATTTTTAATATTTTTAATTTATTAATATTTTTTGAGAAACATTCATATTGTTTTCCAAAGTGGCTGCACAAGTTTGCATTCTTACCAACAGTGCATGAGAGTCCCTTTTTCTCCACATCTTTACCAAAACTGGTTGTTTTTTGAGGTTTTGATTTTAGCCATTCTGACAGGTGTGCAGTGATCTCACATTGTAGTTTCAGTATGCATTTCCCTGATGGTGAGTGATGTCGAGCATCTTTTCATGTATCTGTTGGCCATCTGTATGTCTTCTTTAGAGAATGTTCATGTCTTTTGCCTTTTTAAATTTTTTTTAAAAGATATATTTATTTATTTGAGTGAGAGAAAAAAAGAGAGAGAGTGAGCATATGTGGCGACAGGCAAGAGAAGGAGAGAGAGAAACCCAAGCAGGGTTTCAGAATCACTGTGCAGGGAGCCTGATGCAGGACTTTATCTCACAGCCTTGTGATCATGACCTGAACTGAAATCAAGAGTCAGACACTTCACCGACTAAGTCACCCAAGTGCCCCTGACCATTTTTAAACTAGAATGTTTCTGTTCTTTGGTGTTGAGTTCTATAAGTTCTTTATATATTTAAGATGCTAATCCTTTATCAGATATGTCAATTGCAAATATCTTCTCCCATTTAGTAGGCTGCCTTTTAGTTTTGTTGATTTTTTACTTTGTTGTACAGAAGGCTTTTATTTTGATTTGGTCCAGATTGTTTATTTTTGCTTTTGTTTCCCTTGCCTCAGGAGGCATTTCTAAAAAAATGTTTCTGAAGCCAGAGATATTGCAGCCTAAGCTCTCTTATAGGATTTTTATAGTTTTGAGTCTCACAGTTAGGTTCTTAATCCATTTGGAGTTTATTTTTGTGTACGGTGTGGTGTAAGAAAGTGGATCAGATTCATTCTTTTGCATGTAGCTGACCAGTTTTCACAACACCATTTGTTGAAGAGACTATCTTATTCCCATTGTATATTCTTTCTTCCTTTGTTGAAGATTAATTGACCATATTATTTGTCGGTTTATTTCTCGGCTCTCTATTCTGTTCTATTGATCTATGCGGCTGCTTTTATGCCTGTGCCACACTGTTTTAATTACTATAGGTTTGTAGTATATCTTGAAATCTGGAATTGTAATGCCTCCAGTTTTGTTCTTCTTTTAAGATTGTTTTGGTATTTTGGTATTTTTTGTAGTTCCATACAAATTTTAGGATTATTTGTTCTTGTTCTGTGAAAAGTGCTGCTGGTATTTTTGATAGGGATTGCATTAAATCTGTAGATGGCTTTGGATAGCATGGATGTTTTAACACTATTAGTTCTCCAATCCATGAGCATGAAGTACCTTTCCATTTGTTTGTGTCATCTTCAATTTCTTTCACTAGTGTTTTATAGTGTTCAAAGTATTTGTCTTTCACCTTCTTGGTTAAGTTTATTCCTAGGGATTTTATTCTCTTTGGTGCAGTTGTGAATGTGATTGTACAGAAATGAAACGGAATTCTGTATGTTGATTTTGTATTCTGTGACATTGTAGTAGTTTTTTGGTGGAATATTTCAGGTTTTCTATATAGAGGATCATGTGATCTGCAAATAGTGATAATTTTATTTGTTCCTTACCAGTGTGGGTGCCTTTTAATTCTTTTTTCTAGTCTGATTGTTGTGGCTAGGATTTCCAGTACTAGGTTGAATAAAAGTAGTGAGAGTGGACATCCTTCTCTTATTCTTGATCTTACAGAAAAAGCGCTCAGGTTTTTAACCACTGAGTATAATATTAGCTGTAGGTTTTTCATATACAGACTTTATTATGTTGTGGTATGTTCTTGCTAAACCTACTTTGTTGAGGGTTTTTATCATGAATGGATGTTGAACGTTGTCAAATGTTTTTTCATCATCTACTGAAATGGTTTTTATTCGTTCTCTTATGGATGTGATGTATCACATTGATTTGCAAAGATTAAACCACTCTGGCATCCTAGAAATAAATCCCACTTTATTGTGATGAATAATTTTTTAAAAGTATTATTGGATTTGGTTTGCTCACATTTTGTTGAGGGTTTTTCATGTTCAACAGAGATACTCACCTGTAGTTCTATTTTTCTGTAGTATGTCTATCTGGTTTTGGTATCAGGATGATGCTGGTCTCATAGAACGAATTTGGAAGCTTTCCTTCCTCTTCTATTTTTTGCAATAGTTTGAGAAAAATAGGTATTAATTCTTTAAATATTTGGTAGAATTCACCTGTGAAGCTTTCTGGTCTGGGACTTTTGCTTGATGGGATCTTTTAATCACTGAATCTATTTCTTTGCTGGTAATTTGTTCAAATTGTTTAGTTCTTGTGTCAGTTTGGGGAGGTCGTGTATTTCTAGGAGATTATCCATTTCTTCTAGGTTGTCCAATTTGTTGGCATAATTTTTCATAATATTCTTATAATACTTTGTCTTTCTGTGGTGTTGGTTGTTATTTCTCCTCTTTTGTTTCTGATTTTGTTTATTTGAGTCCTCCCCTCCCTTTTTTTTTTGATGAGTGTGACTAAAAGTCTATCAATTTTGTTGATCTTTCCAAAGAATCAGCTCCTGATTTCATTAATATGTTTTTTTAAAGTTTCTATTTCATTTATTTCTGGTCTAATCTTTATGATTTCCTTCCCTCTACTGGTTTGGGGTTTTGTTTGTTCTTCTTTTTCTAGCTTCCTTTGGTGTAAGTTTAGGTTGTTTGAGATTTTTCTTGCTTTTTGAGGTAGTCCTGTATTGCTATAAACTTTTTTCTTACAACAGCTTTGTTGTATCACCCAAATTTTGGACCATTGAGTTTTTGTTTTCATTTGCCTCCACGTATCTTTTAATTTCCTCTTTGAATTCTTGGTTGACCCATTCATTGCTTAGTAGCATGTTATTTAACCTCCATGCATTTGTGTTCTTTCCAGATTTTTTCCTTGTGACTGATTTCTAGTTTCATGGCATTGTGATTGGAAAAGATACATGGTATGACTTCCATCTTTTGAATTTGTTTTGTGGCCTAATATGTGATTTATTTTGGAGAATGTTCCAAAAATGCTTGAAAAGAATGTGTATTCCACTGTTTTAGGATGGAATGTTCTGAATATATCTGTTAGATACATCTGGTCCAATGTGTCATTCAGAGCCACTGTTCCCTTGTGAGTTTTCTGTTTAGATGATCTAACCAGTGATTTAAGTGGGTGTGAAAATCCCCTACTACTATTGTATTACTATTGATTACTTTCTTTATGTTTGTTATTAGCTGTTTTATGTATTTGGGAGTTCTCATGTTAGATACATTAATATTTACAGTTGTTATATCTTCTTATTGGATTGTTCCCTTTATTAGTCGTCTTGTCTCTTGTTACAATCTTTGTTTTAAAGTCTGTTCTGTTCAATATAAGTATTGCTACTCCAGCTTTCTTTTCACTTCGATTTGCATAATAAATACTTTTCCATTCCTTCACTTTCAATGTGTATGTATCTTTAGATTTGGTAAGAGTCTGTTGTAGGCAGCATATAGAGGGGTCTTGCTTTTTTTTTTTTTTTTTTTAATAACCCTGAGATCAAGACCGGAGCTGAGATCAAGAGTTGGATGCTTAACGGACTAAGTCAACCAGGTGCTCCAAGGATCTTGTTATTTTTTTATCCATCACACTTTGTCTTTTGATTGTGGAGTGTACAGTCCATTTACATTCAAAGTAATTACTGATAGATATGTATATATTGCCTTTCTGTTACCTGTTTTTTGGTTGTTTTTGTAGTTCTCTGTTCCTTTCTTGCTTTCTTCTTTCATCTAACACTATCTTTTGATGAATGAACTTGAAATCAAGCAATAAAAGTCCTTAATTTTGTTCTAAAAAAATTTTTTTTGTTCTTCTATTAGGAAATTTTTTTTAACTATTCTATATCATTTGTATTTTCCTATATAGTTTAGAATCAGCTGGGACTTTGGGAGTGCATTGAGTCTATAGGTTCATTTGGGGAGATTTGACACTAACATTGTGCATCTGCTTGACATCTGTATTTTGTAATCTATAAACATAGAATATCTCCCTGATTTTTAAGAATTTTAATTTCTTTAACAAAGTTTCATAGCTTTTAGCCAAAAAGTTTTATTTTTTTATGAAGTTTTAAACACTATCTTTATAACTATTTTTTATTTTTTTATAATAAATGAAGTGAAAATATAAAGATTATTTTTCTTTAGTCTTCTTTTAATTAGTCATTTCAGTAACAGCATGTGGCCTTGCTAATCAACCATGTATAAAATTATTTCTTCATTCTACTGTTCTCAATATATTATCTGAAAGCTAAGATAATAGAAAATATTCACTTGTCGAATAAATAAAAGAATAATGAATGAAGATGACTTGGATATAGACAGTATATTATAAATGTTGAATATATGTATTATATATTGAAAATATATATGTTCCCATAGAGAATTTATAAAGAAAATACAAGATCCAAAGGAATGGATTAGAGACGTAAATGTTCAGGTCTTACCTTTAAGTCTTTTAATCTATTCCAAGTTCATTTTTGTGAGTGGTGTGCGATAGAGGTAGAGTTTCTTTTTCTTTTTTTTTTTTTTCATGTGGATATATAGTTTTTCTCAACACCATTTATTAAAGAGACTATATTTTTTCCATTGTATGTTCTTGGTGACTTTCTTGAAAATTAGTTGACTGTATATGTGTGTGTGGGGGGGGGTTTCAGATTTCAGATTCCTGGGCTCTCTACTCTATTTCATTGATTTGTGTGTCTGTTTTTATGCCAATACGTGCTGGGTTTTTTGTTTGTTTGTTTGTTTGTTTGTTTTTAAAGATTTTATTTATTTATTTGACAGACAGAGATCACAAGTAGGCAGAGAGGCAGGCAGAGAGAGAGGAGGAAGCAGGCTCCCGCTGAGCAGAGAGCCCGATGCGAGGCTCGATCCCAGGACCCTGGGATCCTGACCTGAGCTGAAGGCAGAGGCTTTAACCCACTGAGCCACCCAGGTGCCCCTACCGTGCTGTTTTTAATCACTGTATCTTTGTAATATAGTTTGAACTCAAGAAGCATGATGCCTTCAGCTTTATTCTTTCTGACAAAGATTGCTTTGGTTAATTGGGCTCTTTTGTGGTTCAATACAAATTTTAGAATTATTTGTTCTATTTCTGTGACAATTCCATTTGAATTTGATAGGAATTGCACTGAGTCTACATGTTTCTTTGAGTAGTATTGACACTTAATATTTTTTCGACATTTAATATTAATTCTAATCTGTAAGCACAGAATATCTTTCCATTTGTATTTTCTTCAATGTTTTCATCAGTTTCTTATAGGTTTTGGTGTTTAGATCTTTCATCTCCTTGATTAAATTTATTCTCAAGTGTTTTATTCTTTTTGATGCCATTGCAAGTGATATACTTTGTCTAATATCAATACAGTTATTCCAGCCTTCTTATAATCAGTGTATCATGGTATATTGTTTTTCTTTCATTTTTAACTTACCTATGTCTACGTATCTTGAAAACAACATGTAAGTGGATCTTCTCTGCCTTTTAATTGGTTGTCTTGTACTTTTACATTTAACATAATTATTGATATGGTTAAGTTTAAGATTACTATCATATCATTCTATTGGTTTTCCATTTCTCCCATCTATCCTTTTTCTTTTTCCATCTTTTTGTGTTTCCTTTTAAATTAAGTATTTCTCAGTATTATATGTTATCTCCTCTCTTGGCTTGTTATCTCATTGTTCTGTTTCTTTACTGATTCCTTTGGTGGTCACAATATATATCTTTAACCTATCACCATATACCTTCAATTGATAGTATAACGTTTCACATATAATGTAAAAACCATATATAAATATACTTCCATTTACCTTCTATGTGCTATTTGTCTTATATCTTCTATGTATTATAAATTCCATGCCACATTGTTACTTTTCCTTCAGTCAACTGCTTTTTAAAGAAATTAAGTAAGTAGAAAAATATGCCGTGTTCTTTATTCATTTATATTTGAGTTTTTCCCTTTAACCTGAATAAGTTTTTTTTGTTGTTGTTTTTGTTTTTTTCACATTTCTTGTAGTGAAAGTCACTTCTGTCATCTGAAGATATTTTTATTGGGTTTAAGTTTTGAAGAAAATTTTTGCTTGATTTTAATTCTAAATTCACAGTTTATTTCTTAGCATTTTAAAACTGCCATTCTACACCGTATAGGTGTATTGTGGGAAGTGTTTCTTTGTTTACAGCCCAGACTCCAGTATTAAATGAACATAGTGTTAATGAAGAGGGTGGTGTTTTGAAGATGACATGGTTCTAAAGTGCAGGGAAACAGTGCAAAGGAAATTTTATGCAACTTTTGGCAGCAATCAGCGTTAGCAAGACCTCAGCTATTCACAATAGCTAGATGGGCACTGGCTGTCTGGGTTGCCAGCTGTGAGTTAGAGTAGATGTCTCTGTTGTCAACTAAACATAAAGAGGTTCTCTTTGCCCCAGGTGGTGGGGCTGCACATGAGCAGTAGCTGCAGCTTTGGAAAGATGGAGCAAGAGCAAAGAAAAAAGACCTCTTAAATTCCAGAAAATCTCCTGAAAAATTGGAAGGCTTATTGGGCCCTCAAAGCCACTCAAGCAAAGTAGGCACTTTTGGATAAGAAGGAGCCAAAGAAAGGAAAATAGCTCAAGTTTAAGCAACTGGAATGGTTCCTAAGCGATTCCTGGTGACAACAACATGACAGGGCCCACCTCAGAACACGAGAAAGAAGTGAAACCTCACAGCTAGAAGTGCCAGATAAATATTTCTTGGTCTTTATTTTATGCATCCAAAGGATTAATGGGGTGAGTTTACTGTTGACAGACAGGCTTAATTGGACTCTCTCCTTGCACAGTCTAGACTCCAAAATTTATTACTCTCTACCCTGCTGGTAGTGATGTACTATATCAATAGTAAGGCTCATGGAGACATTAGAGCTAAAAAGGGGATTTGATCCTGCCTATGTTTGTCATCAGTGTCCCCCATTTCTAGGTGGGCCTTCCTCTGCTCCTGTCACTTCGATGCCATCTGAGTAGTTGGGGAGGGTATGCCAGACATAGGTTAAGTCTAGAAAACATACTTAAGCATTGTGTCCCCTGGGCCCTTAAGATTAGCTCTGCTGCACTTTGGCTCATGTGGCCCTCGAACATAGTTGTGAGGTTGACTTAGAATTATAACAATGTCTTAAAATTTACCAGCGTATGCAGTGATTAATTAAGTTGGTTGGCGCGAGTTAATTTACCAGGAATAGATGTTAGACCTTACTCCTATACTTTAAAACACTGTAAAATCATGTTACTTTAAAATTATGTATAGGAAAAGAGGAGTTCTGAGTGTGAAAGCCCAGGGTTTTTCTTTTCTTTAAAAAAAAAAAAAAAAGCTTTTTGACTATATTTATAATAGCTGCCTGAAGTCTTTGCCTACATATTCCAACACATCTGTCATCTCCTGAGTCTTTTTCTGTTGTTTCCCCCCTCCTATTTTGGTTATATTTTTCTGATTTTTCAAATGACCAGTAATTTTTATTTATTTATTTATTTTACTTTTTAAAAGATTTTATTTATTTATTTGACAGACAGAGATCACAAGCAGGCAGAGAGGCAGGCAGAGAGAGAGAGAGGAGGAAGCAGGCTCCCCGCAGAGCAGAGAGCCCGATGTGGGGCTCGATCCCAGAACCCTGGGATCATGATCTGAGCCAAAGGCAGAGGCTTTAACCCACTGAGCCACTCAGGTGCCCCGACTAGTAATTTTTAAATTTTTATGATGGACAATGGAGTGCTATTATTTAGATTCTGAATTTGTCTTCCTATAAAGAATGTTGGGCTTCATTCTGACAGAGAATTGATTTACTGATAGCTCCACATGTATTTCCTGAGGCTTGGTTTTAAACTTTGTTAGAGTGGGTCCAGAGTATCCCTTAAGCTAGGGCTGGAGTAATCCTCCTCCTAAATCTTGACTTTTCTGGTTGTTGGGAGAAGTGGACTGTCTCCCAGCACTATGTAATCTCTGGTACTTACATTCAGCTCACATTCTGCTGCTCCTTACTAGGCTTCTCTGAGTTTGGCCATATGCATGCACAGGTACTATATCAAAGATTCAAGAGAACACCTATGTAGATTTCTGGGACTTCCTTTCTGCTAAGTTCTCTTATTTCTGGTACCCCGATATGCAAATTCCAGCTGCTTTAGTAGTCCCAAACTTCATACTCTGTTTCATATGGACAGCTATTTCATATGACTGTTCAGGCTCCATTTTCCTGCATCAACTAGGTAGAGACAGAAGTTGGGATTTTCAAAACTCAGTCCAATTTCTTGCTCAACAAATGATTGAATGTTCTCCAAGACAGTTATTTGGTTACTGGAAAATATCTTCCATCACAAAAATATATATTTATTGAGCAGTTTCTTATGCCAGGACTTCTACTACATGCTTTATAAACATTTTCTCACTTAATTTTGCAAATATGTCAATTAAGTATGGGTATTCTTATTAACTCTATTTTAAAAAGGAAGAAAATAAAATTTAGAGTATAACAAAGACTTGCCCAAGAATCTGTGTCTGATGATTGGTTGAGCCAGAGACTAAACCCAGAATTTTAACTCCAGAGCAAACTTAAAAACCATGTTAGCTTGATTGTTCTATTCCTAAACAAACTTCATGTATAACTAAAGCTGTTCTTCCAGTGAAAATTGTTTTCCATAATGGAAAACGCAGCAATCTGTATGGGCTCACTACCTCTTAAAAGCCTGGTGGATGTATGTAATGGTTCCAAAATCATATTTATTATACCCCCACATATCCAAGAATGGAGAAACTGGAAGTCTTGCAATTAGATTTTTTTTCTAAAAGGAAAGTGAATTGATTTTCTTAAACAGGAATAGGAAGAAAGGAAGGTAAATGTAGTTTACTATTTGTCAAAAAAAAGTGCAAATACATTTTTAAAAATTAATACTTGATTTTTTTAGAGCAGTTTTAGGTTCACAGCAAAATTGAGCATAATATACAGAGAGTGCTCACATACCCCCTCCTAGCACACAGGCAGCCTCCCCCATCATCAACACCCTGCACCACTGTGGTAAATTTGTTAGAGTCAATGAACCAAAATCCACGCATCATTATTGACCAAAGTCCATAGTTTACATTTGGGTTCATTCTTTGTGCTGTATATTCTATGAGTTTTGACAAAATGTATAACAACATATATCTACTATTATAATATCATAATTTTCTAAATTAGTGAAAAACATCAATAGTTCTATGCTTAAGCTCATAGAAGGCTCACTTCTACCTTTACATTGAAAGCATTGTGGGAGCTCAATTATTGAGGAAAATGGGGAAAGTGACTACAGTCTCTGGCAAAAGCTATCAGAAAACTAAAGAAATTGTGTGGAAACACCCACTTAATATTAAACAGGTTGTCAGAAAGGATGAATGCCACCATTTGCACTGACATGGATGGAACTGGAGGGGATTATGCTAAGGGAAATAAGTCAAGTAGGGAAAGACAATTATCAACGGTTTCACTTATATGTGTAACATAAGGAATAGCAAGGAGGTCATTAGGAGATGGAAGGGAAAAATGAAGGGGAGGTGGTATCAGATGGGGGATGAACCATGAGAGACTATGGACTCCAGGAAACAAACTGAGGATGCCAGAGGGGAGGGAGGTGGGGTGATGGGCTAGCTCAGTGACAGGTATTAAGGAGGGCACGGACTGAATAGAGCACTGGCGGTTATATGCAAACAGTGAATCATGGAACACTACATCAAAAACTAATGAAGTACTGTATGGTGACTAATGTAACATAATAAAAAAATAAAATAATAATAAAACTCTTATCCTAGAAATTAAAAAAATATTAAATAGGTTGTCAGTGACTATTATTATTACTATGTACTCACTTTCACTCACTTTTTTCCTTAGTAGAAAAGAGCAAAGAGCAGAAAATAGGCTTTTTTCACTGCTGGGCCCCATGGCTTCTTGTTTTGTCTTGTGTTATGTATCTTCCTCTCAAGAATTACCCTTTTCAATATATGCCATCACCGTTAACCTCAACTCCCCATGATGAAATACTAGAATCACATTTTTTCTCCCTCTTCTCCCTCTTTTTTGCCCTCTGCACATAATTGAGTGCTCAAGTCCTATGAGCTCTGTCTTCAGTCCAGGCCTGTTCTTGTTCTCATATTGCCTAATTCAGGCCATTAAGTCTCTCATTGCTACAACTAAAAATTAACAATTTTCCCCACCAGCAATCTTGCCCCATTTCTGATCCCTTTCCAGACTAGTAGTGAGAATTCAGGTTCAGCTTATTTGATCAGGACATGAAAATTAGTGGTCTACAAGACAGAGGCTTATTTCTGTTTCACATAAATTCCTGGATTATATGAGAATTCCATTCTGCAATGTTGCTGGAAATCTGGAGTCCTTCTGTCCTCTGGATCTATAACTATTCTGATTATCCTTTCTGTACCTCGAAGTACTCGAAGAGGGCTTACTACCTTGCCCTGACTCAGATTTGTGGAAAGGACATGAGCCATAAGGAGAACACATTACCCTCCTCAAATCCCAGGACCTAGTCAGATGCCCACACTGGCCTACAATGGGGGCTGAAAAATGGACTTTTTAATCTGCATGCCCATGGACCTAGCTACACTCAAGAGTTCTTTAACAATAGGGGAAAACAAAAGAAGAGATATTAGATACAATTAGTAGTCTCTGCCATAACTCTGATGCCAATTACTGGAGGTAAATTTTAGTCTACAGACTCACTAAAATATCACATTTTACTTTTTATTTAAATTAGATGCCAAGCCCCCACCTGGTTGGACCTGTGGAAAATTCAACCTTGTTCTTAGCATCCGCTTCTCTGGGTTTACACCAAGCATTTAGGGTCTTGTCTTATGTAATGCCAAAGCTTGAGGAGGTCCCTCAGACTGTCAGTTGTAAGACCATGCTGAGACTCTTGCCCCAGTTTGTAGGGTTCCTTCAATCTGATGCTCTACTGCCCTGCTCCTTGCTTCCCCTGGCAGGCAGTATACAGTGAAGCTGAAGCTATAGCCTCAAACCCAAGACCCAACACCCCAGGTGCAACATATATACCTTTATTCTGTACTGCTCTCAAATCATCAGTCTCATTCTAATTCTCCAAACTGGATGAAAATCTTTTTAGCCTGGAAAATCTGTCTACTTAGCTACTTATCAATGAATCAATCAGTTATCTATCTTTATGTCTCATCTGCCAAGAGGCACCTTTCCCAAACCCCTTCTCTAAGTAGATTTAAGATTTTGAAAACAATAGCCAGGAATCCCCAAGCCCCACACCTTCCTCAAGGCAAGGAAGATGCCTTGATCTATATGAATGGGGGGGAGGGGAAAATATGGGTAAAAACATTTTAATACCTAAGAGAAAAACGCCGCTACAGTTATTTTTCTAAAATTAACTTGGATTGTATCCTTCTACTAATTATAATTCTCCACTGTCTCCTCATGCCATCTCCCCAACCCCTGACATTCCAGCAAACTTCTTAGTTCCTCTTCACTCAATGCCATAACTCCTTAATAGGAGGATACACTTCTTGCAAGTTGGATTCAACCAATGCATTTATAGATTCACCTTACGCCAAGAGGAAACTTCTCTAACCTTGACACATTTTTGTGCCTTTAATACTTTCAGTTCCCTCAGCTTGATATCTTCTATAACAAACCTGCTTTCCAACTTTTCATCATGAAAATTCCTGCTTACTCTTCAAGACTAGATAGAATGCTGAGATATAGTATTTCCTAGGAAGCTTCCCCTAGGATCTCAGGTGTCTTGGTGTACTTTTTTAGGTAAACCTCTACAATGTGCTCTTACAAAACAGAAGGCTCTTAGTAACTGAGACCCGCCCTCCCTCCCCATTCCAGACCATTCTTTGTTCTAAGCTTCATTTAAAATACATATAGTCGGGGCGCCTGAGTGGCTCAGCGGGTTAGGCCTCTGCCTTTGGCTCGGGTCATGATCTCGGGGTCCTGGGATCGAGCCCCGCATCGGGCTCTCCGCTCGGCGGGGAGGCTGCTTCCCCTCTCTCTATGCCTGTCTCTCTGCCTACTTGTGATCTCTCTCGGCCAAATAAATGAATAAAATCTTTAAAAACATAAAAAAATAAAAAAAAAAAATACATATAGTTATTCCTATCACTAATTACTTTACATGTAAATGGACTAAATGCTCCAATAGAAAGACAAAGGGTGGCTGAATCAATAAAAAACAAGACCTATCTACACACTGCCTACAAGAGACTCACTTCAGATTTAAAAACACATAGAGACTGACAGTGAAAGGATGGAAAAGATATCCCATGCAAATGGAAATGCAACCTAGAGTAACAACACTCATATCAGACTAAATAGACTTCAAAACAGACTATAACAAAAAATAAAGAAGAGTGGTACATAATGATAAAGGGGTCAATCCAAGAAGACTATATAACATTCATAGATATTTATGTACCCAACATAGGAGCACCTAAATATGTAAGGCAAATATTAACAGACATAAAGAGAAAAAATGCCAGCGAAAGTCAGTTGCACTACTTCTATACATTAATGATATATCAAAAAGAGAAATTAAGAAACAATCCCACTTATAATTGTATCAAAAAGAATAAAATACCTAGAAATGCATTTAACGAAGCAAATGAAAGACCTGTACTCTGTGAAGATGACACAAATAAATAGAAAGATATTCCATGATCACAGACTGGAAGAATTAATTTGTTAAAATATCCATACTACCCAAAGAAATCTACAGATTCAGTGCAGTTTTGATCAAAACACTAAAGGCATTTTTCACGGATCTAGAACAAATAATCCTAAAATTTGTATGAAACTACAAGCCAAACCAATCTTGAAAAAGAAGAACAAATCTGGAGGTATCATGTTCCCTGATTTCAAACTACATTACAAAACTAGTACTCAAAACAGGTATGGCACTGGTACAAAAAAAAGACATATAGATCAATAGAATAGAATAAAAAGCCCAGAAATAAATCCACACATATATGGTCAATTAATCTGTGGCAAAGGAAGCAAGAATACACAATAGGAAAAGACAGTCTCTTCAATAAATTGTGTTAAGAGAACTGGATAGCTACATGCAAAAGAATGAAACTATCTTATACCATATATAAAAGTAAATTCAAAATGGATTAAAGACTTGACTGTAAAACCTGAAACCATAAAACTCTAGAAGAAAACATAGGCAGTAAGATCTTTTGACACTGGTCTCAGCAATACTTTTCTTTTTGTACCAGTCTCCTCAGACCAGAGCAACAAAAACTAAAATAAATAAACGAGAATGATTATATCAAACTAAAAATCTTCTGCAGGCAAAGGAAACCATCAGCAAACAAAAGGCAACCTACTGAATGGGATATGATATTTATAAATTATACACCTAGTAAGAGGTTAATATCTAACATATATAAAGACCATATACAACTTAACATAAAAAAACCCCAATATATCATTCTGGGTGGATATATCTTTTGTGGGGGCAATCACAACCACTAAAAATGCATTTTAAAGTGAATGAGGAAATGAATGAAAGGGAAAAATGAACTCTATGTACACATGTGTTTGCATGCATTAAAAAATAGTTACAGGACCTGAATATACATTCTAAAGAAGACATATGGATGGCCATCAGACACATGAAAAGATGCTCAATTCACTAATTATCAAGAAAATGAAAATCAAAGCCACAATGAGATATCATCTCGAACTGTCAGACTGGCTATTATCAAAAAGACAAATAACAAGTGTTGGTGAGGATGTGGAGAAAAAAGGAACCCTCACACACTGTAAATCTGTGCATCCACAATAGAAAACAATGCATAGAGGTGCCTAAAAAATAAAAAAATAGAACTACCATATGATCTAGCATTTCCTCTGGGTATTTATCCAAAGAAAACAAAAATAACAAGTTAAATAGATATATGCACCCTTATGTTTACTGCAGCATTATTTACAATAGCCAAGATATGGAAGCAACTTAAGTGTCCATGGATAGATGAATGGATAAAGAAGTTGTGGTACATATATACAATGGAATTCTACCCAGCCATAAAGAAGAATGAAATTTTGCCATTTGCAACAATATAGATAAGACCTCAAGGGTATTATGCAAAGTGAAACAAGTCAGACAGAGAAAGACAAATACTATGTGATTTAACTTATATGTGGACTCTTAAAAACACAGCAAAACAAAAAACAGAAACAGATTTACAGACACAGGAGGCAACCTCTCGGTTACCAGAGTGAGGAGTTTGGGGTTTAGGCAAAATACATGAAGGGGATTAAGAGATAAAACTTCAAGTTATAAAAATCAGTAAGTTGTGGGGATGTAATGTACAACATGGGGGAATGTAGTCAATAAGATTATAATAACTTTGTATGGTGATAGATGCAGCAGAATTACTGTCGGGAATCACTTCATAATGTATGAATACTGAATCACTATGAGACAAATAGGGCATTGTATGTCAACTATACTTCAATTAAAACAAAATTTTTCAGAGAGAAAAAAAAGAATACACATTGTTAAATGGCTGTTCCATGCACCAGATATGATTATTTCCAGGACAAGATAGTATCTTGTTCACAGATTATGTTTGCCTAACAATACACTTTGCGCAGGAAAGGTACTCAAAGATGCTGTGTTAGATTACTAGGGCTGCCATAACAAGTTACTACAATCTGGGTACAACAACAGAAATTATTTTTCGCAGTTCTAAAGGCCAGAAGCCGAAAATCAAGCCATTCTTTCTGAAAGCTCTAGGAGAGAATCCTTGTTTGCCTCTTTCAGCTTCTGGTGGTTCCTAGAGTTCCTTGGGTTGTGTTTGAGTAACTCTAATCTCTGCTTCCATGTTCACAAAGCCTTCTCCTCTGATCTCTCTCTCTCTCTTCTCTTTTGTGCCTTAAAAGAACACCTGTCATTGGATTTAGGGTTCACTCAGATAATCCAAGATGATCAGTAAAGACCTTTTAAGGTCATATCATAGGTTCTGGAGATATCTTTTGTGGAGGCCACAATTCCAATCACTAAAAATGCCTTTAAAATAAATGAGTAAATGAATACAAGGGAAAAAAATGAACTCTGTGAATACATGTATTTGCATGCACAAAAGATGAGGACAAGAAATATTGTTTTGTTTTTACTTCTTTGTTGTCTTCTATTTATAAGCTCACATTGTAGATAATGTATCTTGCTTGTTGCTTTTTGCACTTTGACAGAATTCTGTTATGTTAAATAATACAGCAGTTCAAACTTAAAGTTGTTAAATGAAAAGACACAATTAGGAAATCTATATAATCTCTATAACTACACTGCTTTCTTTTACGACATAATTTTTCCCAAAAAGTATGTTTTAAAATTTATTTTATGTATGGAACTACAAAAGACCTCAAACAACCAAGCAATCTTGAGAAAGAACAAAGCTGGAGGCATCACAACCCCGTATTTCAGGATATACTATAAAGCTGTAGTAATCAAAACACTATGGTACTGGCACAACAGATCAATGGACACACAGATCACTGAAACAGACTAGAAAGCCCAGAAAGAAACCCATGATTATGTGGTCAATTACTCTATGACAAAGGAGGCAAGAATATACAAAGGGGAGGAGCACCTGGGTGGCTCATTTAGTTGAGCGTCTGCCTTTGGCTCAGGTCATGATCTCAGGGTCCTGGTATAAAGCACTGCACTGGACCTTGCTCAGCAAGGAGTCTGCTTCTCCCTCTCATTCTCCCTCTCCGTGCCGCCACCCCACCCCCACTTGTGCTCTCTCTCTCAAATTAAAAAAATCTTAAAAAAAATAATATACAAAAAGGGAAAAAAGACTTTTTAATAAATGGTGCTGGGAAAACTGGACAGCTACATGCAAAAGGATAAAAACTGGATCACTTTCTAACACCATACACAAAAATAAACTCAAAATTATTGAGGACCTAAATGTGAGACCTGAAACTATAATAAACTCCTAGAAGAAAACACAAGCAGTAATTTCTTTGACATCAACCATAGCAGCATTTTTCTAGATATGTCTCCTAAGGCAAGGGAAACAAAAGCAAAAATAAACCATTGTAATCACAACAAAATAAAAAACTTTTGCTCAGGAAAAGAAGCCATCAACAAAACAACGCAACCTCCTGAATGAGAGAACATATTTGCAAATTATATATCTGATAAGAGGTTAATATCCAAAATATATAAAGAACTTATATAACTCAATACCAAAACCAGAACACAATCCAATTAAAAAATGGACAGAAGACTTGAGTAGACATTTTTCCAAGAATACATGCAGATGGCCAATAGACACATGAAAAGATGCTCAAAGTCACTAATCATCAGGGAAATGCAAATCGAAAACACAATGAGATACCACCTCACACCTGTCAGAATGGCTAGAATCAAAAAGATAAGAAATAACAAGTGTTGGTGAGGATGTGGAGAAAAAGAAACTCTTGTGCACTGTTGGTGGGAATGTAAATTGTTTCACCACTGTGGAGAAAGTATGGATGTTCCTCAAAAAATTAAAATACCATATGATTTAATAATTCTGCAACTGGGTATTTTTACAAAGAGACTGAAGACACTAATTTGAAAAATACATGCACCCATATTGTTATTGCAGCATTATTTATAATAGCCAAGATATGGAAGCAACCAGAGTGTCCACAGATAGATGTCTGGATAAAGAAGATGGCACATATTTGGTCATGGTCTCAGGGTCCTGGGATTGAGCCCCGCATCAGGCTCTCTGCTTGTCAGGGAGCCTGCTTCCCTCGCTCTGTCTGCCTGCCTCTCTGTCTGCTTGTGATCTCTCTCCCTCTGTCAAATAAATAAATAAAATCTTTAAAAAAAAAGTATCAGCTACCAAGGATCAAAAGTTTTAGGATTTCTGCTTATGTGTTTTGTTATTAAGCCATGTTTAATTTTCTATTTAGCCCATTTATTGTATTTTGGATTGTGTATGTTTTCTTTTTATTTTGTTAAATCTGCATTACTCTTTGAAGCAACTGTTGCTTATCACCATGTTAATGTCATAAACCGGTTTTTAAAATGTGTCTAATAACCCCAATACCTGAAGAAAAAAAAGAAGGCATATATATATATATATATATATATATATATACACACACATACATACACAATGGAATATTATGCAACCATAGAAAGGATGAGAACTTGTCATTTGTGACAAGACGGATGGACCTAGAGGGTATTATGCCAAGTGAAATAAGTCAGTGAGAAAGAAAAAGACTGTATGTTTCACTCATATGTGAAATCTAAGAAACGAATGAACAAGCAAAAACCAGAATCAGACCCATAAATACAGAGAGAAACTGATGGACACCAGAGGACAGATGGGCAAAATGGGTAAATGAGAGTGGGAGATAAAGGCATCCAGTTATTGAATGAATGAGTCATAGGAATAAAAGGTACAGCACATGGAATATAATCAATGATATTATAACAGCATTGTATGATGACTGAGTGTAGCTATACTTGTGTTGGGCACAGTATAATATGCAGAGATGTTGAACCATTTAACATTGTGTGTTAACTATACTCAAATAAAAAAAATAGAAAAAATAAAAGTCTATTTCATATGTGGCCCTCTTTCTCTCTCCTCAAGCAAGACATAAATCGAGAAGCTACCACACAAATAGAACAGGGGTTTTCAAATAGGCATGTCTACATATAGTCACCTTGCTCTCAGTCCCTCAAAATAAAGTCTAAAAAAACAGGACTTGTAAGACTGACAGCTATTTCTTCTTGTGGAGAGTTATATTTTTATATTTTCACAAACAGAACAGGTTGGGAAGTTAGAGACCTAGAAAAATATAATAAAAAGGTCCAGATTCATTTTCTGTTTGGTTTTAATATAGTCATTTTCTCTTTCCACTTTCAATGACTGAAAGATTTAATTTGAGTAATGCCACAGGAATGTGGTTTCAAGAAGGAAAAATGTTCAAATATCTACTTCCTTGTTCCTCACTTAAAAAAAGAATAATTTGCTATAATATATATTGAAATATTTTAAGATGTTTCCTTCTTTCTGATGGCATTTGTGTCCTTTCTTATTTAAATAAATAAATATAAAATATATTGAAACTTAAATACAGTTCTCAAAGAGGACTCTAAGCAAAATACAATTGTTCCTTTGATGTATTTCAAAACAAGAGCACCACCAAACTTTGTTATGAAATTATTAAAAAATGTAGTATGTGTTTAACTTCTCCTTGCCCATCAATATTTATTTTTCAATATAATTGTCTCCTGAGAATGCATACTGAAGTTTTTCTAAGAAGCTCATGGATCTTTATAGACAGCAAATTTTCAACATGGGGCACCTAACTTTAAGCCTTTACTCTGGGGAAACATGGGCAGTACGGGTGTTAGAATGCTACGGTCAGTTCCTAAGATGGCAACAGAGTGGGGAAAGGAGGTATGTAGTTACCATAGGTATACTTTTCTCTGTTTAGTTCTGAGCAGAACTGATGGGACCCAAATCACATTCTCCTAGAAGTCGTGCATAGTCCCTTTATGTAATAGCTCCTCTTCTTTTTTCTTCAAGTGTGCCCTGGTTCTTCCATTAAACCCAAGAATCACAACCAGTCTGGCTGCCACTTCTTCCCTTAGTGCCCAGGAGAGACATCACTAATTATTACAATATTCTTTATTGATAAGCCTAGATTTGGTCTAGGCACAAGGTTTCAGCAACCATTCACCCTTTCAGAAATTGTACAAGAGAAGTAAATGTTGCCATTCTTGCCATAATTCATGAGATGGGATCTGTATAACCTGCCCAGCTCTTGCCATACTCCTTCCTCAGGGTGGCTGTATCTTGCTTGCTTCCTGTATTTTCCTGCTACCAGTAAGGATCTTTCACAGTGCCATCACCTGTCTGGCTTTAAGTAGTGCCCTCTGCCTGAAATTCCCCTTACCCTGTCCTATATTGCCAGGCTGGGGTTCCTAGAATATAGGTTTGCCTGGATCAGATCTTAGACTATTACACCTTTTAACTACTGTATCCTGGATTCCACTGTCAGGACAAGCCTCAGCATCTGCATGCCTTTTTGCTGCCCCTGGCCACCCTGCCCTGACTTCTGATTCCCAGTGATTAGAACTCCTGAGATCCAGATACATTTTGTTTCAAGAATATTCCTGCTAAAACCCCCCAATATCAGTTCCAGTTGCTGTATTTACTGTATGCATTTTTTTTGAAGATTTTATTTATTTATTTGACAAAGAGATAGAACAAGTAATCAGAGTAGCAGGCAGAGAGAGAGGGAGAAGCTGGCTCTCCACCGAGCAGGGAGCCCTACACAAGGTCCATCCCAGGACCCTGGGATCATGACCTGAGCTGAAGGCAGATGCTTAACCGACTGAGTCATCCAGGCATCCCTACTGTACCCATTTCTGTTAGGACTAAATGCAGCAATTCTTATAAGGCAATTAGCATGGTTCTTAGCATATAATATATACTCAAAAAATATTAGCTGCTGTAAGTTCTATTTTTTTTAAAGATTTTATTTATTTATTTGAGAGAGAGAGATTACAAGTAGGCAGAGAGGCAGGCAGAGAGAGAAGAAGGGAAGCAGGCTCCCTGCTGAGCAGAGAGCCTGATGCGGGACTCGATCCCAGGACCCTGAGATCATGACCTGAGCCAAAGGCAGCGGCTTAACCCACTGAGCCACCCAGGCGCCCTGTAAGTTCTATTTTTATTATAAGCCTCATCACTTCTATTAAGATCTCTATCTCAATTCTAGAAAAAGTCCTTCTGAAGTAATTAGGAACAGGCTTCAAGTCTCAGAGACCCTCTGGCCACAAAAAGGCCTAAGGACAAACATACCTAACAAGTACAGATGGACCCAGACTTAAGATGGTTCATCTTAGGATTTGTTGACTTTATGATAAGGCAAAAGTGATACACAGTCACTAGAAACCATACTTCAAATTTTGAATTTTCATCTCTTCCTGGACTAGCGATATGTGGTACAATACTCTCTTGGGATGCTGGGCAGTGGTCAGTGAGTCACAGCCCCCGGTCACAGCCCCCGCTCAACCAGGCATCATGAGGGTAGACACCAATATGCTTTCAACCATTCTGTATCCAAACAGCCATTCCGTTTTTTCATTTTCAGTATTTAATACATTAAATGAGATATTCAACACTTTATTATAAAATAGGCTTTGTGTTAGATCCTTCTGCCCAACTGCAAGCTACTGTAAGCATTCTGAGCACGTTTAAGGCAGGCTAAGTGACGCTCTGATGCCCAGCATGTTAAGTGTATTAAATGTATCTTTGACCTACCATATTTTCTTTAAAAAAAAAAAAAAGACTTATTTATTTATGAGAGAGAGAGAGAGGAAACGAGCAGGGTGGAGGGGGCAGAGGGTGGGAAGAGAGAATTAGTGAATCTCAAGCAGACTCCCCACTGAGCACAGAACGAGGCACTCAATCTCACAACCCTGAGATCATGACCTGAGCTGAAACCAAGAGTCTGCTGCTTAACTGACTGAGCCACCCAGGCACCGCTGACCTACCTTATTTTCAGTTTGCAGTGGGTTTATTGGGACATAACCCCATTGCAAGTTGAGGAAGAGTTATATAGTCTTTAGTAAATATATGCTCTTAACACCAAATTAGATTTTTTTATTTAACAAAATAATATTCCAGTCTATTATCATTTTTGTAAAAGTAATTCTCTGAAGTTCTGTCACTTTTCTTTCCATGAGTCAACATACTGTACTAGACATAGAAAATTCCATCCTTTGCTTTACTAAATTTAAAATCTGTCTCACACACCGGACAGTTTGTATGACCATAATATTCATAATATCTCCTAAGATATTGTCTAAGAAACCCATTATAAAAAGAAAGGTTTTTATGCTGTTTGGATCTGTTATGCTTTAACAATTTCCTAACCAAATCTAAGACCAAATCAATAGATATACATGTCCCTCCAAAATGGGTGAAACTGTGCCAGCCAAACAATAAATGAGCATTGCCATGAGAAGCTCAGACTAAAAGGCACACAGAGTTCAATCCCAGATGGACAGAATAAAGGCCTGTATAGAACTGCCTGGGGTCACTGAAAAGAGATTGCTGAATGAAGACATTAGAAGAAGTTTGCTGCATGTGTTTGGGTGCGCAACTAGGTAGGTATAGGCATGTCTATTTTCCAACTGATTTGAGAAAACAAGTACTGATGCACAATAATAGACCAGGAAAATTAACATTTACATAAAAGACAGAGTTCAGACTATATGAGGCAAGAGTTAATACCATAAATATTGCACATAAAGCTATGACAGGGCATCTTTGCTTTAGATGTGCTTTACCTGAGGGGAAATTATAGCTAGCAAACATAGGACAGAAATGCACAGTATTATCATCAGTTGAAGATATTTTCAATTTATGATGGGTTTATCAGGATATAATCCCACTGTAAATCACGAAAGATCTGTATTCAAATTTGAGTCTGGTGCAAAATGATAGTTGCCATTTAGTGAGCTCTTTCTATGTGTCAAGCACCTTGCAAATATTATCTTATTTAACCTCCACTGTGACCAATTTGGCTGAGAATTACAACTCCCATTTTACTGATGAGAGAAATGGAACAGTAGAGAATCTCATGCCCAACAAAACAATAGACTGTGAACCTGAAATCAAACCCAGCCCTTCCTAACTCAAAATCCAATCTTTGTCCCTGAGCATGTTACTTTTAACATGTTACTTTCTAGCATGTTTACAGAAATAGCCAAGTGGCAAATAAGCAAATCTGTTTCCTGAAAACTTCTGGGATTCCAGCTAAAAAGTTCACATCTTATAGTCTATGTATTTCCTGCTCAGCCTGGAACTTTCTTGAAACCGTCCTCTTACAACCTTACCTTTTGATTCATTCTTTCTCCTCTTCTAATCTGTCAGTAAGGATCCTATTCCAAGTTGTCTTCAGCAACTCTGGTTCCATTATTTGACATGATCATCCCTAAAGGGGCAAATCAAGTTAATGAAGTTTAAATCTTCCATTTAACCTTCTTAGACTATTCCAGCTCACATTCAAACTATTTTATTGCCTCTTCCAAATTTCTTTTACTCTCCCATTACTCTGCATCCATTGCCACACAATTATTATTCTTAGTTATTCCCTAATTGTTTCAAGTACTCACTCATTCACTCATTTATTCAACTACTATTTACTTGAATACATATCATGAATTAAACACTGTGTTAGGCAATGTATATGGAAATACAAAGATAAACTACCTGAAATGACTTAAGGTAATTTTAGTAGGGCAAATAAATGTACACAAATATCTACAGTGTTGTGTTGAATAAAAAAAGCAGTGTGAGAAATAGAGCTAAAAGAATTCAGACAAGGGAAAAATTACTTCCATCTAAAAGGAAATGAGAAAAGATGGTTCCACTGAACTGAGGCAGAAGATTCTGGTAGAAGGTACTGACAGAGAGGGTATCCCAACTGGAAGGTACTGCCTGAGATAGTACTTAGTGCTTAGTGCTTAGTGAGGGCACTGCCAAGGAGTAATAAGTAATAAGCTATGGCTTGACTGGACTTCAGAGTGTGTTGAGAAGAGATGTGGGGGTAAAGGAGAGATGGTGGAGGCCCTTAAAACTGTGGAAGGGTGCAATGATGTAGGTAAGAAAGAGATCATAAGTTTTTGAAGTGAGAAAATCAGAAATGAGCTTTGCTTCCCTCCTCCAATTACACAACACAGCAAGTTCACTGAAGTTTTTGTACTTTTCATATTTCATACAAACTCAGCATAAAAATGGACAAAAAGTATTTAATAAATAGTCAGGTGGACATTCACAGCAGCAATGTCCACAATAGCCAAACTGTGAAAGGAGCTGAGATGTCCTTCAACAGAATAATTGATAAAGATGTGATCCATATATACAATGAAATATTGGCCATCAGAAAGGATGAATATCTATCATTTACATTGAAATGGATGAAACTGGAGAGTATTATGCTAAGTGAAATAAGTCAATCAGAGAAACACAATTATCATATAACCATATGATAATCTGTGGAACTCATATGTGGAACATAAGGAATAGTGCAGAGGACAATAGGGGAAGGGAGCGAAAACTGAATGGGAAGAAATCAGACAGGGAGACAAACCATGAGACTTTTGACTCCAGGAAACAAACTGAGGGTTGTGGTATTGAAGGTGGGTCGGGGCATAGGGCAACTGGGTGATGGGAATTAAAGAGGGCATGTGATATGATGAGCACTGGGTGTTATATTCAACTAATGGATCACTGAACATTATATCAAAAACTAATGATGTAGTATACCTTGGCTAATTGAATTTAAATAAATAAATAGCCGAGTGGCAAACAAGCAAATTATATATAATAGTTCTGTTCATATTTTTCTACTTGTCAACTTTCATGTTTATTAGAATTAGAATTCTTTGTTTCAAATTGCAAAGTAGAGTCCAATTAGATGACAGGATATTTAAGGAAAATAGTCCTTTCCTCTGAAGCAGTACTGGTCTAAAAATACTATTACAGATCTTAACTTCATCTCTAAAAATACTTATTATAAGAGAAGGCATAGATGAATTCAATATAAAATGTGACTTTAATATTTATTACATCAACCTCATTTTTTCATGATAGGTTTTAAAAATTTGTGTTTACAGAAATTTTTTCCTAAAATTTTATCAAGTACCTAGAAAATCTTTTCTTAAAAAATCATTTTTCCTTGCTTTAAAAAGTGTGATTCAGTCATTTCACACACTTGCTTTTAATGTTATGGTAAAAGGATATCTGAGGGAGATGATGTTTTCACAAGGTGAAATCATCAGAACTGGCAGTTTAGATATAACCAGAAAGTCCAGGAAAACCAGCATTTCACCCTCTGAATTCCTGGTATGAATGAATGTAGAAGCATCCAGGCTATTCAGACCATGAAAACAAACAAAAAGTCCTCTTCTATTTCCTCCCAGGATTCCCTCATTGGAACTACGTACATCTTACTAAACCCAAGAATGAGGATCTGAAGGAAAAGATTTGGGTATTAGTTTCTTCAAACTCATTTCTTTGGGAAAGGCACTTTTGTTTGAGCAGGAAGGGTCCTTTAATTGCAGACTTTGTGGAGAAGTGAATGGTGTAGAGGGCACTTATTTGATTTGTAGTCCTACGTGGTCCTACGTTTCAACCTCTGCTGGCTCTGATGAAGAAGTAGAACTCTGAGGGAAATGCTCCCCACCTTGAAGAAGGGGGTGGCATGTTTACAATTTTTTCTACCTAAATTAAAATGTGCCTTTCTTGGACGAAATTCCTTACTACCAGTCAGTTATAGAATATGCTTTAGGTAAAATGAATTTCTGCCCAGATAATACTTTAGAAGTAAGAAGTAATTATGGAGATATTTGGAACATTTATTTATAAATATGAAACTTCATGAAAACTCAAAGTTCCCTCAGGAGAGGTTAATGGAATGTTTGGATCTACCCTATTTGTCAGCAAGAGTTAGCAAGCAGGTTGTGCTATTTGCAAATATATTCTTTTTTAGGGAGGAACTATGTGTTTATTTTTTGAATGTCATCAATACTTCGTGCTTATTTTCATTTGTCCGACTATCCTCGTTACTCCTACAGAAGAGCACTGTGTGTACAGAGAGTTTTCTCTACTTGAAAAATTGTTTGGCCTGCTCTTTTGGAAAAATAATTACATATGAGCATCTGACACAGATATTAACATTGGTGACAACTACTCCTGTAGCAATGTGGGTCAGGAGAGATTTGTTTAAACTGAACTCACTGCATAAAAGACTATTTAGGTTTTTTTTCCCCCTATGCTCAGGAAGGATTATAGTTTTAAAGTGAGTCAACATCCTGCAGCATCCCACAATGTATCAGTCTGAGACATTATATTTTCTTTCTTGTATGTGGTACTGTCTATAGTGTCTCCCTTCTTTCTAAATCTGCTCTTCCCAGACAGAGTTGGTCTAGAAATTGTTTGTACTGAGTGGTTTTGAGGGGGGTTTAAGAATAGCAAGTACGAGTACATTATTATTATTTTCAGCCCTCTCTTAAAAAAAAAAAAGTGCCACGCACTGTATGCATTTACTTTTATGAAGTAAAAATGGCAATTCCCGGTAGAGGCACACTGTGGAGGATGGGAAACAGATGCTTTGGTCAGACTTAGGGGCTGACTGTAACATAACATGGAAACAAAAGAATAAGAAAATAGTTGCACAGCATTCTAACTTTAAT
This sequence comes from Enhydra lutris kenyoni, assembly GCF_002288905.1. NCBI lineage: Eukaryota > Metazoa > Chordata > Mammalia > Carnivora > Mustelidae > Enhydra > Enhydra lutris. The sequence continues at coordinate 41,129,129 of NW_019154087.1, read as the reverse complement.
GAGCTGACTAGAAGGCACATGCACACCTTGTTTTAACAATGTTTAAAAAAAATACAAGTTTGGCCTGATGTCAGAGAACATTTTAATATAACTGATTCATCCTGTCCATGTTTTGACTCTACACTTTGGTGGGGAAACTGGTGTTATGGGGAGGTACTCCTTCATTGAGATAGAGAAAACAAAGTTTTGAAAGAATGACTAAGTAATACCCAAATCATCAGATCATGAATTTGATGCAAACATAGCATCAAAGCTTTTATAGTGTAGGAATGACATGTGTCTTTTTTGTTTGTCTCAAATTTTTATTTAAATTCTAGTTAACATATAGTGTAATGTCAGTTTCAGGAGTAGAATTTAGCGATTTATTACTTACATATAACGCCAAGTGCTCATCATAACAAGTGCCCTCCTTAATGCCCATCACCCACTTAGCTCATCCCCCACTCACTTCCCCTCCCGCAACCCTCAGTTTGTTCTCTATAGTTAGGAGTCTCTTACGGCTTGTTTCCCCCCATCCCTTTTTCTCCTTTCCATATGTTCATCTATTTTGTTTCTTAAATTCCACATATGAGTGAAATAATTTCTCTTTCTCTGACTGACTTATTTCACTTAGCATAATATACTTATCACATGTCTTAGGATAAGCATCTTAGAAGCAGATCTTGAGAAAAGGATTTGAGTGAATGTAGCTTTTGAGGAGATGATCCCAGGCAGCAGAAGTAGGAGGGTAGGAAATTCAGACAAGAAAAGAAAGGAGTCAATGATAAAGGGTATGTTACCCAGCAATGTACTGATATAGGTAACTAGGCTCAGTTTCTCTGAAAAACTCTGGGAGACAGTGTGGAACATGCTCAGAGTTAACTAACCTGTGGAGCAAGGAGGCTGGCAGAGGCTGTGACCAATGAGTTTTCATCCTTCACTGAATGAGAACTGCCCTCTGGAACATTACCTCCCCAGTACTACAGCTTGCCCTGAGAAAGGGTGGCACCATGCTCCTATAGCCCAAAAGATCCCCAGAGAGAGAAAGAGATGCATTGCCTTTGGCTTGTATAGGAAATAGAAGAGTTAATGGGTTTTAAGCAGATAGTGTATGTCACCGAACGCAAATAACTTATTACCTAAAAAGACGATAAAAAAGTAAATCACATCTAAATTGATTAAAAAAAAAAGTTTAACTGTCACTATTTATAGATGACTTGATACCAGACAGAGATATCCCTAAGGATACCACCTAAAAACTATTAGAAGCAATAACTGATTTCAGAAAAAGTTGCAGGATACAAAATTAAAATACAGAAATCTGTTGCATTTCTATATACTACTAATGAAGTAGCAGAAAGTGAAATTAAGAAAACAGTCCCAAAGTTGTACCAAAAAGTATAAAATTCCTAGAAATAAACTTAACCAAGGAGGTGAAAGACTGGTACTCTGAAAACTATAAAAAAATTGATGAAAGAAATTGAAGATAACATGAATAAATGAAAAGATATTCCATGCTCATGGATTGGAAGACTAAATATTGTTAAAATGTCCATACTACCTAGGGCACCTCGGTAGCTTAGATGGTTAAGCATTCAACTCTTGGTTTCAGCTCAGGTCACGATTTCATGGGCTCTGTGCTCAATGGGGAGTCTGCTTAGACACTCTCCCTCTGTCCCTCTCCCCTTAAATGAATAAATCTTTAAAAACTGTCCATACTATCCAAAGCAATCTACAGATTTCATGCAATTCCTATCAAAATTCCAACAACATTTTTCACAGAACTAGAACAAGTAATCCTAAAATATGTATGGAACCATGAAAAACCCCAAATAGCTAAAGCATCTGAGAAAGAACAAACCTAGAGATATCATAGTCCCAATTTCAAAATATACTACTACAAAGCTGTAGTAATCAAAACAATGTGGTACTGGCACAAAAACAGATACACAGATCAACAAAACAGAATGGAGAGTCCAGAAACAAACCCCCACTTATATGGTCAATTAATCTATGACAAAGGAGGCAAGAATATACAATGGGGAAAACACAGTCTTTTCAACAAATGGTTCTGGGAACTGGACAGATACATGAAACAGAATGAAACTGGACCTCATTCTAATGCCATATAAAAATAAACTCAAAATGGATGAAAGACCTAAATGTAAGACCTAAAACAATAAAATTCCTAGAAGAAAACATAGGCAGTGATTTCTTTGACATCGACCTTTGCAACCATTTCCTAGATATGTTTCCTAAGGAAAGAGAAAAAAAAATTAACTAACTGGGGCTACATCAAAATTAAAAGTTTTATACAATGAAGGAAACCATTAACAAAATGAAAAGGTAACATACTGAATGGGAGAAGATATTTGCAAGTGATATATCTGACAAGGGTTAATATCCAAAATATATAAGAAATCATGCAACATGAAAAAACCCCCACAATTAAAAAGACCTAAATAGACATTTTTCCAAAGAAGATATACAGATGGCTAATAAGACACATGAAAATATGCTCAACACCACTCAACATCAGGAAAATGCAAATCAAAGCCACAGTGAGAAATCAGAATGGCTTGTATCAAAAGATAAGAAATAATAAGTGTTGACAAGGATGTGGAGAAAAAGGAACTCTTCATACACTCTTGGTGGAAACGTAAACTGCTATAACCACTGTGGAAAACAGTATAGAGGTTCCTCAAAATATTAAAAATAGAATAACCATATGCTCCAGTAATTCTACTACTAGGTATTTACCCAAAGACAATAAAAACAATAAAAGATACATGCACCCCCTAGATATGGAAGCAATCCAAGTATCTATTTTTTTTAAAATTTCATTAACATATAATGAATTATTTGTTTCAGAGGTACAGGTCTGTGATTCATCAGTCTTACACAATTCACAGTGCTCACCATAGCACATACCCTCCCTAATGTCCATCACCTAGCCACCCCATCCCTCCCATTCCCCTCCACTCTAACAACCCTCAGTTTGTTTCCTGAGATTAAGAGTCTTTTATGGTCTGTCTCCTTCTCTGGTTTTGTCCCATTCCATTATTTCCTCTCTTCCCCCATGGGCCTCTGCCTTGTTTCTCAAATTCTGTGTATCAGCGAGATCATATGATAATTGTCTTTCTCTGATTGACTAATTTCCCTTAGCATAACACCCTTTAGTTCCATCCACACTGTTACAAATGGCAAGATGTCATTTTTGATGGCTGCATAGTATTCCATTGAATATATATATACCACATCTCCTTTATCCATTCATCTGTCAGTGGACATCTGGGCTCTTTCCAGAGTTTGGCTATTGTGGACCTTGCTGCTATAAACATTGGTATGCAGGTGCCCCTTCGGGTCATTATATTTGTATCCTTTGGATAAACACTTGTAGTGCAATTGCTGGGTTGTAGAGTAACTCCATTTTCAACCTTTTGGAGAAACTCCATGCTGTTTTCAGAGTGGCTACACCAACTTGCATTCCCATCAACAGTGTAGGAGGGTTCCCCTTTCTCTGCATCTTTACTAACATCTGTTGTTTCCTGACTTGTTAATTTTAGCCATTCTGACTGGTTGAGGTGGTATCTCATTGTGGTTTTGATTTGTATTTCCCCGATGCCAAGTGATGTTGAGCAGTTTTTCATGTGTGTTGGCCATTTGGATGTCTTTTTTTTTTAATAATTTAAAAAAAATTTTTTTATAAACATATAATGTATTATTAGCCCCAGGGGTACAGGTCTGTGAATCACCAGGTTTACACACTTCACAGCACTCACCATAGTGCATACCCTCCCCAATGTCCATAACCCCTCCACCCTCTCCCTAGCACCCCCCCCCGAGCCACGCTCAGTTTATTTTATGACATTAAGAGTCTCTTATGGTTTGTCTCTCTCCCGATCCCATCTTGTTTCATTTATTCTTTTCCTAGCCCCCGAACCTCCCACGTTGCATCTCCAATTCCTCATATCAGGGAGATCATATGATAGTTGTCTTTCTCTGATTGACTTGTTTCACTAAGCATAATATCCTCTAGTTCCATCCATGTCATCGCAAATGGCAAGACTTCATTTCTTTTGATGGCTGCATAGTATTCCATTGTATATATACACCACATCTTCTTCATCTATCATTTGGATGTCTTCTTTGCAGAAATGTCTGTTCATGTCTTCTGCCCATTTCTTGATTGGACTATTTATTCTTTAGATGTTGAATTTGATAAGTTCTTTATAGTTTTAATCCAAGTGTCTATTGATGGATGAATGGATAAAGAAACTGTAAAATATATGTATGCAACGGAGTATTACTCAGCCATGAAAAGAAATGACAACTTACCATTTGCAACAACACAGGTAGATGGTGTTATGCTAAGTGAAATAAGTCAAATTGAGAAAGATAAATACCATATGATTTCACTTACATGTGGAATCTAAAAAACCAACCAACCAAACAAAAAGCAGAAACATACCCATAAAGACAGAGAACAAACTGATGGCTGCCAGAGAGCAGGGGTGCAGGGAGATGGACAAAATGGGTGAAAGAGACTGGGAAATACAGGCTCCCAATTATAGAATGCATAAGTCACTAAGATAAAGGTACAGCATAGAGAATATAGTCAAAGATATTTTAATAGCATTGTATGGTGATGGATGGTAGCTACGCTTCTGGTGAGCATGGCATAACGTACAGAGTAGTGGTTTTACTATATTGTACACCTGAAACTGACTATCACTGTGTGTCAACTATACTTCAATTAAAAAAACACTGGGGTGCCTGGGTGGCTCAGTGGGTTAAAGCCTCTGCCTTCGGCTCAGGTCATGATCCCAGTGTCCTGGGATTGAGCCCTGCGTTGGGCTCTCTGCTCAGCAGGGAGCCTGCTTCCCTTCCTCTCTCTCTGCCTGCCTCTCTGCCTAATTGTGATCTCTGTCTGTCAAATAAATAAATAAAATCTTTAAAAAAAACAAAACAAAACAAAACAAAAACAAATAAAACCCCCCCACTAAAATACCATACCAGTTTTGTTGGAATTTCATACAGCAGAGATAAATTAAAACATATGCCACCTGATAGACAATGAGAACACACAGCATCACTTCTATGATCTGACTCTAATCCTGAAGGAACATGAGAGAAACTCACCTTGAAATACACTCTACAATAAGTAACTTGCTCTGTCACCTTTAAAAGTATCAAGGTAATGAAAATCAAGGAAAAACTAAAGAACTGTTCTAAATTAAGGGTATCTACACAGATGTGACAACTAAATGTAACATGAGACTTTGGCCTGGATACTTTCTTTATCTTTATAAAGACATTATTGGAACACCTGGAAAATTATAATGACTCTGGAGATTAGACATTGTAATATATCAATGCTAATTTCCTAATATCGATAGTATTTTATAGTTATATAGGAAAGTAATCTTGTTGGCAGGAATTACACACTAAAGTATTCAAGAGTGATGGGGACATTTTGGAAACTTACTCTCAAATGGTTCACCATAAAACAGTCTTTCTTGCACCATTTCTTAACTCATCTGCAAGTTTGAGATTAAGATATAAGAGTTTCTTTAAAAAATTAAATGATTAAAAAATCAAGACACAATTATGTAAAATTTATCCACTCCACTTTCCTTTCAAAGAATCTCTCACTGCACCTTTAGTAAGAAGCATAGATCCAAAGCAGGCAAGAGCTCAGAATTCTAGCTGAGCTCCAATCTGAGCAGTATTTTCACTCTGAATAGCTATAGAAGAATTCCCTGATGTTACCAACCATGCTGAAAATGAATTTCCTTCCCATGTGTCTGTCTATAACTGGTGAGAATTTTCACACCCATTCTTAAAGCAGGGTGGAAGGAGGGGAGGTATGGAATATGAGAGATGCCATAGTAGATTCCTAAATTTACAGGTGCAAGAATTTTTGTCAATAACTTCTGTTAATAAATAACAACTGTCCTTTTATACTAACCACATTAGTATGTGAGGGGATTTCTTAATACAGTTTATGATACCTAAAACTTCCCTCAGTTTCTTACAGAAATACCAGTTGTATCAGTGCTTAGCAGGATTCTCCTTTGCATAGATGTTTTGAGACTGAGCAAGGTAGAGCAAAAAACAGCAAGTACATTGTATTCCATGAATATGATGAGAAATACCTATATACATGTTTCCCAAATGTTGGAATATAAATTTAGAACTGTGGTTTCTGGGGAGAATGAAATTCTGAGCAAATCCTAAGATCCTTCTTATCTCTGCCAATTAAGTGGGATTTTAGTACACCTAATGTTCTAGTGCTTTAAAATTAATTTCTTCTTCTGAATTGAAAGAGACTTCTATTTGTTGTGGTTTTAAAAAAAATCATTAAGTAAGTCTCTGTGAATTACCACTTCTGCCTGATACCACTATTCTAAACACATTATTATAATAAGCAAGTTAAATAGAGGTGAATCTATATAAGATTTTTCTACCTGTTTTGACAGCACTGGTTAAAATATCACCACAGCAACTCAACAACTAGGGACATATTTTTATCTACTCAGTATCTCTTCTCTAAAAACCCATTCCCTACATGCCTTTCTCCATTTATGACTGCTGTCCCATTCCTGCACTGTGGCCCTTGGTCATAACTGACTGGCTTATTGAGTCATGCGACCTTTGCTGGGTAGCACCCGCAGGGCCAGAAGAGAGGTGGTCAGACTATACTTTATAAAACTCAAAGCTGAATTTTTTCTTTTGAAATGTAGATTGGGAAGCAGAAAACTGGGATGCAGAGAGACAGAAAGACAAATAAGGCTGACCTACAGAAATGGACAGAAAAGAGAGATGAAGAAAATTTTAACATTTTTGACAATTTTAAAATTTTAACAATTTTGAGTTAGACACTGGACAAACTACGACCAGGCTTTAGTTTGTTCCTGAAGCCCAGAAGCATTTATGTTATTGGGTTTTATCAATTATACTAATATTCTCCAATAAATTTCTCATTTTTACTCAAGCTAGCTAGATTTGGTTCACTTACTTGTGAATAGACATTACTAATTAGAAACTAATGGAAGAAGTGGGGCGCTGCAAAAGATAGACCCTAGAAAGCAGAGCTTGGTAGCTCATGTGAGGAAAACTGAGGATTCTGCTCCCCCTTATGCCAGAATGAGAAACTACAGACACTGTGTGGGGGCAAAACAGGCAGCTAAAACATGCTGCTGTCTCTTGGTTGGGACTCAGACTTCAGGCCCATGAAGCTGGAGCAGGAAGGCCTGATGGCAAGTTGGTAGGATGCCCATGTGTTTAGAAGCTGTAGGAAATGTCTTCAGCAAGAGCTACAAAGAAAGATTAGCTCCCTTTGGAGCTGAACCTGTTGGAAATCAGATATGAGACAAGAGATTAAGTGCACAACTTTGTGAAGAAAAGCTATTTTCTGTCTAAGGCTAGTTATAAGAGTCTGCAAAGCTTGAGAGGATCAAAGCCTTGCTGGATTGCAACCACCAAATTCACTCAGATCTGAAAAATAGTAAGTGCATTTATTGAAGAGAATAAGGGATTTTTTGGTATTTGAAGTAGAGATACTTGGGGGAAGCCAGAAGAGTCAGGAAGCACTAATCCTCCTTCAAAAGAGCCTCTGCTGAAAATCCACTGCCAGTCAAAAGACTCAATGCTTCCCACTGACCAGCCTGTGGACAGGAATACAGCCTGCAGATTGGCACAGAACTCCAGGACAGATCAGCTCCAAATCAGCACTCGTTGCCACCCCAGGTTGTCACCAAATCCTGAGGCTAATTCTGTAAAGCTCAAAAGACAGAGTATTCATTTACATTGTAAAGAAGTCATGAGTACAGATCCCTGACTCAACTAGAGATCCTAAAAGTACAGATGAGAAACCTTTCTTACATTGATTTGTATCCTAAAAACAAGATAAATAAGCAGCTAACTACAGTTTATTGGAGTTGTATTGCAAAAAACCTCACACCTTGCACAGGGGAGACTAGGAGTTCTCATCCCAAAAGCAACCTCCAGGGACCAATGAGATGTGGACTGTTAAGGTGGAATGTACCTCCACAAAATAAATACTTCTCTATTCTCAGAAATTACCTTGAAAGACTGGACAAGCTAACTCATCCTAGCAGGTAGAGCCTGAGGCAGGCAGACTGGCTCAGCAAAGAACATGCCAACTGAAACTTCTCTAAGATATTTTTAGAGATGGGAACACAGAAAGAAGAAAGTATCTTACCCAAGATATTGGGCTGTGAACACAGGTAATCTACTTCCATAAACCCCCACCCATTGCATTTGCTGGTTCTATTTTGACCATCAAGATGAATCTAGAAGGTGTATTTTTGTTCTACTACTCAAGATGTGTAATACTGGACAAACTACTAAACCTCTCTGTGCCTGTGTCATCTCCTTTGACTAGGAAGGATAATAAAATGGTGACTATCTCCTGGGGATAATTTTGAGGACTACATGAATAAATACATGTAAATACCTTAAAATAGTGCTGAGCACTGCTACTGTGTTATTGCTGTCATTATTTACCTGTTGTCAAATTTTATGTTCTGCGTTAAGGACAGAAAGTGTTATCACTGGGCCAAAGCTTCTGCATCCCTAACCAACCCTATTGTGTCTAGTGGATTTACATGTTGAGCCTCTTCAATGTTTTACAGCTAGGATCCAACAAATTATTATAAATTAGATCTCCAGGGATGCCTGGGTGGCTCAGTCAGTTAAGCATCTGACTTCAGCTCAGGTCATGGTCCCAGGGTCCTGGGATTGAGTCTCACATCAAGCTCCTTGCCTGGCAGGGAGCCTGCTCCTCCCTTTTACTCTGATCCTCCCTCTGTTTGTGTTCTCTAATAAATAAATAAAATCTTCAAAAATAAATAAATAAATAAGATCTCCACATCGGCCCAAACAGATCAACAGGCAATGACTAATTTAATTTTTTTTTTTTAAATCTCATTGTAACTTTAAAGTTTATCATTATATAGCCTAGGAGTACAATATCAATTTCTAAGACTGTATTTTGTATAAAAAGCAAAGTGTGTCAAATAAACTTAATAAACAAAAGCATAAACAAAATTAATGAGCTCTTGACTATAGGGCTATTCATGGCATTTAATATGCTAATATTCATTGTGAAATCCCAAAAGGTAGTAGTTTTTAAAATTATGTGACAAATACTAACTTAATGGACGAGTTAGTAATATCTTTTTTTTTTTTAAGATTTTATTTATTTATTTGACAGACAGAGATCACAAGTAGGCAGAGAGGCAGAGAGAGAGGACGAAGCAGGCCCCCTGCCAAGCAGAGAGCCCAATGGGAGCTTGATCCCAGGACTCTGAGATCATGACCTGAGCTGAAGGCAGAGGCTTAACCCACTGAGCCACCTAGGTGTCCCTAGTTAGTAACATCTTGAGGAAAATCAGCATCCTGTGTACCCCTGCATGAGCAAAACTGTTTGGAACCATTCAGGTTATCAGATGATTCAGGTCAAAAGTAGCTGTAGCAGTTAGCACACTGGCAGCCATATGCATAGCTGAATGGTAACAATGGATCCCGTTCATTGGAAACCCTCCTTTAAAATAGTCCACAGAACAATATTTAATTTTATTATAGCTTGGATTCTTCCTCTAAACCATTATTTTTCAATAAAATAAATACTGTCCACAGGTGCTTATTTTTAAAATAACCACCTTTTTTATTTCCAGGTGTTTCTGAGCTTGACAATTACATGTTTCTCTTAAGTCACAAAAGTTCGTGACTACAAGGAAAATGGAAGGCATTTTCTGCCTTCAGCCATGCACCTCCAAGTTCAAGGAATACACTGAACCTTATTTTCTCATGTATGAAAAAAATGTAAAGTGTGCAACCTGAGGTGGTGAGGAGTGACAGTGTTAGGAAGAAGTTTCCAAAACTGGTAGAATGTTAGGTTTGGGAAGCTCTTAAAAATACCCCAGCCTCATGATACACTTCCTAAATCAAAATATACAGGCAAGGCAAGGGGCTTGAAATGTTTAAAAAGCTTCTCAGGTGATTATGGTGAATTGGCTGGCAGACTGGCAGATTTTAGTGCTCAGCAAAGATTGGATAGCACCTCACACCTCTGTCTCATGACCTCCTTGAAATTCAGGTTTATATGGCACTTCAATTAGATTTATTTAGAGTATTTTATTATTTATTTATTTATTTTAAAATATTTTATTTGTTTATTTGTCAGAGAGATAGAGGGAGGACAAGCAGACAGAGCGGCAGGCAGAGGCAGAGGGAGAAGCAGGCTCCCTGCCGAGCAAGAAGCCCGATGTGGGACTTGATCCCAGAACCCCAGGATCATGACCTGAGCTGAAGGCAGATGCTCAACTAACTGAGTCATCCAGGTGTATTTTAAATAGGTTTTCTTTTGAGAATAATATAATGATACTCTAAAAAGTATCTCTGATTTTTCTATGGGTTTCCTTAATCTGACCATGTTTCATATATCAAAGTTTCCTCAGAGTTTTGGTGAATTACATTTTTCACTCTTCATACTCTTTCAGCAAATCTCATTAAATCTCATGGTTTCAATGACCACGTATATGCAGATGACCTCTTCCCTAAACTTCAGATTTCCCTATCCAACTGCAACTAGACTTCACCTGGATGGTCCACAGACACATAAAATCCAATTCTCACTCCAGCTCTGCTCCTCATCCTGTGTTCCCTTCTCCACTGGCAGCAATGCCATCCACCTAATTATTGCAATTTGGATCATAGAAGCCATTATTTAATACTTCCATAAATTTCATCTTCTATATTCCAGATGGATATTAGAAGTCCTGATCATTTTCTCTCCTAAATATTTATTGTATCTCTACCTTGATTCTGAATTGCTTGGTCCTTAGGGAACGAATCTAGAATTCAGGCAAGTAATAAACTTTGGAATACTCTTGCTAAACAGTATTTGAATACTCATATTTTGGAATATTATTTTTATTTAAAAAATACCTGCTGAGATAGAAACATCTGATTTACAACTAAACTTGTGAACCACAACCCATTTGAAAACTGAATACCCACTATATTGGTTATTAATTCCCCAAATCAATAACTTTATAAAAATTTTATTATAGGGGTGCCTGGGTGGCTCAGTGGGTTAAAGCCTCTGCCTTCTGCTCAGGTCATGATCCCAGGGTCCTGGGATCAAGCCCCGCATCGGGCTCTCTGCTCAGCAGGGAGCCTGCTTCCTCCTCTCTCTCTGCCTGCCTCTCTGCCTACTTCTGATCTCTGTCTGCCAAATAAATAAATAAAATCTTTAAAAATTTTTTTATTATAATTATTGCTGCTTGGAAAAAATAGTTATAATCAGAGCAGGATAAATAGAGAGAGACCCTTCTTTGGGTATTCTAAACTGAACTTCGGATTTTTTCAAGAGCATTAGAACATTTGTTGCACTCTTGTTGTTATTGTTATTTTCTTTTTTCTAATGTATTTTGTGTTTTCTGGATTAAATGACTGGTTTCCTTGTTGTTGTGGTACTTGGGCTGAGTTCTAGTTATTGGAGTTTAGAACTCACTGTGTGCAGAAGGTAACTAAAAATTGTTCATCAAATATTCATTACCTACTATATGCCCAGGAATAGGGGAGGGGATTGACTGCAAAAGGGCTTGATGAAACTCTTCAGGGTGAAAAAATATTATACCTAGATTGAGGTGATGGTTCCAAGATGGAATGCATTTGCCAAAACATCCAGTTGCATGTTACTGGATCTAAGTTATATCTTAATAAGCCTGACATTTTAAAAAGCTTCAGGTGAGGGCACCTGGGTGGCTCATTTGAGTGTCTGACTATTGGTTTCAGCTCAGGTCATGATCTCATGGATTATGAGACTGAGCCCCAGCTTGCCTCCACGCTCAGTGGGGATTCTGCTTGAAGAGTCTCTCCCTCTGCCCCTCCCCGACTCTCCCTCACTCCCTTTCTAAAATAAATAAACAAACCTTTATAAAAATAACAAAGAAAATAAAAAGCTTCAAGTGCCTTGTAAGTGGGCCCCTTATGTGGGCAAGGCCTGATGACCAGGAGAGGAAAACCAAAGCACAAGAGTGTGGTGCCACTCAAAAGCATGGGGAAGCAGGGCAAGGCTGGCTGCTGTGGGTCTTGGATTTTTTTTTTTTTAAGATTTTATTTATTTATTTGTCAGAGAGAGAGAGCGAGAGTGAGCACAGGCAGACAGAGTGGCAGGCAGAGGCAGAGGGAGAAGCAGGCTCCCTGCCAAGCAAGGAGCCCGATGTGGGACTCGATCCCAGGATACCGGGATCATGACCTGAGCTGAAGGCAGCTGCTCAACCAACTGAGCCACCCAGGCATCCCTGGGTCTTCGATCTTAATGCTGAGGCTCCATGGATGGAAACACTAGGCTCACACCAATCCCAGGAGAGGTACTTGGCAGTGAGCCCAGGCCATCCAGGCTGGTGCCTGGATAGTAGAGCTTGCTTCTGAGAGCCTGCCACTGCCACAGACTGCTGGTGCTTAGTAGGGTTTGAACCCATGATTCCTGATAGCTTGTCTCTTGCTTTTTACAGATATATTAATAAAAGTAGCCTGAAGCAGATCAGCCATGTTTGGGGGGTTTGAGGTTTAGGCATAGATTGAAAACAGGAAGAGATGGGGCAGGAAGAGAGTGAAAGAGAATATGTGAAAAGGATTCTTTGAAGAGAATATATTTTTCTCTGACAAATAAATGTAAGAGAGTTAAGTGTTGGGAATCCTTAACAGGGGCTTATCTCACACCAGTCATTTTCCATATAGGAAATCCAAGAGGTAACAAATTATTTTCTTGACCACCCCACCTCCTGAAGGAGGTTTTCCTCAGAAGAAACACCAAGTTTTGTTTCTCCCTTCCTTACCCTAGCACTTTTCAGACATCTTCATAACAGTTCTCATCAAATTGTAGTGAATGATTTATTTCTGTCTTCATTTAGCTTACCAGACCTGGAGCACCTTAAGTGCAAGGGCCATCTCATTCTCCTTTATATTTCTTAATCGCTAGCACAAATTCTGGCACATGATAAGTGCTGAATATATATACCAATTAAACAAATGCATGGAGAATGTGCATAATTCAATGAGAATTTAATGTATGCAAGATTTCCTTGGTCTTATAATTAATAGAATTTGGTATAGATTAAGTCCATTATTTGTCATGAAACAGGATGTCAGCAGCTGCCTGTCTTAGGTGGGCACAGTACCTCACTGTGGAATAGACTTTCAAGGTAGTGCAGGCTGGCTGTGGGAAGCACAGTCTCTGGGCCTTATGCCAGCCGTGTGAGGCTTGTGCCTGTTTCCCAATCTGAAAACCAGAGGTGATAATAGTACTACCCACCTCACAGGGTTGTTTTGGAAGTTAAATGAACTAACACATGTAACAAATGCTTCTAATAGTGCCTGGCATAGAGTAAGCCAGAGTACCAACTGGTATTGTGGTGAAGGGCCACTTGAGAAGACTTCTAATGTCATTCAATAATTTATTGAATGCCTACAATGTGTCCAGGTCACTGTGGATAAAGTGAGGGTACAGATTTGCTCCCACTGTTCATTAAACTGACAGCCTAATGCAGAAAGCAGAGGGTATTAAATAATCACAAAATAACTAAAGAGTTCAACCACAATCATTTCTATGAAGGAGAGATATCCAGTATTTTGAGACCATGAATGGGGGATTTAACTGGTTGGCAGGGTCAGGAATAAGGAATTAAAATCTGAAGTATCAGTAGACACTGGCTAATTTAGATGTGAAGAACAGCATTCTAGGCTGGAGGAGCACACATTCAAAGGCCCTGAGGCAATAAGGGTGTTGTACATTTAAGGAAGGAAAAGAAGGCCAGTGTACCTGGGGTACACAAAGTAAGAGCAGCATGGTTTAGGATGAGGTTGTATAAAAACACAGCAGCCAACTCACACAGAACTTTGTTACCGTGTTAGTTACTAGCACAATGGAAACTCTGTGAGGTGTTGGGAGCGAGTTGTGGAGTACAAAATGATCATTTTTATTTTGAAAATCATTCAGATTGCAGTGTGGAGAATGACTAATGGAGTACTGTGTGAATGCGGGTAGACTCCACTAGAGGAAAGACAATAGCAGCATGGACTTGAGTAGAAATGGAGAGAACAGGCTGAAGATGGGTAGTGATGGAGGAGCTGTCAAGGATGAGGAACGGGTTGGTAACTTGTACTATGGTTAGAAAGGGTCTCACTGGTTGGGACTGGCCACACTGAAGAGAGCCTGGGGAAATATTATGAGGGTAATTTGAATATATTTTGTATTAGATTCCTTTGAGACAAGTGAAAATGTCCAAATGGTCTGTCGGGCATATGAGTATATGGTGCAGGAAAGTTATGTAACCATGAGGCCATCAGGCATCCACTGCACTGAGGGAAAGATATAAGAGAATATTTTGTAGGCTGACAATACCTCTTGGATTTCAGAGCTTGTCCCTGGGAATGGCCTAATGCATCATACTTTCTTCCCTTACAATTTCTATTTTGATTTTCCAATCTACTGGGTGGCCCAAATTTAACCACAGTCAGAAACCTGGAAATTTCTCCAGGGCTGTGTTTAAATGGGAGGGCTAAGTGGTACCAGGTCCCGTTGTGGGGAGGCACGTGCTCTTGAATGTCATCTGTCTACACAACTGTCCACAGACACATTGCTTCTCTCCCTAGTCCTTAGTCAGTCTGTCAGGTCACAATGAGATGTCACTCATGCTGTCCACATGATTTTTCAGGTATAACAACTCTTTTTGGTTTTGGCTCATCATACTTAAAACACAAAAATTATCCCATTGTTTCTGTCATGGTCTGTAGCACAGGAATCTAATTTTCTCTTTGCCTCACTGGACCCAGACTCAACATTCAGCTCTTGTCACCTCATCAGGATTCTCCTATAGAAAGTAGGTAATACATGCCCTCTGCTCCCAGGTACCTCAAATTTCTGCAGTCTTCCCACCTTACCAGAACTTTAAACCAGGAATTGGGGAAAGAGTTTCTCACACAGTCTCTCCAAAGCCTCTCAAGAATCCTGTATCACTCTCACCCATAAAATGGGTGAGAACAAGGCTCAATTCTAATTCCCATTCATAATTTCATTCTCCTGGATCTGAATCTGGATCTCTTCCTCCATGCAGCTTGTGGAATAGTCTTCAAACTATCTTTGTCTTTAACAGAAATACTCTTGTTTCTCCTTAGGGTTTTGGCTTTTGAAAACCAAAGCAAGGAAGACTTCTTTTTCTCCTTCCACCTCATTTGTTTCTATCTCTAAGGAAACAAGCTCAGAATAACTTAGCTCCTCAAACAGAAGTGGGGGAATATGAAAGGGAAGGTCAATATTTTAAAAATATCTTCATGCTATAGACAAGAGAAAATTCCCTTTCACCTCTTCTAGATGATTTTATGATCCGATTAAATTGTATAGGTTATAAATGAAAATACCTCACATCATTAATTGTATAGTCAGAAAGAGACTGTGTGTACATATTCTATGACTGATTATCTGCCTAAATCTTGCTACAGGCTGAATTATGTCCTCTCAAAATTCTTATTGAAACCCTAACTCCCAATGAAATGGTGTTTGGAGATGTGGTCTTTGGAGGTAATTAGGTTTCGATGAGGGCAGAAGAATGGGGTTCTCATGATGGGATTAGTGCCTTATAAGAAAAAATGCGGGAGAGCTTACTTCCTTTCTCTCTTTACCCACATCCACTGAGGAAAGACCATATGAGGACACTGTGAGAAGGCAGCCATCTTCAACCCAAGAAGAGAACTCCTCCCAGACATCAACCCTGTTAGCACTGTGATCATGGTCTTCCAATCTACAGAACTATGATAAATAAATTCCTGTTGTTTAAGCCACTTCGTCTATGGTATTTTGTTATGGCAGTCCAGACTGACTAAACAAATATCAACTGATATAAAGATTCACTGCACATGTTATTTTACTTTTAGTTCCATCTCAACTAAATTTAATTGGAATTATATGTGGCAAAACTAACTGAAACTATCAAACTCCATAAAATTAGTGACATTAAGTCATTGTTTTCTTGCCCAGCAAGACCATAAGATAAGATTCTATTCCTGTCATATTTTATAGTACATCATCTTCCAGTTTCCAAGAGCAACCAGGAGCTCTTTGTTTTTAGCACTAATATGGGAGGTAAGGTTTGAATGTAATACAGTGGAATTAAACGCATCAGCACAGATTTGTTATGATGTTAGAAGAATAAATATTCTATGGAAAAATAAAAGCTAGATTGAGTTTCATGACGTCAAGAAAGATTTGTCCCTTACGCTATCTAACCTAATGAAAAATATATTTCTTTAAGTATGTAAGAAAAATAAACAATAGCACTAAGTTCATAAGGGTATAGTGACTGCCCATCAGTAATTTCAGTTTAAGGTGGCATCTCTTGTTGAGTTATACTCAGAGCTTGAGATATAATTGGTTGTTAACAATGTGAAACTAAGTTGAAGGTATTTCAGTTAATCATATGATATGTAATGAAGAAGTCTGTAGGTAAGAGGGTTAAAATAATAATATAAGTGTTAGAATATAGCCTAATTTCTTTGGAATCCTTTAACTTAACTAGATTTGATAATCCACTGCACTGCTTACTATCCAGTGCTCTGATGCTAAACTTCAGTGGACAACTCTTTGGCTTTCAATGTCACCATACGCTAGTAAAGTGAAAATGAATTTGCTTTATTAAAAGAGGACACAAAAGTTAGGAAAAATATTTTCTATTATTATCTATAACATTTTCTTCCCCAAACAGACTAGCTTTAATAGAAAGTACATGGTAACTGATATTTTAGTAGTCTATAAATTCTTTCCTAGAACTAGTAAGAAATACTAAGTAATATATCTTTAATTATTTGCTTTTGTAAAGGAACTCAATACAGGTGAACATAAATTTACAAAATCCCAAAACAATTAATTGAACAAGAGAAAATAGTCAGATCTTAATTTAGACTTCGCACCTTTACATTAGTATATTTACATTTCCTCCTTCAAAAGTCTTTGACTGATTTTTCTAAAATTCTCCCTAACATCCAAACATCTAGAATAGGGCTACTTACTTAATCTGTAAATCAAAATAATATCACTTATCTAATTTATATCAAGAAGGGATATGATGTCTCAAATATAATTAAGGTCTAGCTAAAAAATTTAGTGCCTCACCATGGAAAAGAAAGTATTTTTAACATGAGCTAACTAAGATCATAGACATAGGAGCTCTTGATTTTAAGGCTTGTCATCTTTTCCTTTGATTTTTTTACTCAATTAGAAAGACCATGTTTCATTTTTTTTAATTCAGAAATAACTTCCCACAAAGAGAAAGATAATTCATTAACCCTGTGACATTCCACGGAAAAGAAACTGTGGGCTACTCAAACATTCTCTTGAATCTCTGGGTAGCCACAAAACCAATCTTGGCAAATGAATAAAACATACATTTCCAAATTTGTGAAATAAACAAAGGAGCTGCCCAGAGTTTTAAAGGCCACTGTGGCTATATTTCTTTCTTTCTTTTTTTTTTTTTTAAAGATTTTATTTATTTATTTGTCAGAGAGAGAGAGAGGGAGAGAGAGCGAGCACAGGCAGACAGAATGGCAGGCAGAGGCAGAGGGAGAAGCAGGCTCCCTGACGAGCAAGGAGCCCGATGTGGGACTCGATCCCAGGACGCTGGGATCATGACCTGAGCCGAAGGCAGCTGCTTAACCAACTGAGCCACCCAGGCGTCCCCACTGTGGCTATATTTCTAAAGCAAAACAAAAACCAAAACAAAAACCAATCTAACCTGAGCTTGGCAATGCTGGCAGTCAGATTCAAAGATGTAATTGGCATATTCTTTCCTTCAGTGCACTTACTATTTCAACCACTTTATTTAAGCCCTTTTATTAATTTTTTATCTCTTTAACTAGAATATAAGCTCCATGGGACAATGTCTATCTACTTCAATGTTTTATTACCAATATTAGCAAAGTAGCAGGTACATGACAAATGTAGAGCTACTACTTCTACATTCTACTTTTATCCTCACCTTACTGGACTGCTATTTTAGAATGCTTCAAGAAAGTTAAAGTAAAAGGAATCTCAAATTAAACATATTGATATGAAATCAGCATCCCCCCCTCCTTTTTAGCCAAAAAATCGTCCAAAAACACAAAATGAACAGAAAACAGTATCACAAGGGAGGAAATTGTGAGATGATAACACAGTGAGAGAACTAATTGATGATAGAATCTAGTTGCTATAGATACCATTTAAAAAATGCAAACTTTACACTTTGTAAAATAGATATGAACACCTTAAAATGCAAAAACAGTATCCCCAGTTTGTAAGGATGCAGGAGGTTAGGGGTGGGCTACAGTTAAAAGCCAGAGACCTCATCTACTTTACTTGACTCCAGAAGCAGACCAAATAGGGCTGAATGAAAGATCACATAGATAAGCCATGTTTTAAGAAAGTAGTGTTTCTCTATAGCAGCAGGGAAGGATACAACATATGAATTGTGAAGGAAAAAACACTGCCCATCTCAAATGTTTGGGAAATAGTAAAGATTATATAAATGCTCTCATAAATTGCTAAATCAAAAGACAAATCCCAAGTATCCTAGAACAAAGCCCTGCTCAGCGGGGAGCCTGCTTCTCTATCTCTCTCCCCCTGCCCTTGCTCCTGAGCTCTCTCTCACTCACTCTCTCTCTCAAATAAATAAATAAAATATTTAAAAAAAAATAATGAATAATTGAAAAGGATCAGTATGAATCTATACAAAAATTCTCCAAGGGAAAAAACCAAAAAAGCAAAGAAAATAACAGATGAAGAATACTTATCAGAAAATGGCTGCCATGAAGCAGATCAATACTGTGAACACTATTTTACCATTAATTTAAATAAATGTAATGAGGTTACTGCCTTTATGAAGCAACAAAGAAAATACACATACAAAAACCTGTGGAAGAGACGGAAAGATTATGGACTTGAAACATTATCTGGCAATGTCTAGGAAAAAAGTGAAAGAATAAAATAAAAATCATCACAAAAATATGGCAAAATTGAAAGGACGTTAAAGAAGATACTGTAAAAAAAACACAATACAGTAAGTGACATAGAAGAAAAAAATGAGAAAACAGGCAAACTGAACCAGAAGTAGAAAATTTAAAAGGATTAGAGAGACTATGAGAGCTCTAGAAAATAAGCATTAGATGGTCAAGAGACATAACCATGAGTATTGAAGAAAACAAATATGGAGCAGAAAAAAAGTTTTAAAGGAAGCATTTTTTTATATCAAAGGAAACTTGATCTAAATATTGGAAAGAGATATCATGAGTTATAAAAAGCTGATCAAAAACGATCAACCCTAGAGAATATTAAGTTTACTAGACTTCTAAAGAATCTTTGGGTATCCAGGCAAACAACAAAAGTTAACTTATGAAGTGAAAAAAGATCAGAATGCTCTCAGATATCTTGACAACAAAATTGTGTCAGAAGATAACTATAAAATTCTTAAGAGAATATGATCCAAAGATTTCATACATAGTCAAAATGTATGTCATGTATAAAGGAAAAAGATGAACTGTTTTGAAAATACAAAGGTGCAGGAAAAACATAACCTTCAAGAAGGAGTTCCTTAAGGTCTCCTTGAAGAATTCATACATTACAAACTATAGCCAACCTAAAGAAAATAATTATCAAAAGCAAAAATCTGGTATTTTTTAAAAATACCTTCACGCTCCAGACAAGAGAGAATGTGCCTTTGAGGGCCAATGCTGCTTTCCCTTTCTTGCAACTATGCCCAATCTCCAAGTAATTCTATTTTAATCAGCACTTTTACGTAGCTTGGAGTTCCTCACAGGGCAGAATCTGAATATGAAACTTCAGGCAGCCAACTGTTGAAAGCTTGGCAGCAATAGAAAAAAAAAATGGGCCAAACTACAGAAAAAAAGCCAAGAAATTGTTATCTTATTATGAGGAAAGAGACCTGTTCATTAACAGTGTTTGATCTCCTGGACTCTATGGGTTCCAACAGTGAACAAAAAGAATCATGTCCCTGCTCTTGTGGCGTTCACATGCTATTGAAGAGTGAAGCAGAAATCAACATGCAAACAAATGTGTATGTGCATACACACACATGCATACATTATAGTATCAGGTGGTGGTAAATGCATGAAGAAAAATGAAGTGTGTGTGCAGGGGAGGGAGGTGTTGTTGAAGAATGAATGAGACAGAGGAATGCTCTTTTTCTAGGATGATCATGATCAGGAGAAGATATTCTGTCAGAGTGAATGGACACCTGAAGGAAATGATGGTTCAAGCCAAAGTATATCAAAGGATACAATGAAAGCAAGAGAACAATAGCAGTGAGTCTGAAGCAAGGGCATGTTTGACATTTGCAAGGAATGGCAAGAAGGCAATGTGACTGTATGAGAGTGAGCACACCCATAGAGATGAGAAGGTAGGGGAAATACAGAGGTAAACAACTTAGCAGTGTAGGTCAGTCAGGACTAGAGTGCTTTCTAAGAAAGGTGAAAAGCCTTCTCTGGAAAGTTTAGGCAAAGGACTGATATGTCCGGGCATTATTTCAATCTATCTATTATAGCATATAAACCTACCTGTCATTAACTATGAAAAGGCATTTAGCGAAAAGACTTTTTCCAACTCTTAAACGCCTTTGGCCTATAATAGTTTCTTAAGAATGGTGCTAGAGCTTCTTATACATATGCAAGTCTATTTTTATTGCTATTTTTATCCTTCAGTTTTACACAAATGGTGGTATCCTACCTGAGACTTCTGTCCCATGCTTTTTTATTGAAAAGAAATCTCATTTTATACATATATGATAACTTGAAAATCAAGTTAAGGAACTATCCAAACACAGAGAGTTAGAGGTGACTTCTCAGGAAATGGATCACCTAACTTATTTAACTAGTATCCTACTGATGGGCATTTGCAGAAAGTTCTGCAATGACTAAATTAGTATGCACATCATTCCCAATGTGTGCAAGTATACCTGAAATATATCTGACAATGTGTGCAAGTATATCATAGGAGTGAAAATGCTTAGTCAAGTATCATATTCATTTGTGATTTTGCTAGGTCTACCAAATAGCCCCTTCATAGGAGTTGTAGTAATTTAGACTTGGCCAACAATGGATGAAGTTGCCTATGATCTCACAGCCTCCCCCACCCCAAAATGCTGTTTTAGTGGTAAAAGTTTTCCAGAGTGCCAGGAGCTGCTGTAAGTATGTTACACAAATTTACACATGTAATCCTTAAAATAATCCCATTATGATATAGGGCAAATTATGATTCCCACTTTACATATTAGAAAACTGAGGATCAGAGAAGTTAAAAAATGTGCTCAAAGTCTCTCTATTTGGACTCAGATCCTTATAGTCTGGCTCCAGATGCAGGCTCCTAGCCAATACTCCATACAGAATAAACAAATTTTACACTTTTGCCAATATGAGAGGTAAAAATTATACCTATGTGTTTTTTGATTTCTCTGTTAAGTGGGGGGCAGTATCTGCTTATATGGTTAAGAGTCAAATTATAATTTACTTTTCTCTGTCCTTCATTTCATTTACCAATGCTGTGATGTGACTGTTTTTCTCATTAATTTACAGAAAATCTTTATAATGGAAATATCAGCCTTTTGTTTATGATATGAGTGATATGGGCAGCAAATACTTCCTAAAAATTGTCCCTTATTTTTCAATCCTCTTAATATAGTTTTTCCATCATGCATAAGCATTTGATTCATATGTCATTGATATGGGGTCAGAGACAGGTTTTTTTCAGAGAGTATGGGGAAAACTGCACACTTACGTACTACTGGGAATGATTCAGGACAGCAGGAAAGTTCTTAATTAGGAGAAGGTAAGTACTGCTGGAGTGGTGCCTTGAGCAGGTAAGAGCTGGTAGATCTTAGTGCACATTAAGCGCACATTATTACTCAAAATCACAGAAAGTTCATCTACAGTGACAAGAAACATAAGAGTACAAGGACACACATACTAGTATGTGGGCAGGAGGGGTACTGTAAGTCTGTGCCAGTTTTCTTCTAAGTGCTTTGTTTTTTCTTAGTGAATTAACAAAGTGGGTCATCAGTAGAAAGTGTGAATCAGACAGGAAGAAATCATAGAGAATGAACAACTAGAAAAACTTAGAAAGTATGATTGGGAGACAGCATTAGCAGGCTACTTGAAATTCATGGTCATGACGATAAAGCAAGACCCATTAGCGTGGTTCTTCTCTGGCCACATTTAGTTCGAGGGACAAAGCAGGCAGAAGGTGGATATAATCAAACCTGGGGTTTCACCTTGCCAAGTTCAGCCAGGTAAGAGGGGACAAGTATATAAATAATATGTTGGTTGAGATAAAAGGCCTTGGGATTTAAGCTGTGTAAGGAGGAACAGTATAAAGACAGATTTAAAGAACTACTGAGATTGGAGTATTGGATAAAATGAGCTGGAAACCTAAGGGGTGACAGCTCCCAGAATGGGATGCATAAAATAGGGTTTATGGAGGGACTATAGTTATTGAGGAATAATAATAGTTTGTGTAATGACCATGGGAACCTCAGGAAGGGTGCAGGTCACAACCTTTAGATTTTTTTTTTTCTCCAAGTCTCATGAGGAAGGGAAAGGCAAATCAAACAGGACAGATGGCATTACATGGAACATATCAACAAAAATTTGGTATATAGAAAGCATATGGGGGCGCCTGGATGGCTCAGTGGGTTAAAGACTCTGCCTTCAGCTCAGGTCATGATCCCAGGGTCCTGGGATCGAGCCCCGCATCGGGCTCTCTGCTAGGGAGCCTGCTTCCCGTTCTCTCTCTGCCTGCCTCTCTGCCTACTTGTGATCTCTGTCTGTCAAATAAATAAAAAACCTTAGAAAGCATATGGCTCAGAGGGAAAAAATGGACTACAGAACAATTAGCAAGAAAAGAAAGCAAAGTTAAAAAAAAAAAAAAAGAGTAGAGACTTAAAAGAGGAATACCTAAAACATAGGAATACAAAAATGTTGGATGTAAAGGTTGAAAATATACACAATGCCAACCTAATCCGGAAAGAAAGTTGATACAGCAGTATTAACATCAAACAAAGTAGACTTTAAGTTGAAAACCATTTCTAGAGACAGAGAAGTCCTTAACAATAAAAAAAATCAGTTTTTCAGGAAGATGTCACAATTCTAAACTTGTATGGACCAAATAACTTAACCTGAAATAATACAAATTTTAAAATGAAAGATCATAGAAATAAATGAATTCATATTCTTAGTAGAAGATTTTAACACAATTCTCTCAACAACTGATAGAAGAAATAGACCAAAAAAAAAAAAAAAAAAGGATTCTGAATATTTGAATAGCAGGCTTAACAAACTTGGCCTAATTGACATATATAAATCCCTACACCCAGTAACTCCAGAAGAGATGATCTTAACAAATACATATAGAACATTTATCAAAATTAAACAATGAATCTTGGAATACTGAAAAAATAAAATTAAATAAAAAAATAAACAGACTTGTTTCTCCCTTGAAAAAAAAAATAACCAAATGTGGAACATGCAGCATTCTCAATAAACTTCAAAGGACTGAAATCAGAGTATAATTTCTGATCATGGTGGAAATTAGTTAGAAATAAGAACAAAAAGAAAACTTAACATCCATATGTTTGAAAAAATTATGCAATATATTTTTAACTAATCCAAAGAAAAAAATCATAGTAAAGTTCAGAAAATATTAACTACAAAATAATGAAAATACTCTTTATCAGCTAAAGCAGTACATGGAAAGAAATTTATAGCTTTATATACATATAATAGAAAACAAGAAGAGCTAAAAAATCAATGAATAAACAGAATGCCACTAGATCTTTGTTTGAGATGTCAATGGGTCACACTGAACCCTTTTATAGTTGCTATATTAATGATCCTGGACATTACAGAAAAGTTGGGTATGTTAACTATTCCCTTCAATTTAAATTATTTTACTCCCAATTTTCAAATAAAGTTAATCTGAAACCTTCATTCAGCAGCTACACATCTACCTGAATATGTATTTCAGTGCATTTTAAGATATGTAAATGTCTTCCTATCCACTAGCTAAAAATCATTAGCAGAATTTTTAATTCTTTCCTTTTCTCTTGAGTTATTGGAGAATACAGCTCTTAATCTGATTAGATTGTGCAAATCTCAAGGCTGTGTCTGAATCTATTCACCGCAACTGCTACAAACAATTTGTTCGATGTGAGGAACTGGAATGCATCATGTGCAACTGATGTACTACATACCTATTTTATCCTTTTGTATAACATGTTATATTACCAGCATGTCATGACCCTTATTTCTTTAGTTCTTATTCCTCTAGGATAGCAATGAATAAAAGGAATGAAACCACTGGGTGGATGTTTGAGCACTGACCTCAAAACTAGTCCCAGAAGTTGGGTGTCCACACCATGAAAAAATAAACACACCCATCACTGTTGACACTAATTGTGTCCTTCACTTGTGTCTTCTCAGAAGACAAGCCAAGAATGAAATTGCTATGAAGAACAAACTCCTTTTCATCACTGGGGGTGGCCTCTTCAATATAGGGGTGAAGTCTAGCCTGGTGTGGGATAAGAGTACAGGGCCAATGCCTGTAGTATTCCCAGTGTGTGGAGATGGAGGGCAAGATAATATTCTGGGACATCTAACATCCATGACTCAGCAGCAAATCTGTTTGCAAAAGTTAAAAGAAGGTAAAGTATGCCAAAAAAATAGGCAAGGGGACACTCAATAACATTATTCAGAATTTTCTTTTATGACATACAATTATCAATATGTCATTTAATATAGCTTTAAAAACTATAGGATTTGTAAATTATTAACTTTTTGAGTATGTAGTCAGAGTTGGACTATTGATTAGTAAAATGTGGCACTAGTCAGTCACCAGCAGGCTAAGTCTGAGTAGCACACCCCTTTAATTCTCACATGTTCTCCTATATCAGCTTCATTAGTAATAAAGTTGATATTTAAATTTCCACACACCCAAGGTTAGCTTCATAGGTTTTTGACCTGAGCAGTCACATAGGACCCTTTGCTTAGAATGTCCTTATTCTTAGAGAAGTGCCTGGACTAAGTCTGATGCTCTGCTGTTCCTGTCTTAAAATTCTAATGATTATATAACAAGGGTGTTCACATTTTCATTTTGTACTGGGCCCTGCAATTATGAAGATTGTCCTGAATATACTGTCCTTTAGCTTTTATTTCTTAAACTTGTTCTTCTTAAGTAAAGAAAAGGGATGTTATTTATTGGGTAGCTCCTCAAAACCCCAATACATTAAAGCATATAAAGAGGGAAATTTTTTAATAATAAAAAACAAAAAAAATTATGGAATTGCATGACTGCATCACACAATTTAGAAACTAAATATATTAAATTGCACTACTAGCAAAACTAAGAAAATGTGATAAATACATGATTATAGCTAAACTTTAACATACTACTTTAGGATGGTTACTATAGCCAAAAATTAAACAAAGACATAGATTGAGTATCCTTCCAATAGAGATTCCCATTTTTTTAAATATATCCATAGAACATTTATAAAAATAAATTGCTCTTATTAGTCACAAAGAAGATTTTAAAATCTAAAATCTTGGAGATGTTATAGTTTATATTTGATTAGCATAATTCAATAAAATATAAAGAAATAATGAAACACTCTCCCATCAAAAATTGAGGTGAATTAAAAAATTAAATGGAGAAAAGGAATAATACAAATCCTACAGAAAAATAAAAATCCAGGAAAATAAAAATCCATAAAAATAAAAATTGATAGTAAGTCTATCAATTCACAGATGTTGGAGTGCTTATATGCTAAGAATTGAAAAAGGAAAAAACCCACATTTTTTATAATAGTGAACAATGGATGTGAAGAGATAATTTTGGCACAGACTGAGATAAGGTGTTGATAACTATAACAAAAATGGACCACTAAAAGATGTTAAAAAGGGCAATATGTTCCCTTTAGCAAATCCAAGTATCCCATAAATATGAGAAAATGCTCAAATTTACTAGTGAAAGTAATGAATATTATTGCACACTATAAATATGCAATAAAAAGGGTTCTCTCAGAACTGCTGGTAGAAATCTACATGGGTACTTCTTTTCTGAAAAGCTATCTGGAAACAGCTATAAAAATTTTTACAATAATATATATTTCTAAATTTAATACTACTCCTGAGAATCTATATCATATAAATTAAGCCAGTGGCACATAATGACATGTGTGTAAGGAAGTCTATTATAGCTTCATTAATAGTAGGCAGAGAACAAATGGAAACAGTGAATGACTATCAACTGTAGTATAAATTATGCCACATTCACACAATGCAGTATTTATTAAAAAAAAAGTAAATCAGAGGGGTTCCTGGGTAGCTTAGTTTGTTAAGCAACCAGCTCTTGATCTCCGCTCAAGTCTTGATCTCAGGGTCATGAACTCGAGCCCAGTCTTAACCTCAGGGTCATGAGCTCAAGCCCTGCACTGGGCTCCATGCTGGGTGTGGAGCCTACTTAAATAAAAAAAGGAGAAGTCAGAGCTAAACTGACTTAAAGTGTTATCTGTGAGGTATTTGTTGTGTAAAATGGCTGGCTCAACAAGTAGTCATTTTATAATAATTTTTGTAAAAGGTAAATAAGAAGAAGAAATTATATGTATTCTATAGTAGATAAATGTCTGTATATGATTCTATGGCCATGGTGAAGAAGTAGAAGGATATATGCTAAGATGTTGTGAATAAAATAATGGTATGTGTGGGAAAAGGGGAGCAGGTTATTAGTGTAAGGGGAAAAGGAGAACCAAAAATGAAAAATAAAAATTTTAAAAAGATTGTACTTAGGGGTGCCAGGGTGGCTCAGGCAGTTCGGCATCTAAGTCTTGGTTCCCCCTCTGGT
This sequence comes from Enhydra lutris kenyoni, assembly GCF_002288905.1. Taxonomy (NCBI): domain Eukaryota; kingdom Metazoa; phylum Chordata; class Mammalia; order Carnivora; family Mustelidae; genus Enhydra; species Enhydra lutris. The sequence continues at coordinate 41,102,179 of NW_019154087.1, read as the reverse complement.
CATGATCTCAGAGTCCTGGGATCAGCCCAGTGTTGGGTTCCTTGCTCAGTGCAGAGTCTGCCTGGGATTCTCTCTCTTCCTCTCCTCCTCCCACCACCTGCATGCTCTCTTTCCAAATAGATAGATAAATACAGCTTGAAATCCAGAATTGTGATGCCATCACCTTTGTTTTCTTTTTCAACATTCCTTTGGCTATTTGGAGTCTCTTTTAGTTCCATACCAATTTTAGGATTCTTTGTTTCAACTCTGTGAAAAAAGTTGATGGTATTTTGTTAGGGATTGCACTGAATGTATAGATTGCTCTAGATAGCATAGGCATTTTAACAATATTTGTTCTTCCAATTCATGAGCACATTTTCCTCAATTTCTTTCATGAGTGTTCTATAGTTTTCTGAGTACAGACCCTTTGCCTCTTTGGTTAGGTTTATTCCTAGGTATCTTATGGTTTGGAGTGCAATTGTGAATGGGACTGACTCCTTAATTTCTCTTTCTTCTGTATCACTGTTAAAGAACTGCAACTGTTTTTTGTGCACTGATTTTATATCCTGCTATTTGCTGCATTCCTATATGAGTTCTAGCAATTTTGGGGTGGAGTCATTTGGGTTTTCCACAGAGAGTATCATGTCATCTGTGAAGAGTTAGAGTTTGACTTCTTCTTAGCCAGTTTGAATGCCTTTTATTTCTTTTGTTGTCTGATTGCTGAAGCTAGGACTTCTAGTACTGTGTTGAACAACAGTGGTGAGAATGGGCATCCCTTGTGTGTTCTAAAAAGCTCTCAGTTTTTCCCATTGAGAATGATATTTGCTGTGGGTTTTTCTTTTCTTTCTTTTTCTTTAGATTTTATTTATGTATTTCAGAGAGAGTGAGAGAGTGAGCATACAAGCAGGGGAAGGAAAAGAGGGAAGCAAGCTCCCCTGCTGGGCAGGCAGCCTGATGCTGGCTGGATCCCAGGACTTTGCAATCATGACCTGAGCTGAAGGCAGACACTTAACCGACTGAGCCACCCATGCACACCCACTGCGGGCTTTTCATAGATCGTTTTGATGATACTGAAGTATGTACTCTCTATCCCTACACTGTGAATAGTTTCTATCAAGAAAGGATTCTGTACTTTGTCAAATGTTTTTTTTCTGCATCTATTAAGAGGATCATATGGTTCTAGTCCTTTCTTTTATTAATGTAGTGTATCACATTGACTGATTTGCAATTGTTGAACCACCCTTGCAACCCAGGAATAAATCCTACTTGGTCATGGTGAATAATCCTTTTAATGTACTGGTGGATCCTACTGGCTAGTATTTTGGTAAGAATTTTTGCACCCATGTTCATCAGGGATATTGGTCTGTAATTCTCCTTTTTGGTGGGGTCTTTGGTTTTTGGGATCAAGGTAACGCTGGCTTCATATAAAGAGTCTGGAAGCTTCCTTCCATTTCTATTTTTTTGAAACAGCTTCAGAAGAATAGGTATGAATTCTTTAAGTGTTTGGTAGAATTCCCCTGGGAAGCTCTCTGGCCCTGGACTCTTGTTTGTTGGGAGGTTTTTGATTACTGTTCAATTTCCTTCCTGGCTATTGGTCTGTTCAGGTTTTCTATTTCTTCCTGTTTCAGTTTTGGTAGTTTATATGTCTCTAGGAACACATCTGTTTCTTCTAGATTGCCTAATTTGTTGGCATATAGTTGCTCATAGTATGTTTTTATAATTGTTTGTATTTCTTTGGTGTCAGTTGTGATCTCTCCTCTTTCATTCATGATTTTACTTATTTAGGTCCTTTCTCTTTTCTTTTTGATAAGTCTGGCCAGGGGTTTATTGATCTTATTAATTCTTTCAAAGAACCAGCTCCTAGTTTCGTTGACCTGTTCTACTGTTCTTTTGGTTTCCATTTCATTGATTTCTGCTTGAATCTTTACTAATTCTCTTCTCCTCTTGAGTTTAGGTTTTATTTGCTCTTCTTTTTCTAGCTCTCCTTTAGGTGTAAGGTTAACTTGTGTATTTGAGACTTTTCTTCTTTCTTGAGAAAGGCTTGTATTGCTATGTACTTCCCTCTTAGGACCACCTATGCTGCATCCAAATGGTTCTGAAAAGTTGTGTTTTTATTTTCATTTGCTTCCATAAATTCTTTTAATTCTTCTTTAATTTCCTGGTTGACCCATTCATTCTTCATTCAGTAGGATGCTTTTTAACCTCCGTGTATTTGAATTCTTTCCAAATTTCCTCTTAGGATTGAGTTCAAGTTTCAAAGCATTGTAGTCTGAAAATATGCAGGGAATGATCCCAGTCTTTGGATATTGCTTGAGACCCAATTTGTGACCCAGTAGGTGATCTATTCTGGAGAATATTCCATGTACACTCAAGAAGAATGTGTATTTTTTGCTTTAGTATGGAGTGCTCTGAATATATCTGTGAAGTCCATCTAGTCCAGTGTGTAATTCAAAGCCCTTATTTCCTTGTTGATCTTCTGCTTAGACGATCTGTTCACTGTAGTGAGTGGGGTGTTAAAGTCTCCTACTTTTATTGTATTATTATCAATTGTTTAATTTTGTTATTAATTGGTTTATATAATTGGTTGCTCCCATGTTAGGGGCATAAATTTTACAATTGTTAGCTCTTCTTGTTGGATAGACCCTTTAATTATGATATAGTGTTCTTCCTCGTCTCTTATTACAGTCTTTGGTTTAAGATCTAACTGATATAAGGATTGCTACCCCAGCTTTCCTTTGATGTCCACTGGCATGATAAATGGTTTTCCACCCCCTTACTTTTAATCTAAACATGTCTTTAGGTGGAAAATGAGTTTCTTGCAGACAGCATATCAATGTAATCATCAGTATGGTACTGGCCAAAAAACCAGACACATAGATCCAGAAAAGGACCCTCAACTCTATGGTTAACTAATCTTTGACAAAGCAGGAAAGAATGTCCAATGCAAAAAAGATAGTCTCTTCAACAAATGGCACTGGGAAAATTGGACAGCCACATGCAGAAGAGTGAAATTGGACCATTTTCTTATACCGAACACAAAGATAAACTCGAAATGGATGAAAGACCTAAATTTGAGACAGGAATCCACCAAAATCCTGGAGAAGACCACAGGCAGCAACCTCTATGACCTTGGCTGCAGCAACTTCCTGCTAGACACATCTCTAAAGGCGAGAAAAACAAAGGCAAAAATGAACTATTGGGACTTCTTCAAGATAAAAATCTTTTGCACAGCAAAGGAAACAGTCAACAAAACCAAAAGACAATAACAGAATGGGAGAAGATATTTGCAAATGACATATCAGATAAAAGGCTAGTATCTAAAATCTACAGAGAACTTATCAAACTCAACATCCAAGGAACAAATAATCCAATCAAGAAATGGGCAGAAGTCACTTTGGAGAACAGTGTGGAGATTCCTCAAGAAATTAAAAATAGAGCTTCCCTATGACCCTGCAATTGCACTACTGGGTATTTATCCCAAAGATACAGATGTAGTGAAAAGAAGGGCCATCTGTACCCCAATGTTTATAGCAGCAATGGTCACGGTCTCCAAACTGTGGAAAGAACCAAGATGCCCTTCAACGGATGAATGGATAAGGAAGATGTGGCCCATATACACTATGGAGTATTATGCCTCCAGCAGAAAGGATGAATACCCAACTTTTGTAGCAACATGGACGGGACTAGAAAAGATTATGCTGAGTGAAATAAGTCAAGCAGAGAGTCAATTATCATATGGTTTCACTTATTTGTGGAGCATAACAAATAGCATGGAGGACAAGGGGAGTTAGAGAGGTGAAAGGGAGTTGAGGGAAATTGGAAGGGGAGGTGAACCATGAGAGACTATGGACTCTGAAAAACAATCTGAGGGTTTTGAAGGGGCGGAGGGTGGGAGATTGGGGGAACCAGGTGGTGGGTATTGGAGAGGGCACGGATTGCATGGAGCACTGGGTGTGGTGCAAAAACAATGAATACTGTTACGCTGAAAATAAATTTAAAAAATTAAAAAAAAAAAAAGAAATGGGCAGAACTCATGAACAGACATTTCTCCAAAGAAGACATTTCTCCAAATAGCCAACAGACAAATGAAAAAATGCTCAACATCACTTGGCATAAGGGAAGTACAAAGTACAAAGTACAAAATCAGGGAAGTACAGTGAGATGTCACCTCACACCAATCAGAATGGCTAAAATTAACCAGTCAGGAAATGACAGGTGTTGGCAAGGATGGGGAGAAAGGGGAACTCTACTATACTGTTGGTGGGAATGCAAGCTGGAATAGCCACTCTGGAAAACAGTTTGGCGGTTCTTCAAAAAGTTGAAAATAGAGGTACCCTACAACCCAAGAATTGCACTACTGGGTATTTCCCCCAAAGACAGAAAGGCAGTGATCCAAAGGGGCATCTGCACCCCAATGTTTATAGCAGCATGTTGACAACAGTCAAACTATGGAAAGAGCCCAAATGTCCATCGACAGATGAGTAAAGAAGATGTGGTATACATATATACGATGGAATACTACTCAGCCATCAAAAATGATATCTTGCCACTTGCAATGACGTAGATGAACTAGAGGGTGTTACACTAACCAAAATATGTCAATCAGAGAAGGTCAATTATCATATGATCTTGCTGATATGTGGAATTTAAGAAACAAACACAGGATCATAGGGGAAGAGAGGAAAAAATAAAACGACAAAATCAGAGAGGGAGACAAACCATAAGAGACTCTTAAGCATAGGAAACAAATTGAGAGTTGCTAGAGGCAAAGGAGTGGGGGATGGGGTAACTGAGTCATGGACATTAAGCAGAGCACATTATATAATGATCACTGGCTATTATATAAGACTGATGAATCACTGAACTCTCCCTCTGAAACTAGTAATACACTATATGTTAATTAATTGAATAAAAAAACAAAATGATCTTGAAGTGTCAAGGAAAACAGTGACAGTATTTGTTGCCAATGATAAAATTTAAGCTTTCAGATAAAATTAGAATATTGGAAAACTTGTATCTGCAACTGTGAGCCTGACAACCTCCCAGTACTTAAACACTTTTCTGATAAAATAAGTAGTAATATTAACAAAAATGATTCTTTAAAATTAAATAATAAAATGTGTTAATAATTTAAAAGACAGATTAAAAAATCTTTAAAAAAGATTGCATTTAAAATAATCAGCACTTTGGGGCACCTGGGTGGCTCAGTGGGTTAAGCCTCTGCCTTCTGCTCAGGTCGTGATCTCAGGGTCCTGGGATCGAGCCCCACATCAGGCTCTGCTCAGCAGGGAGCCTGCTTCCCTCTCTCCCTGCCTGCCTTTCTGTTTACTTGTGATCTCTCTCTCTCTCTCTCTCTGTCAAATAAATAAATAAAATCTTAAAAAAAATAATAATCAGCACTTATAATATATTCTATATGATGTATTTATGTAAAATCATTACCATGTTTAACAACAACAACCACCCCAGTGCTTACTGTCCATATACAGGTCTTGCAGGAGAAATTCCAGCTGTAGGCAAAACATGGCATTTGGTCCAACTGAGAATAATCCCAGCTCCTTGTTCTAGCCCTGGCCTCATTTCTGCCTCATTTCATTTTCCTGAGTTTTGAGTTCCAACACAATGTGGTTTAAATTTCCACAAATGGGTAGGAAATGGGAGTACCTCCAGGAGGGTAGTAATAGTGTGAATCCAAAAAGGCATTAAATGCTTAATGGTACGAAGTTTCCTTTTTGGGGTAAAGAAAATGTTCTGGAACTATATAGAGGTGACGACTGAACAATACTGTAAATGTACTAAATGCCACTGAATTGTACACTTTAAAAAGGCTTATTTTATCTAAGGTAAATACTTATCTTAATAAAAAGGCATAAAGAATGTTATGGACAAACACATTTTGGGATACTATTTCTGAATTTAACTCAAAATTCACAGTCACTTGGAAGCTTATGCCAGATATATGTAGACAGGTATGAGATCATCTAATTTAATTATTTTCTAATTTACCTTTGAAATTTAGTTCTTGAATCTTTCAAAGATACTAGCTCACCTTCATGGCACAAAATGTAGCTGAGTGACTAGAAGACACATAATTATCCCTGCAATGTTAATGTATTTAGCTGACAGATCCCCAGTATTCAAGAATTCTACGTCTCTGCCCATATAAACTCCTCACTCATCTTTTTCTGAAAAGCATGCCTTAGCACAAGTGCCCTGAACCCACAAGCAGCTCTCCTGGTCCATGGGTCTTGCAGTTCAAGTCCTATGTCTTAGCACTCCTGAAAAGACACACAGAAAAACCTATGGGAATTAAGTACAGACTTTGGAGGTGGGAGGGTGGAAAGAGAGCTCATACCCAAGAAAGGGCTTATAGATGCTTGCTCAAAATGACCATGTTCCTACTTTATTAGGAAATAAACTGCAATAAAAAGCCTGTAGAAATTTATGTTCAGAACTGACATTCTTACATCTACATAGACTCCTCATTATTGTGTATGTGTTTACTGAAATATAGTACACATACAGTATTTTATTAGTTTTAGGTGTATAACATAGTGATTTGACAATTCTATACATTATGCTATGTTCATGATTAAGCATAGTTACCTTCTATCACCATATGATTCTATTACAGTATTATTGGCTATATTTCCTACGCTGTACTTTACCTCTCTGTGTTTTATTCTACAATTGCAAGTTTTTACCTCTTAATCCCATTCTCTTATTTTGCCCATCCCACCTCATCTCCCCTCCAAACCACCAGTTTTTTCTTTGTATTTACAAGTCTGTTTCTGTTTTGTTTTCTTAGATTCTATCTAAATATGAAATCATATAGAATTTGTCTTTCTCTAATTTATTTCACCAAGCATAATACCATTTATCTCCATCCATGTTGTCACAAATGGCAAAATTTCATTCATTTTTATGACAGAATCATATTCCATTGTATGTGTGTGTGTGGGGGTGTGTATATATATATATATATATATATATATATATATATATATATATATCACATCTTCTTCATCCATTCTTGTATCAGCGACCTCTGGGTTGTTTCCATATCTTGGCTGCTGTAATAATGCTGTGATGAACACAGGGGTGCATGTGTTTTTTTTTATGTTTTATGTGAATTAGCGTTTTGTTTTCTTCAGGTAAATACCCAGAAGTGGAAATGCTGGATCATGCCGTATTTCTATTTTTAATTTTTTGAGAACCTCCATACTATTTTCCATAATGTCTGCACCTATTTACATTCCCACTACTAGTGCGTGAGGGTTCCTTTTTCTCCACATCCTTGCCAACACCTATTGTCTTTTTGATACCAGCCCTTCTGACAGGTATTAGGAGACTTCTCATTGTGGTTTGGACTTGTATTTTCTTAATGATTAGTGATGCTGAGCATCTTTATAGTACCTGAAGGCCATCTGTATGTCTTCATTGGAGAAAAGGTCCATCCAGTTTCTTTGCCCATCTTTAAATTGGATTATTTGGGTTTTTTGGGTGTTCAGCTATAGAAGTTTTTTTTTTAATATACATTTTGGATATTAACCCTTTACTATATATATATATATATATATATATATATATAATATGTATATATATATCTATATAAAATTATATATATCATTTGTAAATGTGTCCTCCTATTCAGTAGGTTCCTTTTCATTTTGTTGAGAGTTTCTTTCTCTGTGCAAAAGCTTTTTAATTTGAAGTAGTTCCAATTGTTTATTTTTGCTTCTGTTGCCCTTGTCTGAGGAGACAGATCCAAAAGAAAAAAAAATATGTGTGTATATATATATATATATATATATATATATACACACACACATATCGCTAAGACCAATATCCAAGAGTTTACTGCCTTTATTTTCTTTAAGGAGTTTAATGGTTTCATATCTTACATGTAGACCTTTAATTCATTTTGTGTTCATTTCTGTATGGTGTTAAGAAAGTGGTCCTGTTTCATTCTTTTATGTGTATTGTCCAAAACTGGACACCTACTTTTATTTATTGAAAAGAACTGTCTTTTCCCCATTGTATATTTTTGCCTCCTTTGTTGTAAGTTAATTGACTACAGAAGTATAGGTTTATTTCTGGACTCTATTCTATTACACTGAGATCTGTGTCTATTTTTGTGCCAACACAAAATGGGATATCATCCCATTTGGATTACTATAGCTTTGCAGTATAGTTTGAGATGTGGGAGTGTGATACCTCCAGCTTAGTTTTTCTTTCTCAGGACTGGTTTGGCTATTTGAGGTCTTTTGTGGTTCCATGCAAACTTCAGATTTGTTCTAGTACCATGAAAAATGCTATTTATTTTGACAGGGATTACACTGAATCTGTAGATTGCTTTGAGCGGTATGGACATTTTAACAATATTAATTATTCCAATCCATGAACACAGAATATCTTTCCATTTATTTGTGTCATGTTCAATTTCTTTCATCAGTGTCTTATGGTTTTCAGGATATAGGTTTTTCACCTCCTTGGTTAAAATCATTTCAAGCTATTTTATTCTTTTAGATTCAACTATAAATGGAATTTTCTTATTAATTTCTTTTTCTACTGGTTCATTATTATTATATATGATTATAACAGATTTCTATATATTAATTTTATATCCTGCAGTTTTACCAAATTCATTTATTATTCAAATAATTATTTGCTAGAGGCTTCAGGGCTTTTATATATAGTATTATATCATCTGCAAATAGCAACGGTTTTACTTTTTCTTGTCTGACTCCAGTACTTTGTTGAATAAAAGTGGCAAGAGTGGGCATCCTTGTCTTGTTCCTGACATTAGAGGAAAAGGTTTTGGCTTTTCTTCATTGAGTATAATATTAGTCATGGATTTGTCATATATGGCCTATATTATGTTGAAGTATGCTTCCTCTGTATCCAGTTCGTTACTTAGCTGACCTTCTTAAACCAACAGCCAGATAAAATGAATAACTGCACCTCAGTCTCAGAATAGTCCCTTCAGGGGCACCTGCGTGGTTCAGTGGGTTAAAACCTCTGCCTTCAGCTCAGGTCATGATCTCAGGGTCCTGGGATCGAGCTCCGCATCAGACTCTCTGCTCAGCGGGGAGCCTGCTTCCCCCCCTCTCTCTGCCTACTTGTGATCTCTCTCTCTGTCAAATAAATAAATAAAATATTTGAAAAAAAATTTTGAAAAAAAGAGAATAGTCCCTTCAGCGTTCCTCACCTCCATGCCAACTGGATATTGCTTCCTCCTACACTGCATTAACTTAAAATAAATCCACGTACTCCTACACAAACAATACAATAGCCATCATAATACTTCTTGGCTTTCACTCTACCCCACTGCCTTGAACACAGATGATTTTCCTGGGAAATATTTTTTACACATCAACTTACTACATGCAATAACTTTTTTCGGCAAGAAAATACAGCTTGTGTGAGCCAATTTAAAGGAAATTTTAGTGTAAATGGAAAATTGATCCAAAAACTCCAATGTGGATTCTTAGACTTTCTTTTTTTTTTTTGTTATAGCACAACTTATATATTTCAAATGGACAAAAAATTAGTATCGTTTACAGTATCTTAAGATAAATTGCCTTTGAATGGGAGCTTCCTTTCCAGTACTTTGAGGTCTACAAGACGTATCTAGAAAATGTACTACTGTGAAAAATGACTGCTTAAATCGAATGGGGGAGTGGGGAGGGCCTGTGGTTTCTCTTTTTAATTAATGCTGTAACACTGTCCTTCAGGTGGCTGAGGGAGTTTCATGTTTTCTTTAGACATCATTAGGCGCCGGAGCTCTTGCAGGACAACTCTGATGCTATATGAATTCTGCCATTTTGCTAGCACTGATATGGCTCTTGGGTCCACCACTCCATTAGAACTATTAACTCCATTCATATTAATTTTTGTTACAAATCTTACAAAGGGGGGTGCTTCTGGGTATTTAGGTCCACATTCTATTTTAAGGCTGTATATTCGGTTTTCATAAATTGTTCTTGGAGGCCCAATTATCATCCCTGTCCATCTTGTAAGTGTCATGTCTTCGTCATCTTCTAGACCCCAGCTAACTGTGCCATCTCCTACTCCTTTCTGGCCTTCTTCCAGTTCTTCCAACAGTCGAAAATTGCGATGGACTTTTACTCCCGAGCCTGTGGTGGCTGCCATCTTGCGTCGCTGTTGTTCGAAGGCCGGCCTTCTTAGACTTTCTTTTTCCTAATGTTTTTATCCTTTTGAGCTTCCTAATACATTTTGATTCCATTAGCTAATATCCTTTCTTTGCATATTTGTAACATCCTAGTTTCTATTTCCTTTTATCCCATTCATTCTATTCCAGCCAATCCTAGATCTAATATATATTTGGCTTCCCTATTCTTTTGTCTAGAGTGCTTCTGGAAAATGTAACACAAAAGCACAGGCTGGTATCATTATAATTCATGGGTCTATGTTAACCACCTGTCCATTGTTAGAACCGGAATTGGTTTCTTGGCAAATAAGGTACATTTAACCTGAGTTTAAGGAAAAGCAGAAACTAAGAATCTTGTGGAGGAAGCCTATCTGCAGAGAGGAGAACAGAAAGACAGGCAGGGGAGATCACATAGAAAGAGAGGTGTTGACTGAGTCAAAGGCAGAGGGGGCTGCCTGACATTTCAGTTTTACTATGTTGCCCTACATCTCCTGTTTTTTGAGGTACCTTGAGAAGATTTTTACCTGAGAAGACTTATCCTCAAAATATATTACTCCTTGGGGCACCTGGGTGGCTCAGTGGTTAAAGCCTCTGCCTTTGGCTCAGGTCATGATCCCAGGGTCCTGGGATCGAGCCCCACATGGGGCTCTCTGCTCAGCGGGGAGCCCGCTTCCTCCTCTCTCTCTCTGCCTGCCTCTCTGCCTACTTGTGATCTCTGCCTGTCAAATAAATAAACAAAATCTTAAAAAAAAAAAAATATATATATATATATATATATATGACTCCTTATAAAATATGGACCTAACTTTACAAATACTTTGGTTTCTATACCTGCCAGACTGATTGCACCCAAGTTCGTTCTGCTGGGCAATATGGTTTCCACTGGCCAACACTTTCTCAACTAGCCCATGTATTTGCATTATGATAGAACTTTTAAAATGTGTCTGTTAGTATTTTCTCATTAGGTTGCAAGTTCTAAATTGCATCTTTCATTTCTTTTTATGCTGGTAAACGTATAGTCTTGAGCTCTATGACCATATTTATAGTAGATGATCTTTAGACAGTTTCTGAATAAATAAATAAATAAATAAATAAATAACTGACTCACTCATTATTAGTCTTCAGAAAGATGATAATAGCAAAAAGCTCTAGAGTCTTAGTGCTCAGAAAGGGTAAGAAATGAGAGAGGAAGAAACACAAATGAATAAAAATGAAAGAATTTACTTCCACCAAGATTCCAAAGGAGGAATGAGAGGATAGGCCAACAGACTGAGTCATTCCTGAGGCCAAAGCATGAGACAGGAAGGAATGGTCTTCTAGCACTCTAGGTCTCTGCATTTAATATCCCCTTCTGACCTGCCATTGACATTCAAAGGGTACCAAAATAAGAGTGAGCAGAAATATCTAATTATATTTACATTTTAAAGGCAGGGGAAAATATATTTGCAGAACTGAACATTGTTTTACCAGTAACCTTACTACCTACAATCTAAAAGACATCATCACCTTAGTTTATTTTGTTTTGTTTGCTCTGCTTATTTCTGGAATTGTGGTTTCTCTCTAGAATAACTCCGGAGTGGAAACATGTGAATATTCCTGAGTTATTAAAATAACCACTAGTCTTCACATTCAAATGTGGCAAATATAAAAGGTAACTACTTTACTACACTATGAACATAATATTTGGGGCAGAAAATAAGAGGAAAGAAGCCTCTACACACTTGTAAGAAATGCCTAAAAGTGATCCAACCTTCTGCTCTTTAAAGTTTGGGCAACTGAAGAGAAACATCATGGGGTCACAACTTCATTTGGTTAAATATATGGTTTTAAAACACAAAGCTATTCATTTACAGTTTTCTGCTTAAATTTCCAACCACATTTTTAAGCACAAAACTGAGTGGTTCATGAGTTAACAAGATGCCACCAAAGAAAACATTGCTTCATGGGGTGTTGCTTCTGAGATCCTTGGAAACATCAGAATGTAGTGGTCCCCCTCTTCCCACAAAGTGACCCTTTAAATTTGAAAGTCATTGGTTTGCTAATGGTTGGTTTCAAGCTGCAGTGTTCCACAAACTGTTTTGTTCTTACTCTATGGTCTGGGAATAATATGCCTCAAGGAATGGTGGCTGATATTCTTTTCATTTTCCTCCATAATTTTCTCACTAAAATGTTTAATTAGTGAAAAGGCAACATATTTATAGATATAATAAAACAGTAGAGGAAGAACTATTTTAAATATATGCACAACATGTTATATTTAGATATACACACATATATTTAAAGGATACTTTAAGTCATACACACGTGATTCAGAAAACTGTACTATTACATTTCCCCAGTGCATGATGAAAGTGAAATGATACATGAACAACAAATTCTTTGAGATGTTCCAAGATAAAAGGAATATATTATGCAAAAATTATAAAAGATTTAAGATACCAGAAGTTAAATATAGTAAAGACTTATAATAACAGACACTATCCACTCATTTCTCATAAGGACTTTAAAATAGGTATCAAAATCCCATATTAAAAATATGGAGACTGAGGACCAAAGAAGCTAAAATGAATTTTAATTCTAATAAAAGACGTATGAAGAGTTATTTCATCAATTTCTAAATTAACTATTTTCTCTCACAATATTATTTAAAGGTGACAATGTAGTGAATATCAGTGACATAGTATTTTGAATAAGAGTAATGCTCTGTAGTCAATTTTGGTTTCAAAATTCCTTAATAGGAAGTCCCAAACCAGGAGTTAATGCAGGCTGAAAAGAAAGGTCCTGGAATGAGGAGAACAAAGGAAGAGATACTCCAAAGGGGTATAAAACTATGAAAAATAAATATCACAAATTATGTGTGAGAATAAATGTTTTATAGAGTCATTCAGTAAATCATGTTCTAAGTAAAAGTAATTAAATACAAAAGTTATTTAATTTAATTTAAGAATATTTTTTATATTTTTTTAAGATTTTATTTATTTATTTGACAGAAAGAGAATGAGGGAGAGGGAGAGCACACACAAGCAGGGGGAGCAGTAAGCAGAGGGAGAAGGAGAAGCAAGCTCCCTGCTGAGCAGAGAGCCCAATGCAGGGCTTGAAACCAGGACCCTGGGATTATGACTCAAGCCAAAAGCAGACACTTAACTAAATGAGCCACCCAGGCACCCTAGAATAGTATTATTAGATTTAAAGATATATATATATATATTTCAAGATTGATTTATTTTAGAGAGAGAGAGAGCCCATGAGCATGAGTGGGAGCGACAGAGTGAGGAGAGAGAATTTCAAACAGACTCCATGCTCAACATGGAACCTCAGGCTGGGGTCACTCTCACAATCTTGAGATCATGACCTGAGCTGAAATCAAGAGGATGCTTTATCAGCTGCACCACCTAGGAGCCCCATATTACGTTTAATGCAAGAGACCAATTAACAAATGCTATCGGTAATAACTGGCCACCTAGATAAATGACAATGTAAGTTATTAGAGAAAAAAAATTCTTAGTTACATCTGAAATGCTTTATACATTTCCTATGCTAGCAAAGTTATTAGAGAACAAAAATTCTTAGTTACACCTGAAATGCTTTATACATTTCCTGTGCTAGCAAAGTTAAAAAAAGTGAGATCTTCATTTTCATCCAAATTTGCAGCAGATATATTCCCAACTTCAAATTATAATTCCAGCAGTGTTTGTTAGATCTTTCATATTTCAACATTCACTGAGTAAAAATGAAAAATTCACTTGACTGAGTTTTAATGGAAGCAACTGAAGAGCTTCTATCTAACCTTCAATTGAATGTGATTAAACTATAATGTAATGGATTCTCTGAGCCACCTCTAACTCGGCACAAAAGAAAAGCCTGTTGGATAAGTGAAAAAGCTAATCTAGTTTTTCCTGTTCCTACTGAACTTCAAGCAGAATGAGAGTACCAAGGCCAGCTTTTTCTCCACCTATCTGGAGTTAATAATTTGAGGACAAATTTGAATTACTCTTTGGAACCAATTAACAGAATTACTACCAACAGGAGAGGTAATCAATATTAGCAAGATGAAATCATCATCAGTGATGAATTCTAACCTCATCTATTTTTTAAGGTCTTTAAGTAAAGCATGACTCTTAGAGGACTGAAATGCAAAATAAAGAGAGAGTGAAAGAGAAGGAGATAGTCACTACCCTCAATTCTTTCATTAATTTGCTTACCATACAAAGAAATAAGTAGAAATGACTGACAAATGTTATCTGTGAATGCTTTAGATTTTGTTCTTGTTAAATTGTTTTGTTTTTGTTTGCCCCTTAATGTTATGGCTTTATGTGACTATTAGCTGAATATCTGTGCATTCACAGCTTTGGGTCATAGAATCTTAATTAAGATTACTAGGGTAATATTGTTGCTTATGATTTTATATCTGTTGATGATTTAAAACAAAAACGAAAGAAAATAAACAGATTTGTCTGTTAATACCTGCTTTAAAAAAGCCCATAATGTAATGCAGGTTAAAAGGCAAATATCAAAGTTCTAATCTAATAGAATTCTATAAATTTCTTACAAATGGACAAATATGCTCAATTAAAATAACATGCTAACAGGCTGATATCAGTATTAGGAGGGCCTGTCTGTGTAAAAGACATTTTCAAAGATAAAAAAATGCAAAATCTCATTTCATTAACTGATGTATCTTTGCAATCAATTTCAATGAGAGAGAACACCAACACTGAACATTTTACAACATTTAAAGGAAATATGCATAATTTGTATTTCAATAAAGAAAAAAGTCTTAATTGACATTGATGTGGATTTCTAACTTCTTATCCAATTTGAAATTTTTTTTAAAGATTTATTTATTTATTTGACAGAGATCACAAGTAGGCAGAGAGGCAGGCAGAGAGAGAGGAGGAAGCAGGCACCTCACTGAGCAGAGAGCCCGATGTGGGGCTCGATCCCAGGACCCTGGGATCATGACCTGAGCTGAAGGCAGAGGCTTTAACCCGCTAAGCCACCCAGGCGCCCCCAATTTGAAATTTTTGTTCTTTAATTATAGTATTTGGTGTAGCTCGAACTCTCAGCCAGTCAAGCTGGTGAGTAGCTCTACCCACCAGTGTGCCATTAGACAGTGGGCATTACAGCCAGCTGGGCTAGGGCCAGCCAATCACCAGCACACCCAAAACAGTAATAGCCAGTCACAACAGGAGGGTACATACAGCCTACATGGGGCATATCCCTGAATTGCCTGGTTCTGGTGATCAGGGGGATTGTACCTCTGGGCCCCATATAATATCTTCTATATTAGGTCACTACCTTCAAAATCAGGAGATGTAGCTGAACCTACCTAATATATAGAAACAAATATAGAAGAGTCACACAAAATGAGGAGACAGAGGAACATATGCCAAATAAAATAAGACAAAACTTCAGAAAAAGAACCAAACAAAATGGAGATAAGCAATCTACTTGACAAAGAGTTTGAAATAACAGTTATAAAGACACTCACTGAACTTGAAAAAAGAGTGGATGAACAGAGTGAGATCTTCAGCAAAGAGATAGAAAATATAAAAAAGAAACAATCAGAGCTGAAAAACACTATAACTGAAATGAAAAATACACTAGAGAAAATCAACAACAGATTAAAAGATGCAGAAGAACAGATCAATGATTTGGAAGACAGAGTAATGGAAATCAAGCTGGACAGCAAAAAGAAAAAAGAATTTCTAAAAGTGAAGATAGGCTAAGGGACCTCTGGAACAACAAGAATACTAATATTTGCATTATAGAGTTCTCAGAAGGAAAAAAGAGAAAGGGGCAGAAAACTTCTTTGAAGAAAGAAGTCCTGAAAACTTCCCTAACCTAAGGAGGGAAAAAGACATTCAGGTCCAGGAAGCATAGAAAGCCCCAAACAAGATGAATCCAAAGAAGCCCACACCAAGACACATACTAATTAAAATGTCAAAAATTACAAATAGAGAATCTTACAAATAAGCAGCAAGATAAAAGCAAATATTTATGCAGAAGGAAACACCCATAAGACTATTAGCTTAATTTTCAGCAAAACTTTGCAGACCAGAACACAGTAGCATGATATATTCAAACTGTCAGAAGAAAAACAACAACAACAACAACAACAACAAAAAAAAAACAACCTAATTCCAAGAATACTCTACCCAGCAAGGTTATCATTCAGAATTGAAAGAGAGATAAATAATTTCCTAGACAAACAAAAGTTAAAGGAGTTCATCACTATGAATTAGGCCTTACAAGAAATGTTAAAGGGACTTTTTTAAGTGGAAAAGAAGAGGACATACCTATAAGTAAGAAAATTATGAAAGAAAACACTTCACTGGTAAAAGCAAACATAGTGAAGGTAGCAGATGAGTCACTTGTGAAACTAGTATGAAGGTTAAAAGACAAAAGTAGTAAAATCAACTCTACCTACAATAAGTTTAGGATTCACAAAATGAAGAGACGGAAAACACGACATCAAATACATAAAACATGGGGGGAAGTAAAAATACAGTGCTTTTGGGGGGGAGGAGTCAAGATGGCGGAGAAGTACCAGGCTGAGACTACTTCAGATAGTGGGAGATCAGCTAGATAGCTTATCTAAAGATTGCAAACACCTACAAATCCAACGGGAGATCGAAGAGAAGAAGAACAACAACTCTAGAAACAGAAAATCAACCACTTTCTGAAAGGTAGGACTGGTGGAGAAGTGAATCCAAAGCGACGGGAAGATAGACCGCGGGGGAAGGGGCCGGCTCCCGGCAAGCGGCGGAGCAACGGAGCACAAAATCAGGACTTTTAAAAGTCTATTCCGCTGAGGGACATCGCTCCAGAGGCTTAACCAGGGTGAAGCCCAGGCGGGGTCAGCGCGGCCTCAGGTCCCGCAGGGTCAGAAAAGGATTGGGGGTGTCTGAGTGTCGCAGAGCTTACAGGTATTCGAACGGGGAAGCCGGCTACAGAGACAGAGCCGAGTAGTGAGCTCTAAGCTCGGGGTTACCTTGAACCGGTTGCAGGCTCGGTCAGCTCGGAGCGCGGCCAGAGATGGGGAGGCCGCCATCTTCATTCCTGCCCTCCGGAACTCTACGGAAAGCGCTCAGGGAACAAAAGCTCCCGAAAGCAAACCCAGCAAACCCGAGCGGATTACTCAGCCCGGCCCGAGTAAGGGCGGTGCAACTCCACCTGGGGTAAAGACACTTGAGAATCACTACAACAGGCCCCTCCCCCAGAAGATCAACAAGAAACCCAGCCAGGACCAAGTTCACCTACCAAGGAGTGCAGTTTCAATACCAAGGAGAGCAGCGGAATTTGAGAGGAGGAGAAAGCAAAGCATGGAACTCATGGCTTTCTCCCCATGATTCTTTAGCCTTGCAGTTAATTTAATTTTTTTTTCTTTTTCAATTTTTTTCTCTCTTCTTCTGCTAAATTTTTTTTAACTTTTACCGTTTTCTTTTTTAACGTTTTTTAAATAGTTTATCTAATATATATATATTTTTTTCCTTTTTATATTTTTTCTTTATCGGTTTTCTTTTTTTAATTGTTTCTTTCTTTTTTTTTTTTTTCCTTTCTGAACCTCTTTTTATCCCCTTTCTCCCCCTTCACGATTTGGAATCTCTTTTGATTTGGCTAAAGCATATTTTCCTGGGGTTGTTGCCACCCTTTTAGTATTTTACTTGCTCCTTCATATACTCTTATCTGGACAAAATGACAAGGCGGAAAAATTCACCACAAAAAAAAGAACAAGAGGCAGTACCAAAGGCTAGGGACCTAATCAATACAGACATTGGTAATATGTCAGATCCAGAGTTCAGAATGACGATTCTCAAGGTTCTAGCCGGGCTCGAAAAAGGCATGGAAGATATTAGAGAAACCCTCTCCAGAGAGATAAAAGCCCTTTCTGGAGAAATAAAAGAACTAAAATCTAACCAAGTTGAAATCAAAAAAGCTATTAATGAGGTGCAATCAAAAATGGAGGCTCTCACTGCTAGGATAAATGAGGCAGAAGAAAGAATTAGTGATATAGAAGACCAAATGACAGAGAATAAAGAAGCTGAGCAAAAGAGGGACAAACAGCTACTAGACCATGAGGGGAGACTTCGAGAGATAAGTGACACCATAAGACGAAACAACATTAGAATAATTGGGATTCCAGAAGAAGAGGAAACAGAGAGGGGAGCAGAAGGTATATTGGAGAGAATTATTGGAGAGAATTTCCCCAATATGGCAAAGGGAACAAGCATCAAAATCCAGGAGCTTCAGAGAACCCCCCTCAAGATCAATAAGAATAGGTCCACACCCCGTCACCTAACAGTAAAATTTACAAGTCTTAGCGACAAAGAGAAGATCCTGAAAGCAGCCCGGGAAAAGAAGTCTGTAACATACAATGGTAAAAATATTAGATTGGCAGCAGACTTATCCACAGAGACCTGGCAGGCCAGAAAGAGCTGGCATGATATACTCAGAGTACTAAACGAGAAAAACATGCAGCCAAGAATACTATATCCAGCTAGGCTATCATTGAAAATAAAAGGAAAGATTAAAAGCTTCCAGGACAAACAAAAACTGAAAGAATTTGCAAATACCAAACCAGCTCTACAGGAAATATTGAAAGGGGTCCTCTAAGCAAAGAGAGACCCTAAAAGTAGTAGATCACAAAGAAACAGAGACAATATACAATAACAGTCACCTTACAGGCAATACAATGGCACTAAATTCATATCTCTCAATACTTACCCTGAATGTGAATGGGCTAAATGCCCCAATCAAAAGACACAGGGTATCAGAATGGATAAAAAATCAAAACCCATCTATATGTTGCCTACAAGAAACTCATCTTAAACCTGAAGACACCTGCAGATTTAAAGTGAGGGGGTGGAAAAGAATTTACCATGCTAATGGACATCAGAAAAAAGCAGGAGTGGCAATCCTTATATCAGATCAATTAGATTTTAAGCCAAAGACTATAATAAGAGATGAGGAAGGACACTATATCATACTCAAAGGAACTGTCCAACAAGAAGATCTAACAATTTTAAATATCTATGCCCCTAACGTAGGAGCAGCCAACTATATAAACCAATTAATAACAAAATCAAAGAAACACATCGACAATAATACAATAATCGTAGGGGACTTTAACACTCCCCTCACTGAAATGGATAGATCATCCAAGCAAAAGATCAACAAGGAAATCAAGGCCTTAAATGACACACTGGACCAGATGGACATCACAGATATATTCAGAACATTTCATCCCAAAGCAACAGAATACACATTCTTCTCTAGTGCACATGGAACATTCTCCAGAATAGATCATATTCTCGGTCCTAAATCAGGTCTCAACCGTTATCAAAAGATTGGAATCATTCCCTGCATATTTTTAGACCACAATGCTCTGAAGCTAGAACTCAATCACAAGAGGAAATTTGGAAAGAACCCAAATACATGGAGACTAAACAGCATCCTTCTAAAGAATGAATGGGTCAACCAGGAAATTAAAGAAGAATTGAAAAAATTCATGGAAACAAATGATAATGAAAACACAACGGTTCAAAATCTGTGGGACACGACAAAGGCAGTCCTGAGAGGAAAATATATAGTGGTACAAGCCTTTCTCAAGAAACAAGAAAGGTCTCAGGTACACAACCTAACCCTACACCTAAAAGAGCTAGAGAAAGAACAAGAAAGAAACCCTAAACCCAGCAGGAGAAGAGAAATCATAAAGATCAGAGCAGAAATCAATGAAATAGAAACCAAAAAAACAATAGAACAAATCAACGAAACTAGGAGCTGGTTCTTTGAAAGAATTAATAAGATCGATAAACCCCTGGCCAGACTTATCAAAAAGAAAAGAGAAAGGACCCAAATAAATAAAATCATGAATGAAAGAGGAGAGATCACAACTAACACCAAAGAAATACAGACAATTATAAGAACATACTATGAGCAACTCTACGCCAACAAATGTGACAATCTGGAAGAAATGGATGCATTCCTAGAGACATATAAACTACCACAACTGAACCAGGAAGAAATAGAAAGCCTGAACAGACCCATAACCAGTAAGGAGATTGAAACAGTCATCAAAAATCTCCAAACAAACAAAAGCCCAGGGCCAGATGGCTTCCCGGGGGAATTCTACCAAACATTTAAAGAACTAATTCCTATTCTCCTGAAACTGTTCCAAAAAATAGAAATGGAAGGAAAACTTCCAAACTCATTTTATGAGGCCAGCATCACCTTGATCCCAAAACCAGACAAGGATCCCATCAAAAAAGAGAACTACAGGCCAATATCCTTGATGAACACAGATGCAAAAATTCTCGCCAAAATACTAGCCAATAGGATTCAACAGTACATTAAAAGGATTATTCACCACGACCAAGTGGGATTTATTCCAGGGCTGCAAGGTTGGTTCAACATCTGCAAATCAATCAATGTGATACAACACATTAATAAAAGAAAGAACAAGAACCATATGATACTCTCCATAGATGCTGAAAAAGCATTTGACAAAGTACAGCATCCCTTCCTGATCAAAACTCTTCAAAGTGTAGGGATAGAGGGCACATACCTTAATATTATCAAAGCCATCTATGAAAAACCCACCGCAAATATCATTCTCAATGGAGAAAAACTGAAAGCTTTTCCGCTAAGGTCAGGAACACGGCAGGGATGTCCGTTATCACCACTGCTATTCAACATAGTACTAGAAGTCCTAGCCTCAGCAATCAGACAACAAAAGGAAATTAAAGGCATCCAAATCGGCAAAGAAGAAGTCAAACTATCACTCTTCGCAGATGATATGATACTATATGTGGAAAACCCAAAAGACTCCACTCCAAAACTGCTAGAACTTGTACAGGAATTCAGTAAAGTGTCAGGATATAAAATCAATGCACAGAAATCAGTTGCATTTCTCTACACCAACAACAAGACAGAAGAAAGAGAAATTAAGGAGTCAATTCCATTTACAATTGCACCCAAAACTATAAGATACCTAGGAATAAATCTAACCAAAGAGACTAAGAATCTATACACAGAAAACTATAAAGTACTCATGAAAGAAATTGAGGAAGACACAAAGAAATGGAAAAATGTTCCATGCTCCTGGATTGGAAGAATAAATATTGTGAAAATGTCTATGCTACCTAAAGCAATCTACACATTTAATGCAATTCCTATCAAAGTACCATCCATTTTTTTCAAAGAAATGGAACAAATAATCCTAAAATTTATATGGAACCAGAAAAGACCTCGAATAGCCAAAGGAATATTGCAAAAGAAAGCCAAAGTTGGTGGCATCACAATTCCGGACTTCAAGCTCTATTACAAAGCTGTCATCATCAAGACAGCATGGTACTGGCACAAAAACAGACACATAGATCAATGGAACAGAATAGAGAGCCCAGAAATAGACCCTCAACTCTATGGTCAACTCATCTTCGACAAAGCAGGAAAGAATGTCCAATGGAAAAAAGACAGCCTCTTCAATAAATGGTGTTGGGAAAATTGGACAGCCACATGCAGAAAAATGAAATTGGATCATTTCCTTACACCACACACGAAAATTGACTCAAAATGGATGAAGGACCTCAATGTGAGAAAGGAATCCATCAAAATCCTTGAGGAGAACACAGGCAGCAACCTCTTCGACCTCAGCTGCAGCAACATCTTCCTAGGAACATCGCCAAAGGCAAGGGAAGCAAGGGCAAAAATGAACTACGGGGACTTCATCCAGATCAGAAGCTTTTGCACAGCAAATAGTCAATAGAACCAAAAGACAACTGACAGAATGGGAGAAGATATTTGCAAACAACATATGAGATAAAGGGCTAGTATCCAAAATCTATAAAGAACTTATAAAACTCAGCACCCAAAGAACAAATAATCCAATCAAGAAATGGGAAGAAGTCATGAACGGAAATTTCTGCAAGGAAGACATCCAGATGGCCAACAGACACATGAAAAAGTGCTCCACATCACTCAGCATCAGGGAAATACAAATCAAAACCACAATGAGATACCACCTCACACCAGTCAGAGTGGCTGAAATTGACAAGTCAGATAACGACAGATGCTGGCAAGGATGGGGAGAAAGGGGAACCCTCCTACACTGTTGGTGGGAATGAAAGCTGGAAACCACTCTGGAAAATAGCATGGAGGTTCCTCAAAAAGTTAAAAATAGAGCTACTGTATGACCCAGCAATCATAGTACTGGGTATTTACCCTAAAGATACAAATGTAGTGATCTGAAGGGGCATGTGCACCCAAATGTATATAGCAGCAATGTCCACAATAGCCAAACTATGGAAAGAACCTAGATGTCCATCAACAGATGAATGGATAAAGAAGATGTGGTATATATATAATGGATTACTACGCAGCCATCAAAGGAAATGAAATCTTGCTATTTGCAACAATGTGGATGGAACTAGAGGGTATTATCCTGAGTGAAATAAGTCAATCAGAGAAAGACAGTTATCATATGATCTTCCTGATATGAAGAATTTGAGAGGCAATGTGGGGGATTTGGGGTGTAGGGAAGGAAAAAATGAAACAAAATGGGATTAGGAGGGAGACAAACCATAAGAGACCCTTAATCTCACAAAACAAACTGAGGGTTGCTCGGGGGAGGGGGGTAGGGATAGGGTGGTGGGTTTATGGACTTTGGGGGAGGGTATGTGCTATGGTCAGTGCTGTGAAGTGTGTAAACCTGGCAATTCACAGACCTGTACTTCTGGGGCTAATAATACATTATATGTTAATTAAAAATAATAAAAAATAAATAAAAATTTCAAAAAAAAAAAAAAGGATTGGTTTTGCAAAGCCTATATGCCAGACTCAAACTAACACAAATTTTGTCTTCAAACCTAAAAAAAGAGATTTGCGTTTCATGTTACTAATTTTTAACACTACCATTCCAGCCACACACATTGATCTCTCAAGTATTATTGTTATTTATTCTAGTCAAATGTAGGATATGGTTGAAAAATATTGAAAATATTCCCTTAAAATATTAAAGTGAAAAGAGTTATGAAAAAAACTTAAAAAATCTATGAATTACTTTTTGACACTTTCTCTGAGAGCAAAAGAAACCATTGCTTTATCAGTTGAAGGGAAATGTGTTAGTCACAAATAATATGCATGTCTTCATATAAAAATATTTTTCTATTAAAAACAAATTATAGCTTTAGATATGTTTCACAAGGATATCTTGGAAAAATTGATTGTGAAGGCATGAGTCCAACAAAATATTCTATTTTAAAAGTACTTTGAAAAGAGGGATTTTTTTTCTTTCATCTCTCCATATCACATTCTTAATATTGGCTAATCAACAAGGACATAAAGTATTTTACAAAAGGAAATGTACACTGCTTGAATATATTTAAATAATAAAATAAATCTTTATTTCTAAGTCTCTAAAAAAATAAAAATAAAAAAATAAAGTCTATTTTGTCTAGCATGAGTATTGCTATTCCAATTTCCATGGTAAATGTTTTCCCATTCCTTCATTTTCAGTCTGTATGTGTCTTTAGGTGTGAAGTGAGTCTCTTGTAGGCAGCATATAGATGGGCCTTGCTTTTTTTATCCATTCAGTTATTCTGTGTTTTTTGTTGGAGCATTTAGTCTGTTTATATTCAAAGTAATTATTGATAGGTATGTTTATTGCCATTTGTTACTTATTTTACAGTTGTTTTTATATTTCTTTTCCATTCCTGTTTTCTCTTGTTCTCTTCCCTTGTGGTTTGATGGCTTTCTTTAGTGATATGCTTGAATTTTTCCACTTTATTTTTATGATCTGTTAGTTTTTTTGATTTGTGGTTACCATTAAGTTCATGTATATAACATCTTATGCATCCAGCAGTCTATATTAAGTTGATGATTGCTTAAGTTTAAACCCATTTTAGAAACATTAAGTTTTATGTATATGAAGTTATTCTTTACATCCTTTTGTGAATCACTTGAGTGATTTTTATAAATATAATTTATTTTACTACTTTTGTACTTTAACCTGTGTACTGCTTTTATAAGTGATTAATCTACTACTTTTGCTATGTTTATATATAGTCGTGAAATTTTTTTCCTTTCTTAGTTTTCTTGCCCCTGACTATGGCCTTTTCACTCAAAGAATTTCCTTTAATGTTTCTTGTAAAGCTGGTTTGTAGTGATACTTTCTTTTAACATTTTTTTTTGTCTGGGAAACTCTGTCTTTCTATTCTGAATGATAGCCTTTCTGGATACAGTATTCTTGGTTGCAGGTTTTTTCCTTTCAAGACTTTGAATATATCATTTCACATCCTTCTTTCCTGCTGAAAGCTCAGCTGATAGTCTTATGGGGTTTCCCTTGTATTTAACTGTTTTCTTTGCCCTTCATGCTTTTGAAATCCTCTCTTTATCACTACTTTTTGCCATTTTAGTAATTGTGTTTTGATGTGAACCTCCTTGGGTTGATTTTGTTGGGGGTTCCCTGTGCCTCCTGCATTTGTATTTCTGTTTTCTTCCCCAGGCATGGGAAATTTTTAGGCATTATCTCTTCAAATCAATTTTCTGCCCCCATTTTCTCTCTTTTCTCTTGGGATCCCTATAATGCAAATGTTACTACACTTGATGGTGTTGCTGAGTTCCCTTAACCTATTCTCAACTTTTATTTATTCTTTTTCCTGTTCAGCTTGGGTTTTTCCATTACTCTGTCTTCCAACCTCCTGATTCATTCTTCTGATTCTCCTATTCTACTATTTATTCCCTCCAATATATTTTGAATTTCATTTATTGAGTTTTTCATTTCTAATTGATTCTCTTTTATATTTTCTCTTTGTTGAAGGTCTCGCTGAGATCCTCCACTCTTTTCTCAAGTCCTGTAAATATCTTTATGACCATTACTTTGAATTCTCTATCAGACATGTTGCTTGTCTCTATTTCATTTAGCTCTTTTGCTGTGATTTTGTCATGTTCTTTCATTTGGGACATATTCCTCTTTTGTCTAACTCTCTTTTTTCTAAGTATTAGGAAAGTCCACTGTGTCTCTTGATCTTGAAAGTGATGCCTTATGAAGAAGAGGTCCTGTGGTACCCTGCAGTACAGTGTCTACTGTCCATTAGAGCCATGCTGTTCAAGGGTGTCTCTCCTGTGTGTTTTGTGCACCCTGCAGTTGTGGTTGAGTAAATTTTGCCTTCAGTACAGTCTGTTGAAGTAGTCCTTTTTGTCTGTTGTAGGCAGTGTTTGGTCTCTTTGATATTAAAGGGCCAGTCTGGGGCCACCTTTAGCTTGTTGTTGGGTCAGACCACATACCTGCCCTTGGCCTCTTTGCTATAACTGTGGTTACACCAAACTGCAGGATGCCTTCCCTACATTGTCCCCTGAGAGTCTTTTGTTGGTGGGTACAGCCTGCAGTTGGGCCAGATGTTTGCCTCAGTGTCTTTTGGGTTTACAGTGACTCTAAACTATAGGGATCTATCTTTGTGATGCCCCCTGGTAAGGTTTTTGTCAGTGAGCAGGGTCGGCAGTAATCTCAGATGTCCATCCCCAGCCCACTGCTGGGGCTGCAGTTACATTGGTGTGTATGGTTATCTTCCCCTCTCCCCAAGGCAAGAGTCACTTTGGAGTGATTCTGGCCACTGTCTGGACTTCTTGCACTATCAGGTGCCACTTTAGATGGACTCTTCCTGAGTGGGTTGGGTTGGGTGGGGTGCATCTGCAGGAGAACAAGGGGGTAGGGTGCATGGTGTCAGTATGCTAGGTAGTAAGTGTTTGCTCTGGTTCCCACAGGTGTCCGAGTATCTAGGCTGGGGTGGGGCAGGGTGAAGAAATGACACCCATCAGCTCTTTTATTCTTAAAGAAGTGTCCTAAAGATTTCTGCCCCTCCATTGCAGTTTCTGAGATTAGGAAATTAACCTTCTTCCCGCTTATCCCAGGTGCTTTTTAAATTGCTGCTTCTATGTTGTATCTTGGAGAGGTTGTTAGTTATGCTGCCTTTTTAAGGGCAGGGACTATTTTCTACAGCCCGCTGGCTCTCCTAGAGTCAAGCCCACTGATTTTTTAAAATTCTGGGTGTTAAGCCCCACTGACTATAAAGACTCTCAAAGTTAATGCCCTTTTTCAAAGCTGAATGTTATGGGGACTCGTCTTCCCAGTGCAGGTCCCTCATGGCTGGGGTGCCTTGTGTGGAGTCTATTCCTCTCCATTTTCCATGCTTGTGGTGATTCTCCTTTTTGTGGTTAGTCTCACAAGTTAATTTGGTTACCCTCCATCTCCCTGCCCTTACTATTGTTCTTTTGGTGTGGCTTCCTCTCTATGATTAACCATAGAGAGTCTATTCTGTTCAGTCTTTGTGGTTCATTTTCTGGGTTAGTTACAGTGATGTGGATATTGCCTAGGTGTTTCCATGGGATGAGGTGAGCTTGGCATCCTTCTATTCCATCATCTTCTCACGCTCCTATCTGTTATGATTTCAGTCTTTTAATCGAGACTTGTTTTGTAGCCTCGTGTGATCAGTCCTGGAGAATGTTCATGTGTACTTCAAAAGAATGTGTATTCTGCTGGGTTGTTTTTTTTTTTTAAAGATTTTATTTACTTATTTGACAGAGATCACAAGCAGGCAGAGAGGCAGTCAGAGAGAGAGAGAGGAAGGGAAGCAGGCTCCCTGTGGAGCAGAGAGCCCAACACGGGGCTCGATCCCAGGACCCTGGGATCATGACCTGAGCCGAAGGCAGAGGCTTTAACCCGCTGAGCCACCCAGGCGCCCCTATTCTGCTGGTTTTTAAAGAAGATTCTGTATTATGTATCTGTTAATATACCTGGTCTAATGTGTTGTTCAGAGCCACTGTTTCTTTATTGATTTTCTGTCTGGATGATCTATTCATTGATGTAAGTGGGGTATTAAAGTCTGCTATTATTGTATTACTGTATTGTATTACTGCCAATCACTATCTGTTAACACTTTATATACTTAGGTGCTTCTATGTTGTGCAGAGGCAATTGTTATGTTGATCTTGGTGGATTGATCCCTTTATTATTATATAAAGTCCTTCTTTGTTTTCTTTCCAGTCTCTGTTTTAAAACATATTTTGTCTTATATGAGTATTGTTACACCAGTTTTTTTTTTCTATTTCTGCTTGTATTGAATATTTTTTGATTATAGCATTTAGTCTTTTACATTTAAAGTAATTATTTCTAGGTATGTATTTATTGTCATTTTGTTAATTGTTTTCTGGTTGTTTTTATAGTTCTTTTCTATTTTCTTCTCTTGTTCTCTCCCCGCGATTGATGACTTTCTTAGTGTTATGCATGGATTCCTTTTTCTTTACTTTTTATGTACCTGTTACAGATTTTTGGTTCTGGTTACCATAAGGTTCGTTTATAACATTCTATATATATAGCACTCCATTTTAAGTCCATGGTCACTTAAGTTTGAGCACATTGTAAAAGCACTGTATTTTATTTTTAATTTTATTTTTTATAAACATATAATATATTTTTATCCCCAGGGGTACAGGTCTGTGAATCGCCAG
>NW_019154087.1:41063707-41074121 GCF_002288905.1 Enhydra lutris kenyoni | reverse complement strand
GTCTTTTCTGGTTCCATATAAATTTTAGGATTATTTGTTCCATTTCTTTGAAAAAAATGGATGGTACTTTGATAGGAATTGCATTAAATGTGTAGATTGCTTTAGGTAGCATAGACATTTTCACAATATTTATTCTTCCAATCCAGGAGCATGAAACATTTTTCCATTTCTTTGTGTCTTCCTCAATTTCTCTTATGAGTACTTCATAGTTTTCTGAGTACAGATTCTTAGTCTCTTTGGTTAGATTTATTCCTAGGTATCTTACAGTTTTGGGTGCAATTATAAATAGGATTAACTCCTTAATTTCTCTTTCTTCTGTCTTATTGTTGGTGTAAAGAAATGCAACTGATTTCTGTGCATTGATTTTATATCCTGACACTTTACTGAATTCCTGTACAAGTTCTAGCAGATTTGGAGTGGAGTCTTTTGGGTTTTCCACATAGAGTATCATATCGTCTGCAAAGAGTGATAGTTTGACTTCTTCTTTGCTGATTTGGATGCATTTAATATCTTTTTGTTGTCTGACTGCTGAGGCTCGAACTTCTGGTACTATGTTGAATAGCAGTGGTGATAATGGACATCCCTGCTGTTTCTGACCTTAGTAGAAAAGCTCTCAGTTTTTCTCCATTGAGAATGATATTCGCTGTGGGTTTTTCATAAATGGCTTTAATGATATTGAGGTATGTGCCCTCTATTCCTACACTTTAAAGAGTTTTGATCAAGAAAGGATGCTGTACTTTGTCAAATGCTTTTTCAGAATCTATTGAGAGTATCATATGGCTCTTATTCTATCTTTTATTAATGTATTGTATCACACTGATTGATTTACAGATGTTGAATCAACCTTGTAGCCCTGGAATAAATCCCACTTGGTCGGGGTGAATAATCCTTTTAATGTACTGGTGGATCCTACTGGTTAGTATTTTGGTTAAGAATTTTTGCACCCATGTTCGTCAGGAATATTGGTCTGTAATTCTCCTTTTTGGTGGGGTCTTTGGTTTGGGGATCAAGGTAATGCTGGCCTCATAAAATGAGTTTGGAAGTTTTTCTTCCATTTCTATTTTTTGGAACAGTTTCAGGAGAATAGGAATTAAATCTTCTTTAAATGTTTGGTAGGATTCCCCTGAGAAGATTCTGGCCCTAGGCTCTTGTTTGTTGGGAGATTTTTGATGACTGCTTCAAACTCCTTACTGGTTATGGGTCTGTTCAGGTTTTCTATTTCTTCCTAGTTCAGTTTTGGTAGTTTATACATCTCTAGGAATGCAACCATTTCTTCCAGACTGTCGAATTTGCTGGCATACAGTTGCTCATAATATTTTTTATAATTGTTTGTATTTCTTTGGTGTTGGTTGTGATCTCTCCTCTTTCATCCATGATTTTATTTATTTGGGTCCTTTCTCTTTTCTTTTGGATAAGTCTGGCCAGGGGGTTACCAATCTTATTAATTCGTTCAAAGAACCAGCTCCTAGTTTCGTTGATTTGTTCTACTGTTCTTTTGGTTTCTATTTCATTAATTTCTGCTCTGATCTTTATTATTTCTCTTCTCCCGCTGGGTTTAGGCTTTCTTTGCTGTTCTTTCTCCAGCTCCATTAGGTGCAGGGTTAGTTTGTGTATTTGAGACCTTTCTTGTTTCTTGAGAAAGGCTTGTATAGCTATATATTTTCCTCTCAGGACTGCCTTTGCAGTGTCCCACAGGTTTTGAACAGTTGTGTTTTCACTATCATTTGTTTCCATGAATTTTTTCAATTCTTCTTTAATTTCCTGATTGACCCATTCATTTTTTAGTAGGATGCTCTTTAGCCTCCATGTATTTAGGTTTTTTCCAAATTTCCTCTTGTGATTGCATTTGAGTTTTAAAATACTGCAGTCCAAAAATATACGGGGAATGATCCCAATCTTTTGGTACCAGTTGAGACCTGATTTGTGACCCAGGATGGGTCTATTCTGGAGAATGTTCCATGTGCACTAGAGAAGAATGTGTATTCTGTTGCTTTGGGATAGAATGTTCTGAATATATCTGTGATGTCCATCTGGTCCAGTGTGTCATTTAAGGCCTTTATTTCCTTGTTGATCTTTTGCTTGGATGATTGTCCATTTCAGTGAGGGGAGTGTTAAAGTCCCCTACTATTATTGTATTATTGTCGATGTGTTTCTTTGATTTTGTTATTAATTGGTTTATATAGTTGGCTGTTCCCATGTTAGGGGCATAGATATTTAAGATTGTGAGATCTTCTTGTTGGACAGATCCTTTGAGTATGATATAGTGTCTTTCCTCATCTCTCATTATAGTCTTTGGCTTAAAATCTAATTGATCTGATATAAGGATTGCCACCCCAGCTTTCTTCTGATGTTCATTAGCATGGTAAATTGTTTTCCACCCCCTCACTTTAAATCTGGAGGTGTCTTCGGGTCTAAAATGAGTTTCCTGTAGGCAGCATATTAATGGTTTTTTTTTTTTTTTATCCATTCTGATACCCTGTGTCTTTTGATTGGGGCATTTAGCCCATTTACATTCAGGGTTAACTATTGAGAAATATGAATTTAGTGCCATTGTATTGCCTGTAAGGTGACTGTTACTGTATATTGTCTCTGTTCCTTTCTGGTCTACTACTTTTAGGCTCTCTCTTTGCTTAGAGGACCCCTTTCAATATTTCCTGTAGAGCGGGGCTGGTGTTTACAAATTCTTTTAGTTTTTGTTTGTCCTGGAAGCTTTTTATCTCTCCTTCTTCTTTTTTTTATCATTTTTTTAAATTTATTTTCAGCATAACAGTATTCATTGTTTTTTGTACCACACCCAGTGCTCCATGCAGTCCGTGCCCTCTCTAATACCCACCACCTGGTTCCCCCAACCTCCCACCCCCCCCACCTCTTCAAACCCTTCAGATTGTTTTTCAGAGTCCATAGTCTCTCATTGTTCACCTCCCCTTCAGAAAGGATGAATACCCAACTTTTGTAGCAACATGGATGGGACTGGAAGAGATTATGCTGAGTGAAATAAGTCAAGCAGAGTGAGTCAATTATCATATGGTCTCCTTCTATTTTCAATGATAGCCTAGCTGGATATGGTATTCTTGGCTGCATGATTTTATCATTTAGTGCTCTAAATGTATCATGCCAGTTCTTTCTGGCCTCCCAGGTCTCTGTGGATAAGTCTGCTGCCATTGCCCCGGGCTGCTTTCAGGATTTTCTCTTTGTTACTAAGACTTGTAAGTTTTACCATTAGATGTGGACCTATTCTTACTGATTTTGACGGGGGTTCTCTGTGCCTCCTGGATTTTGATGTTTGTTCCCTTTGCCATATTAGGGAAATTCTCTACAATAATTTGCTCCAATATACCTTCTGCCCCCCTTTCTTCTTCTTCTGGAATCCCAATTACTCTAATATTGTCTCATTTTATGGTATGATTTATCTCTCGAATTGTCCCCTCGTCGTCCAGTAGTTGTCTCTCTTTTGCTCAGCTTCTTTTTTCTCCGTCATTTGGTCTTCTATGTCACTAATTCTTCTGCCTCATTTATCCTAGCAGTAAGAGCCTTCATTTTTGATTGCACCTCATTAATAGCTTTTTAGATTTCAGCTTGGGGTTAGATTTTAGTTCTTTTATTTCTCCAGAAGGGTTTACCTAATATCTTCCATGCCTTTTTCGCGTCCAGCTAGCACCTTGAGAATCATCATTCTGAACTCTAAATCTGACATGTTACCCAGGTCCATATTGATTAGTCCCTAGTCTTTGATACTGCCTCTTTTTCTTTTTTTTGTGGTGAGTTTTTCCGCCTTGTCATTTTATCCAGATAAGAACATATGAACAAGAGAATAAAATACTAAGAGGGTGGCAAAGACCTCAGAAAAATGTGTGTTAACCAAATCAGAAGAGACTCCAAATCATGGGGAGAAGAAAGGGGGTAAAAAGAAGTTCAAAAAAATTTTTTTTAATTAAAAAAATATATATATATTAGACTGGTGAATAACAGAGCCACCCACTTGATTTTGGGTGTATTTTGGTCTCTTAGAAGAAATTACCTCCCCAAACTTTAAAGAGATAAAAACTTATATATATATATATATATATATATACACACACACACACACACACAAAAATAAGGGTAAACACGATGAAGGGATGGAATATAACTGTAAAGATGAAAATTTTTAAGAAATCCTTAAAAAGGAGTTGATAAGATAAGTTGGTTGAGAAAAGAAAGAAAAAGAAAGTGGAGAGAATTTGCTCAGGCTAGAGACTAGAACAAAGCCTTGTGCTAGATTTAGGGTATATTTTGATCTATTAGAAGAAGTTGTATCCCAAAATTTTTTAGAAGGAGAAAGCCCTATATGTATACAAAAAATAAAGTTAGAAACAATAAAGGATAAAATATGACTATAATAATGAAGTTTCAAAAAGATTTTTTTAAGAAAGATATTAAGATAAACTAGTTAAAAGAGGAAAGAGTAAAAGTCAAAAAAATTAGAATGAGAAAAAAATAAAATTAAAAAAATTTAACTTTGCAAGACTAAAGGCTCATGGGGAGAAAGCCATGAATTCCATGCTTTGCTTTCCCCTCCTCTGGAATTCTGCTATTCTCCTTGATCAGTGAGCTTGGTCTTGTCTGGATGCTCTTGCTGATCTTCTGGGGGAGGGGCCTGTTATAGTGATTCTCAAATGTCTTTGCCCAAGGCAGAACTGCTCCACTCTTGCCAGGGGCCAGGCTAAGTAAGCCGCTTGGTTCACTCTTGGGAGCTTTTGTTCCTTGAACTCTTTCCATAGAACTCTGGAGGACAGGAATGAAAATGGCAGCTTCCCAATCTCTGGCCTGGAAGAGCCGAGAGCTCGAGGCCCCACACCTCAGTGTGCCCTCAGAGAAAAGTACTCAATCACTCCCGTCTCCCTGGTCTCTGGCCACACTCCGAGCTCACCCGGCCTGTGACCGAGCGTTTTTGTCTCTGGCACACAGCCCCGTTTGGAGTCTCCAAACCCAGCATATTCCTGCCTCCAGAGAAGGAAGGTGAATCTCCCCAGATTTGTCACTTGTGGGGTCCCTGCTCAAAGAGCAGTGGTCTGATTGTGCCACGGATCACAGTTTAAGGTAATCCAGAGCTGAGAGCTCACTCATCAGCTCCATCTCTGTAGACACCCCCAATCCTTCTGTGACCCCGTGGGACCAGAGACCATGCTGTCCCTGCGAGGGCTCCACCCCCGCTTAGCCTCTGGAGTGATGTCCCTCAGTGGAGCAGACTTTTTTTTTTTTCCTAAAGATTTTATTTATTTATTTGACAGAGAGAGAGATCACAAGTAGACAGAGAGGCAGGCAGAGAGAAAGAGAGAGAGAGGGAAGCAGGCTCCCTGCTGATCAGAGAGCCCGATGCGGGACTCGATCCCAGGACCCTGAGATCATGACCCGAGCCGAAGGCAGCGGCTTAACCCACTGAGCCACTCAGGCGCCCCAATGGAGCAGACTTTTAAAAGTTCTGTTTTTGTGCTTCATTGCTCTGCCACTTGCCTGGAGCCAGCCCCTCCCCGCCACAGTCTATCTTCCTGTTGCTTTGGATTCACTTCTCCACATGTCCTACCTTGCAAAAGGTGGTTGAATTTCTGTTTCTAGAATTGCTGTTCTTCTCTTCAATCTCCTATTGGATTTGTAGGTGTTCAGAATGTTTTGATAACCATCTAACTGAACTCCTGTGACCTGATGTCATCTCAGCCTGTTACTCCTCCACCATCTTGACTCTTCCCCCCAAAAACAGACTTTAAAACAAAGACTATAACGAGAGACAAGGAAGGACACTACATAATGATAAAACAGTCCAACAAGAGGAAGTAATAATTTTAAATACTTATGCACCCAGCATAGGAGCACCTAAATACATAACTATTAACAGACATAAGGAAATAAATTTACAGTAATACGATAATAGTAGGGGACTTTAACATCCCACTTACATCAATGGATAAATCATCCAGACAGAAAAGCAACAGGTAAACAGTGGCTTTGAATAACACATTGAACCAGATGGACATAACAGATAAATTCAGAACATTCCATCATAAATAACTGAATATACATTCTTTCCAAATGCACATGGAACATTCCCCAGAATAAATCGCATACTAGACCACAAACAAGTCTCTTTTTCTTCATTTAATTGGTTTTTTTTTCAGTGACCCATAATTCATTGTTTATGCACCACACCCAGGGCTCCATGCAATATGTACCCTCCTTAATACCCTCCACTGGGCTTACTCAGCTCCCCAACCCCCTCCCCTCCAAAACCCTCAGTTTGTTTCTCAGAGTCCACAGTCTCTCATGGTTTATCTCCTCCTCTAATTTCCCCCAACTCACTTCTCCTCTCCATCTCCCAATGTCCTCCGTGTTATTCCTTATGCTCCACAAGTAAGTGAAACCATATGATAATTGACTCTCTCTGCTTTTAAAAAGACATCGTATCATGCATCTTTCCCAACCAAAACAGTAAGAAACTAGAAATCAATCACAAAAAAATAAAGTTTTGGAAAGAAAACAAATACATGAAAGCTAAATAAGATGTTACTAAACAATAAATGGGTCAACGAAGAAATCAAAGAGTAAATAAAAAAGATACCTGGAGGCAAATGAAAATGAAAACACAATAGCCCAAAATCTTTGGATGCAGCAAAAGTTGTTCTAGGAGGAAAGATTATAGCAATACAAGCCTATTTCAAGAATAAAGAAAAATCTCAAATAACCTAACCTTACACCTAAAGGACCTAGAAAAAGAATAGCAAACAAATCCCCAAGTCAGCTGAAAAAAGGAAATAAATGAAATAGAGATTAAAAGTGTCTTTTGACTATTTAAGAGCAGAAGTAAAGGGCACAGAGAACAAAACAACAACAACAACAACAATATAACTGATCAATGAAACCAGTGGCTGGTTCTTTGAAAAGATCAACAAAATTTTTTTTTCTTTAGCCAGACTGATAAAAGAAAGACTCAAATAAATAAAATCAGAAATGAAAGAGGAGAAATATCAACCAACAAAGGATTAAGTCATTAAGTTATAAAAAATTATATGCCAAAAAAATGGACAACCTAGAAGAAATGAATAAATTTCTAGAAATATATAATCCCCCAAAACTGAATCTGGAAGAAACAGAAAATTTGAACATAAAAATTACTAGCAATGAAATTGAATTAGTAGTTAAAAAACTCCCAACAAAGAAAAGTCCAGGACCAGACAGCTTCACAGGTAAATTCTACCAAACACTTAAATAAGTTAAAACCTACTCTTATCAAACTATTCCAAAAAATAAAAGAGGAAGGAAAGCTTCCAAATTTATTCTATGAGGCCAGCATTACCC
Organism: Enhydra lutris kenyoni; assembly: GCF_002288905.1. Classification (NCBI taxonomy): domain Eukaryota; kingdom Metazoa; phylum Chordata; class Mammalia; order Carnivora; family Mustelidae; genus Enhydra; species Enhydra lutris. The sequence goes on along the minus strand of NW_019154087.1, from coordinate 41,066,792 downwards.
TGATGCCAAAACCAGATAATGGTACTACAAAAAAAAAACTACAGGCAATATCTCTGAGAAACATAGATACAAATATCCTCAATAAAATATTAGCAAATTATTTTCAACAATACTTTTAAAAAATGATTCACCATAACCAAGTGGGGTTTATTCCAGAAATACAAGTGTGGTTCAATATTTGCAAATCAATCAACATGATACATCACATTAACAAGAGAAAGGATAAAAACCATACACTCATTTTAATAGACGCAGAAAAAGCATTTGACAAAGTACAACAACTATACACGATAAAAATGCTCAACAAATAAGTCTGGAGGGAACATACCTCAACATAATAAAGTCCATATGTGAAAAACTAACAGGAAATATCATAGTCAATGGCCAAAAGATGAGAGCTTTTCTTTTTTTTTTTTCCTAAAGATTTCTTTTATTTATTTGACAGACAGAGATCACAAGTAGGCAGAGAGACAGGTAGAGAAAGAGGAGGAAGCAGGCTCCCTGTTCAGCAGGAAGCCCGATGTGAGGCTCGATCCCAGGACCCTGGGATCATGCCCTGAGCCAAAGGCAGAGGCTTTAATCCACTGAGCCACCCAGGCGCCCCGAGAGCTTTTCTTGTAAGATCAGGAACAACACAAGGATGTCCACTCTCACTGTTTTCATGCAACATAGGGCTGAAAGTCCTAGCCACCACAACCATACAAGAAAAAGAAAGAAAAGGCATCCACATTGGTAAGGAAGAAGTAAAACTTTCACTACTTGCAGATGATATGATATTATATATAGAAAACCCTAAAGACTCCAACAAAAAACTACTAGAACAAATAGATGAATTCAGCAAAGTCACAGGGTACAAAGTTAATATACAGAAATATGTGCATTTCTAAAACACTAATAATGAAGGAGGAGAAAGAGAAATTAAAAAAAAAACAATCCCATTTACAATTGCACCAAAAAGAATAAAAAACTTAGAAATAAACTTAACAAAGGAAGTGAAAGACCTGAACAACTAAAACTATAAAACACTGATGAAAGAAACTGAACATGAAACAACATGTGGAAAGCTATTCCATGCTCAAGGCTTGGAAGAATTAATATTGTTTAAATGTCCATAGTACTCAAAGCCATCTACAGATTCAAAGCAATCCCTATCAAAATATAAATAGCATTTTTCAAGAACTAGAACAAATAATCCTAAAATTTGTATGAAGCCACAAAGATTTCAAATAGCCAAAGCAGTCTTGAAAAAGAACAAAACTGGAGGTATCATAATTTCAGATTTCAAGATATACTACACAGTTATAATAAAGGAAAATGGTATGGTACTGGCACCAAAACAGACACATAGATTAACAGAACAGAATAAACCCATGTTTATCAGGTAAATTAGTCTATGACAAAGGAGATAAGAATATGCAATGGAAAAAAGACAATCTCTTCAACAAATGGTGCTGGGAAAACTAGAGAGCTACATGCAAAAGAATGAAACTAACTAGACCACATTCTTACACCACACACACAAAAAAACTGAAAATAGATTAAAGGCCTAAATGTCAGACCTAAAACTATAAAAATCCAAGGGGGGACAAAAAACATAGGCAGTAATTTCTTGGACATCAGTCATAGAAACAGTTTTCTAGATATGTCTCTTTTGGCAAGGGAAACAAAAGTAAAATGAAACTGCTGGGACAACACCAAAATAAAAAGCTTTTGCACAGAGAAGGAAACAGTCAACAAAACTAAAAGACCACCTACTGAATGGGAGATGGTATTTTTAAATGATATACCCAATAAATGGTTAACATCCAAAATAGATAAATAATTTATAGAATTCAATACCAAAAAACTAAACAATCCAATTTAAAAATGGGGAGAGAATCTCAATAGACATTTTTCTAAAGACATGCAGATGGCCAACAGACACATGAAAAGATGCTCAACATCACTCATCATCAGGGAAATGCAAATTAAAATCACAATAAGATATCACCTTACACCTGTCAGAATGACTGAAATAAAAAAAAAAAAAAGAAGTAACAAGTATTTGAGAGGATATAGAGCAAAAGGACCCCTTGTGCACTGTTGGGGAAATGCAAGCTGGTACAGCTAGTGAGGAAAACAATATGAAGGTTCCTCAAAAAATTAAGAATGTAGGGCACATGTTGTGACAAGCACTGGGTGTTATATGCAACTAATGAATCACTGAACACTACATCAAACTTATGATGTACTATATGCTGGACAATTGAACATAAAGAGATATGAGATATAAGATAAAAAATTTAGAATGGAATTACCATATAAGTCATTTATATGGGCATTTACTCAAAGAAAACAAAAACACTAATTTGAAAAGATACATGCATTGTATCTTTCCATTTACCCAAAGAAAATAAAAACACTAATTTGAAAAGATACATGCATTGTGTTCATTTCACCATAAGGAAGCAACCTAAGGGTCCATCAACAGATGAATAAATATCTGATATATATGTATATAATAAAATGCTACCAGCCATAAAAAAGAATGAAATCTTGCCACTTACAACAATAGAGATGGATCTAGAGGATATAATGCTAAGTGAAATAAGTCAGAGAAAGACAAATACCACGATTTAAGAAACAAAACATTCTTTTAAATTTGTTCTCATAATTCTTATTATTTTTTTTAACCTACTTACCATTACAACTAGATATGTAAATACAACATATTCCATGATAAGTTTTTAATTTGAACTTTTTTCATACATATACCTTTCTTTCTTTTTTTTTTTTTAAGTATATATATAGATACAAGCTTCAAGGTAGTCCTTTTTTCCTATTCAATACTACTCCTATATATAAACCAGCTTTAATTTCCCTATATCTCTGGAAAGTTGAGTTCTTTAACAAAGATAACAAGATACACTGAGAAAGAACTGAAATAACCTTTGTGCCCACAACAGGGGTCTATAACCACCTTCCCATCTTATTCTTCTGTCAGTGTTTCTATGTATTTGTTTTTGCACTATATAAATCTTATTCTTGGGGTTCATTTTGGCTGAGTTTTTCTTTCTTTCTTTTTTTTTTTTTTTTTTTTTTTTTT
>NW_019154087.1:40773209-41063607 GCF_002288905.1 Enhydra lutris kenyoni | reverse complement strand
TTTTTTTTTTTTTTTTTTTTTTTTTTTTTTTTTTTTTACTTTTGTTGGTCTTTTTGTTTGTTCATTTTTGTATGTACCTTATAAATGTACCTTATAAATCTTACTTCTGGGGCTCATTTTGGCTGGGTTTTTTTCTTTTCTTTTCTCTTTTTCTCTCTCTTTTTTTCTTCTTTTTCTTTTTGGTGGTGACTTCGATTGCTCTGAAGCTTTCTAAGGTGCACCTTGACTGTACTATGGTTGATATATTCAGCTATACATCCCCTCAACCAACTCTCACCAAAATGACTAGGAGGAGGAACACCCAACAGAGGAAAAATTCAGAGACTGTGACCTCTGCCACAGAACTACTGGATATGGACATAAACAATGTGTCAGAAATGGAATTCAGGGTAACAATTATCCAGGCAATGGCTAGGTTGGAGAAGACTGTTAGTGGCAACATAGAATCTCTAAGGGCAGAAGTGAGGGCTGATCTCTAGTACTTAAATATGCTATCAATGAGATCCAATCTAATCTAAGTACTCTAACAGCTAGGGTAAATGGGGCAGAAGATCAAATTAGTGATCTAGAAGACAAGCTGATAGAAAAGGAGGATCAGGAGGATGCTAAGAACAAACATCTTAGATGCCACGAAAACATAATTAGGGAAAAACTGACACCATGAAATGTTCCAATGTCAGAATTACTGGGATCCCTGAGGAGGTGGAGAAAGAGAGAAGACTAGAAGATATAGTTGACAAATTCTGGATAAAAATTTCCCTAATCTGGGGAATGGAACAAGTGTTCACGTCCTAGAGGCAGAGAGGATACCGCCAACATCAACAAGTCTAGAAATACCTCCAGACTTAATTGTGAAATACACAAATCATAAATTCAGAGAGGAGGTGTTAAGGGCAGTTGCGGGAAGAGATTCCTTATGTACAGAGGAAGGACCATCTGAATAAACATCAGACCTGTCCACAGAAACCTGGCAAGCAAAAAAGGACTGGCAAGACATATTCAGGGCACTAAATGAGAACAACATGCAGCAAAGGCTGACATTCAGAATAGATGGAGAAATAAAGAGCTTCTAAGACCGGCAAGGTTTAAAAGATAATGTGACTGGCACTACAAGAAAGATTATGTAGCTGGCACTACAAGAAATATTAAGGGGGTTCTGTAAAAGAAGAAAGAACCCAAGAGTGACATAGAACAGAAATTTACAGAGACAATCTATAGAAACAAGGACTTCATAAGCAACATGATGTCAATGAAAACGTATCTTTCAATAATCACTCTCAATGTTAACAGCCTAAATGCTCCTATAAAACGGCACAGGGTTGCAGACTGTATAAAACGACAGGACCCATCCATATGCTATCTTCAAGAGACACATTTGGAACCTAGTTACATCCAGACTGAAAGTGAAGGGATGGAGAACCATCTTTCACGCCAATGGGCCTGAAAAGAAAGCTGAGGTAGCGATTCTCATATCAGATAAATTAGATTTTAAGCTGAAGACTGTAGTCAGAGATACAGAAGGACACTACATCATTTTTAAAGGGTCTATCCATCAAGAAGGTCTAACAATTGTCAATATTTATGCCCCCAACATGGGAGCAGCAAACTACATAAGCCAACTGTTAATCAAAACAAAAAGCCATATTAATATGAATACATTAATTGTACGGGATCTTAACACACCACTCTCAGCAATAGATCATCAAGCAGAAAATCAACAAAGAAACAAGAGCTTTGAATGACACATTGGACCAGATAGACCTCATAGACATATATAGAACATTTCACCCGAGAACAACAGAATACTCGTTCTTCTCAAGCGCACATAGAGCTTTCTCCAGAATACTGGAGCTGGAGTCCACATACTGAGTCACAAATCAGGGCTCAACCAATACCAAAAGACAGATTATTCCCTGCTTATTCTCAGACCAAAATGTTTTGAAACTGAAACTTAACCACAAGGAAAAGTTTGGAAGGAATTCAAACATTTGGAAGCTAAAGACCATCATGCTCAAGAATGTTTGGACCAACTAGGTAATCAAAGAAGAATTTAAACAATTCATGGAAACCAATGAGAATGAAGATACATCAAAACCTATGGGATACGGCAAAGGCGGTCCAAAGGGGGAAATACATAGCCATTCCAGCCTCACTCTAAAAACATAGAAAAATCCTGAATATACCAACTCTCTTTACACCTTAAAGAACTGGAGAATCAACAACAAATTAAGCCTACCCCATGATAAGAAGGGAAATAATTAAGATTAGAGCAGAGATCAATGAGTTAGAAACTAGAGATACAGTAGAACACATCAACAAAACTAGAAGCTGGTTCTTTGAAGGAATTAACAAGATCGATAAACCCCTGGCCAAAATAATCGAAAAGAAAAGAGAAATTAATAAATTATAAAATTATTATAAAATTATGAATGAAAAGGGACAGAACACGACTAACACTAAGGAAATAGAAACAATCATCAGAAATTATTATCAACAGTAATATGCCAATAAGTTAAGAAACCTAGACAAAATGGATGCATTCCTAGAAACCTATAAACTTCCAAGACTGAAACAGGAAGGAACTGACAATCTGAATAGTGAATATCTAGTAATGAGATTGAAGCAGTGATCAAAAACATCTCAAAAAACAAGAGTCTAGGACCTGACAGATTCCCTGGGAAATTCTACCAAACATTCAAAGAAGAAATAATACCTATTCTCCTGAAGCTGTTTCAAAAAATAGAAACAGAAGGAAACTTCCAGACTCTTTCTATGAAGCCAGCATTTCCTTGATCCCTAAACCAGGGAAAGACTCGATCAAAAAGGAGAATTTCAGACCAATACCCCTGATGAATATAGATCCCAAGATCCTCAATAAGATCCTAGCTAACAGGATCCAACAGTACATTAAAAAGATTATCCACTATGACCAGGTGGGATTTATCCCTGGGATGCAAGTATGGTTCAACATTCGCAAATCAATGTGATAGAACAAATCAATAAGAGAAGAGAAAAGAACCACATGGTCCTCTCAACTGATGCAGAGAAAGCACTTGACAAGATATAGCATCGTTCCTGATTAAAACTGTTCAGAGTATAGGGACAGAGGGAACATTCCTCAACTTCATAAAATCTACCCATGAAGAACCCATGGCAAATATCATCATCAGTGGGGGAAAACTGACAGCCTTCCCATTGAGATCAGGAACACGACAAGGATACCCACTCGCTCTACTGTTGTTCAACATAGTACTGAAGTCCTAGCAACAGCAATCAGACAACAAAAAGAAATAAAAGGTATTCAAATTGGCAAAGAAGAAGTCAAACTCTCTCTCTTCGCAGATGACATGATACTTTATATGGAAAACCCAAAAAGACTCCACACCCAAACTACCAGAACTCATACAGCAATTCAGTAATGTTGCAGGATACAAAATCAATGCACAGAAATCAGTTGCTTTCTTATACACTCACAATGAAAATATAGAAAGGGAAATTAGACAATCTATTCTATTTACTATAGCACGAAGAACCATAAGATACCTTGGAATAAACCTAACCAAAGAGGTAAAGGATCTGTCCTTGAGGAACTACAGAACAGTCATGAAAGAAATTGAAGAAGACACAAAAAGATAGAAAAGCATTCCATGCTCATGGATGGGGAAAATAAACGTTGTTAAAATGTCTATACTGCCCAGAGCAATCTATACTTTCAATGCCATCCCGATCAAAATTCCACAAGCATTTTTCAGAGTGCTGGAACAAATAATACTAAAATTTGTGTGGAACCAGAAAAGATCCCAAATTGCCAAGGAAATGTTGAACAAGAAAAAACTGAGGACATCACATTATCTGATTTCAAGCTATATTATAAAGCTATGATCACTAAGACAGCATGGTACTGGCACAAAAACAGAGACATAGACCAGTGGAACAGAACAGAGAGCCCAGGTATGGATCCTCAACTCTACGGTCAACTAATCTTTGACAAAGCAGGAAAAAATATCCAGTAGAAAAAAGACAGTCTCTTCAATAAATGGTGCTGGTAAAATTGGACAGCTATGTATAGAAGAATGAAACTTGACCATTCTCTTACACCATACACAAAGATAAACTCGAAATGGATGAAAGACTTCAATGTGAGGCAGGAATCTATCAAAGTCCTAGAGGAGAACATAGGCAGTAACCTCTTTGACACTGTTGGTGGGAATGCAAGCTGGTTCAACCACTCTGGAAAACAACATGGAGGTTCCTCAAAGTGTTGAAAATAGAACTACCCTATGACCCAGCAATTGCACTGCTGGGTATTTACCCTAAAGATACAAACGTAGTGATCCGAAGGGGCACGTGCACCCGAATGTTTATAACAGCAATGTCTACAATAGCCAAACTATGGAAAGAACCTAGATGTCCATCAACAGACGAATGGATAAAGAAGATGTGGTATATATACACAATGGAATACTATGCAGCCATCAAAAGAAATGAAATCTTGCCATTTGCGACGACGTGGATGGAACTAGAGGGTATCATGCTTAGCGAAATAAGTCAATCGGAGAAAGACAACTATCATATGATCTCCCTGATATGAGGGAGAGGAGATGCAACATGGGGGGTTAAGGGGGTAGGAGAAGAGTAAATGAAACAAGATGGGATTGGGAGGGAGACAAACCATAAGTGACTCTCAATCTCACAAAACACTGAGGTTGATGGGGGGAGGGGTGTTGGGGGGGGGAAGAAAAGTGGGATTTATTCCAGATGTGCAAAAATGGTTTAATATCCAGAAATCAATCATCATGCTAAATAAGTTAACAGAATGAAGGATAAAAATCATATGAACATCTCAATAGATGAAGAAGAGTATTAGACAGAATTCAACAGCCATTCATGATAAAAACTTAACAAAGTGGGTATAAAGAAACCATACCTCAACATAATAAAGACTATATATGACAAACACACAGCTAACGTCGTACTTAATGGTAAAGAGCTGAAAGCTCTTCCTCTGAGGTCAAGACAAAGATGTCTACTCTTGCCATTTGTACTGTAAGTCCTGGCCACAATAATCAGACAAGAAAATGAAAGAAATATTTAAATTGGTAAAGAAGTAAAATTGTCATTATTTGCAGATGACATGATACTATAGAAAGAAAACCTTAAGGACTTCACCAAAAAACTGTAAGAACAAAGAATGAATCAGTAAAGCTGCAGGGTACAAAATATACAGAAATATGTTCTGTCTCTCTACACTAATAATGAACTAGTAGAAAGAGCAATTAAGAAAGCAATCCCATTTACAATTGTACCAAAGAGAATAAAATACCTAATAGTAAATTTAATCATGGACATAAAAGACCTGTACTCTGAAAACTAGAAGACACTGATAAAAGAAACTGAAGATGACACAAATAAATGGAAAGATATTCCAGGCTCATGGATTGGAAAAACTAATATTGTTACTTTAATATATAACTCATACTACTCAAAGCAATCTAAAGATTCAAAGCAATCTATAAAAATATCAAAAGCATTTTTCACAGAAAGAGAATAATCCTAAAATTTGTATGGAACCATGAAAGACCCCAAATAGGCAAAGCAATCTTGAGAAAGAAGAACAAAGCTGGAGGTATCATACTCCCAGATTTCAAACTATTCTACAAAGCTAAAGTAGTCAAAATAGTATGGTACTATCACAAAAATAGGTATATAGATCAACATAATGCCTAGATAAACCCACACTTCTATGGCCAATTAATCTATGACAAGGGAGGCAAGAATATACAATGGGGGAAAAGAGAGTTTCCTTAATAAATGCTGCTGGGAAAAGTTGAGAGCTATATGCAAAAGAATGAAACTGGATCACTTTATTACATCATACAAAAATAAACTTAAAATGGATTATAAACCTAAATGTAAGACCTGAAACCATAAAACTCCTTGAAGAAACATAGGCAGTAGACTCTTGGACATCAGTCTTGGCAATATTTTTTTTAAGTTTGTCTCCTCTGGCAAGAAAAACAAAAGCAAAAACGAACAACTGGAACTACATCAAACTAAAAGGCTTTTGCAAAGAAAAGGAAACCATCAACAAAATGAAAAGGCAACCTACTGAATGAGAGGACATATTTGCAAATAATATATCCAATAAGGGGCTAATATCCAAACTATACAATGAACTTACACAACTCAACACCAAAAACAAACCAATCTGATTAAAAAATGGGCAAAGGATCTATATAGACACTTTTCCAAAGAAGACATACAGATGGCCAAAAGACACATGAAAAGATGCTCAACATCACTAACCTTCAGGGAAATAGAAATCAAAACCATAATGAAATTATCACTGTTACTGGTGGTAGAGTCTGCATTGTGTGAATGGAGGCTTTGGTTCTTGGATTCCCCATGAAAGATTTAAGTGAGGATCCATGCTCAAAAAAAGACAGCCAGAGGAAGGTAGCAAGTATAAAGCGGTTTATTATGGACACTACACTGTCAAGAAGGGAGAGTGGGTAGGCCCAGAGGTGGCAATGGCACTGGGGCTAGGGCTGTTTTTCCTTTTAATATTTGCAGAAGTTATGGGTCATGACCATCTTCCCCCCTTGGAGGGTAGAAGTGTTGAAACCACAATGTAAATATACTATAATGAAGCTATAGGTTACCCTGGGCAGAGGTTGAAGAGGAAAGCACATGTTCTGTACCTGGGGCTCTTGGTCTGTCAGCCCTGGGGTGTTGCAAGCCATGAGGTCAGGACGGTAAAAGCCACAAAGTCAGGGTGTTGTGCCGTCAGCATTCCAACATGTCACCTATTTATTACCGCCTTTGCCTCCAGCTGAAGTCTAACTAATTGCCTACTCTATGATCACCTCACAAAAGTTAGAATGGTTAGTATCAAAAGAGAAGAAATAACAAGTTGGTGTGCATGTGGTAAAAAGGGAACCCTCATGCACTGTTGGTGGAAATGTAAATTGAGGCAGCCACTTTGGAAGTTCGTACTTATTAATCCCATTCATCTATTTTGCTCATAGGTGGGGGGCCACCTTCACCCCCACACCTCCAGCAATCACCAGTTTGTACTCTATATTTAAGAGTGGAAATGATATATATCACTTCTAGTTCTGTTCTCCAAAATAAATCTCCCACTGTATGATCTGCTTTATTTCTCCCATCTGCTAGTTGGTTCCTTATAACCAGCATGACTTAAAAGCTCATATATTATATATCCCAAAGCCTCTATCTGCCTGGGCCTTTAGGATGGTATGGAGTAGAGGCCCCAATTCCACCACCAGACAGAAAAACTCAGACTGGGATTTTATTTATTAAACCAAAAACATTAGAGGGTTTTATCCATCAGAGTATGTCCAGTTTAATGCATTAATTTGCCTTATGTAAGTTCAACCACAGAATCATCTACATAAGACAATGCAAAAAATGTTTTTAATTTAAATCTTGTCACTGTCTATAGGATACGAGCCAGCACTCAAATTATAGTCTCAATATATTCTGTCTAATTTTGATACATAAATTATGATACCTCTGATTACATTTTATATAAATTAAATTTTCTACGACCTTAACTAGAACATTCCATTTAAGGCAAAACTAATCAATGGGATAAAAATCAGATGAGTAGAAGAAAAGACACTTCAAATTAATACAGAGTAGAGTATTTTTTTAAATTTATTTGACAGACAGACCACAAGCAGGCAGAGAGGCAGGCAGAGAGAGACAGGAGGAGGCAGGCTCCCCGCTGAGCAGAGAGCCTGACGCGGGACTCGATCCCAGGACCCTGAGACCACGACCCGAGCCGAAGGCAGAAGCCTCAACCACCGAGCCACCCAGGCGCCCCCAGAGTAGAGTATTAACCAGAAAATGTAACTCATTGTTCTGCCTTGATCAAAGAACACTATTAACTCATTCTGCTCCAGGAAATAATTTCTCTCACTTTTCTCAGAAGTGTTCTTAAAAACGATATTGCTGTGAAACCCTAGATGTACAATTTACATCAATTTCAACTTCCTTCATTATTCTGCTTGGTGATTAATAGTCTTAAGAGTAAGTAGTACACTATTTTGTCAAATTGGGGTTAATTCCTTCACCATCTGAGTGGCTCAGTAGGAAGAGGGTCTTTACATCATGACCAAAGGCATTTATTTTATAAAATTTACTTAATTTATAAAGAATAAATTAGAGTTATTGACATCTCTCCTGAGATTACTTCAGGAGAGTTTAAAATGTCTTTTACATTTACTGTAAAGTGAATGACAATCATATAACATTGAATCTAGTTATAAATTAAATAGTTACATTAACGTACAAGTAAAAAGGTACAGAGAATAATGAAGAGGCAGTAGAGGAATACTATTACTTAGCAAAAATGTGTTTTAGAAAATTATAATCTTTAATTCTTCATATTTTGGGATAAATGTCTAGATTGTGTTAATCAAAGTCTAACTTGAAATATGAATTTTACTTTAGAAAACAAATGAGGCAAAAAAAAATTTTCTCCCACTACTATCATAGAAGAACTTCTTTAAGCTCTGAATTTTCTGTCCCTTTCTTACAAAATGTCCCCACAGGGACCCTGAGATGGACAGTCACACCCTTGCAATCCAGTACTTCATTTGATATATTCCACTGGCTTCTTTAAGTCCTTTAGATTTGATTGTTCCAAAATAATCTACTCTTTTGTGAAGTTCCCCTCTAGTACTAAATAGAAACTACTACCATTTTTTAAAATTTTTTATTTTTTCAGCGTAACAGTATTCATTATTTTTGCACCACACCCAGTGCTCCATGCAATCCATGCCCTCTACAATACCCACCACCTGGATCCCCCAACCCCCCACCCCCCACCCCTTCAAAACCCTCAGATTGTTTTTCAGAGTCCATAGTCTCTCATGGTTCACCTCCCCTTCCAAAACTACTACCATTTTTAAAGTGCTTATTTAAATTACAGTTAGTTAACATACACTGTAATATTAGTTTCAGGTGTACCATTTAGTGACTCAATACTTCCATGTAACATCTGGCACTCATCACAAGTCCCCTCCTTAATCCCTATCACCTATTTAACCCATTCCCCACTGACCTCCCCTCTGGTAGCCATCAGTTTGTTCTCTATAGTTAAGAGTCTGTTTCTTGGTTTTCCTCTCTTTTTCCCCCCAGGTTCATTTGTTTTGTTTCTTAAATTCCACATATAAATGAAACCATATGATGTTTGTCTATCTCTGACTTATTTCACTTAGCCTAATACTCTCTAGTTTCATCTATGTTGTAATTATGTTTTCCTGTAATATGGCTCAAAAGCGCCTGCTCCACATTCGAGTTCATACTTAATTAAGGTAAACGGGCAGAGTGTCTGCTTCTGTTGGTGCTACCGTGTCAAAGAGTGAAAAGCCACCACCCGTGGAGACCAGACATGGTCTTTGTGGTGGAAGGCGTGTTGGCCACCATGAGAGACAGAAGTTCCCTATGGACTGGGATGTTTTAGGAACTTGTGTCTCTCAGGGTGGTCAACACGCCTTCCACCACAAAGACCATGTCTGGTCTCCACGGGTGGTGGCTTTTCACTCTTTGACACGGTAGCACCAACAGAAGCAGACACTCTGCCCGTTTACCTTAATTAAGTATGAACTCGAATGTGGAGGAGGCGCTTTTGAGCCATTACAGGAAAACATAATTACAAGGAGGACCTGGCTCTGGTTTGAATCAGCCTGAAATTGTAGGTAAATCCTTTGACCCTTCACCCTAGATGTAAAGCTACAACACCAAGGGAAGACATCATCTCCTGATGCCAGCTCATCAGATTTAAAGAAAAATAAGGAATTCCATGTGTTTTAACAAATTTTCTAACACTGTAGAATTAGATCACAAAACTTGACTTTTAATGGGCTCTCCAGTCCACATCCCATAATTGTATTTACTCTTTTCCTTTCCTTTTCTTTTTTTTTTTGAAGGTTTATTCATTTATTTGACAGAGAGAGACACAAAGTGAGAGAGAAAACACAAGCAGATGGCGTGGAGGAGGGAAAAGCAGGCCTCCCACCAAGGAGGGAGCCCAATGCGGGGCTCGATCCCAGGATTCCGGGATCACGACCCAAGTCAAAGGCAGATGCTTAACGACTGAGCCACACAGGCACCCCACTATTTTCCTTTTTTTTTTTTTAAGATTTTATTTATTTATTTGTCAGAGAGAGAGAGGGAGAGAGAGCAAGCACAGGCAGACAGAATGGCAGGCAGAGGCAGAGGGAGAAGCAGGCTCCCTGATGAGCAAGGAGCCCGATGTGGGACTCGATCCCAGGACGCTGGGATCATGACCTGAGCCGAAGGCAGCTGCTTAACCAACTGAGCCACCCAGGCATCCCTATTTTCCTTTTTTGATGGAAATACTGAATCTGGCCTATTTGGGCTGTCACTTAATTTTATATTTCTATCAAGGAATGACAAGTTCTAGGTCTTTAGATATTTCTACCTAAAAATGAAAAAGAATATCAGACTTTTTTTTACATACAGAAGTTGTTCTTCCAAGATGGAAGATAGGTAAAAACAGGCATTTTAACATTTTTGATAGTAATAGTGATGATATAACAAAAGATCATGTTTTCCAGAGTTGTTATATTTTTTGCTTAATCTGATTTATTTTATTTCTGACTTGGTCTATATAACTCACCATCACTTTATTCCATCTAATTCTATTATGGTATTTTAAATTTTTTTATATTTTAAAAATTGAGGAGACGTGGCTCTACACGGAGAGTATGAAAACATATATATAAACCATCTTGAGTTTAAAAATCCCTCCAAGAGGGGTGCCAGGGTGGCTTAGTTGATTAAGTGTCTGACTCTTGATTTTGGCTCAGGTCCTGATTTCAGCATTGTAAGAACAAGCCCTGCCTAGGGCTCTGTTCTGGGTGTGGAACCTGCTTAAGATTCTCTCTCTCCCTTTCCCTATGTCCTTCTCCCCATTCTCTCTCTCCCTCTCAAAAAAAAAAAAAAAAAAAAAAAAATCCCTCTAAGATATACATTTCCTTGGCATTTATAATTTTGAATCTAAATAACTGACATCTTATTCTTTAGGGTAAAAGTAGGTAGTGTTAGGAGGAGGAAGAAACTCACATCTGCAGCTCAAATTCTGGAATAGTAGGAAGACTTCATCTTCAGTAATAAGGGTCATATACAAGAAAACCAATCATTCAGTCAGTCATCCAATATTTAATAAGTTCTTTCTATACTTACAGTACCATGATAGCAATAGAGGAAGTTATTTGAGGATATAGAAAAAATCAATTAATTAACTAGAAAATATCAAAAGAAAAAGAAAAAACTCTAAAATCAGAAATTTTTAGGACAGAAAATCTAGATGAAAACCCAGGTAAGGGGATAAACTAGTTTCAAGAAAATGAGACATAGATAAATTATTCTTCCAAAGGGGAGACATTTGCTTGGAATGTGCTAAGCCAGAGGTATCTCTAAGAATCTACACTGGACACATTCAAGCAAAAAATAGCAAAGTAAATCCCAATAAAAGTCCATCAAATGGCCAGCTGGCCTCGGATTTCCAATGAGTGTTGTAAACTTTATGGTTGATGCAATGCAATGAGCCATATCATACAAAATTACAGCAAGACCACAACTAAAGACTGGCAGTGACTTGTTTTCTGTGGAATCACAAACTGTTATTATTGCGGATCATTGCAGAAGGCCCAAGGCAATGAAAAACCTATGAAATACCAAAAATATAACCCCAGCTAGTAACTAAAAGACCATGTTTGTGAATTGTGAAATCTCAGAAATTATTTCTGAGAAAACATTTTTCAGTTTTTCACCAAAGAATGTGCTGATTTGATAAACACACACACACACACACACACACACACACACACACACACACACATAATATTGATATTAGACATTTAACACCACAAAGTGAACATTCAGGAAACAATCAGGTTATTTACAAAGTAAATGAATAATTCGGTAATAGCATGAAACAGAAGGTTCTATTACTGTACTCTGGTAAGTAAAAATTTGCTAAAAAAAAAAAAAAAAAAAAAAAAAAGAAGGGTGATGAAAATTATTAAATAAAGAGCAAGATTAAAAGTATCCCCTAATCTGGGGTGCCTGGGTGGCTCAGTGGGTTAAAGCCTCTGCCTTCGGCTCAGGTCATGATCCCAGGGTCCTGGGATCGAGCCCCACATCGGGCTCTCTGCTCCGTGGGAAACCTGCTTCCTCCTCTCTCTCTGCCTGCATCTGCCTACTTGTGATTTCTGTCTGTCAAATAAATAAATAGAATTTTTAAAAAAGTATCCCCTAATCTGTCTGTATGTAGAAAAGAGTTTCTGATTGTTTCTTCTTTCCTTAACTGTGGCTGGTACAGATATAGACATGATAACTGCCTTCTAGAATTCATTATAGATTCCCTTACCCATTCTTAGATATTACAGTGGTATGTGACCTTTCAAAGCCCAACTCTTTCCAACAAAATCTTATTCCTTAGTATTAGATTTTTCTCCTTAGGGAGACATTAATTTAAATTAAATTTTTCTCCTAAGTGGGCAATAATGAAAAAATACTGTGAAATACTGTTAGTCTTTTAGGTATTCATTCTTAGTCCATCAGCCATTCTTTAGTACATTTATTGAATAAATGCCCTACTCCAGGCACTGTGATGAGTGGTGGGAGATACAGTGGTAAATAAGATCCTTTCCCTGTCCTCAACAAGTCCCAATCCATCCAAACAGCAAAAGAGATAAGCAACCAGCCACGATAGAGGAGGAGTGCTTAGAAACACAGAAGAGGTATCCAACTCAGCCAAGGCAGAGATAAGAATCAGAAGAGGATTCCTGAAGGCTGTAACTTCAGACTGAGTTCTGAAAAACAAGTCAAAGTTAGACAAAGATAGCATGTATAAAAGCTCCCAGAAAAAGACATGGGGCACAGGGAAGGAAATGCAATACTTTAGCATAACTTAAGCTTAGTGTGAAGCAAGAAAGTGTAAGGGGTGGGCTGAGGTCTTATGTAAAAGCAAGAAACTGAAGAGCTTTTTTATTTTATTTTATTTTATTTTATTTTATTTTATTTTATTTATTTATTTGAGAGAGGAAAGAGAGCATGAGAGGGAAGAAGGTCAGAGGGAGAAGGAGACTCCCTGCAGAGCTGGGAGCCTGATCCTGATTGAGCTGGGAGACTCAATCCTGGGACTCCGGAATCATGACCTGAGCCAAAGGCAGTGGCTTAACCAACTGAGCCACCCAGGCACCCCTGAAGGGCTTTCTATATAACATTGAGAGTTTAACTTTTATCCTGAAGGTATTAGAGCCATAGAAGATTTTAAGCAAAGACTGAAAATCTATTATTGGTGTTTTAGAAAATTTATTTTGGTCATGGTATAGAAAACAGATTGGAGAGAAAGTAAAGATGTTCTTATATTAGCCCAGGTGAGATAATACTGGCCTCAAATAAGATAACAGTGGTAGTGGTGGGGTGTTGGATGAAAGTAAGATTTGAGGGCTGTGGGACTGATAGGAATCGATAGGACTACAGTGAGATGAAAGAGGAAAAGGACAGATAGGTGATAAGGATGATATCCAGATTTCTAGCTTAAGCAAACAGAAACAGAACGAAGAGCAGTTGAGAATTTGAGGTAATTTTGGAACTTCCAGGTAGAGATGTCCATTGTAAGTACAATATTCTACCCTGAAGTGCAGGAGGAAAACCCATATTAAAATCCAAATGAGTAAATGAAGCCATGGAAATGGAAGAGATCCAGAGAGACCCTGGAGAATGAAAAAAGGAGATGGACAAGGACAGAACCTTGAAAACAACATTTAAAATATGGTAGAGGAAGAGCAGTACATAAAAGCAATTGAGAAGAGGAGTGCCTGGGTGGCTCAGTCGTTAAGCATCTACCTCCCGCTCAAGGCATGATCCCAGCGTCCTGGAATGGAGCCCCACATCAGGCTCCATGGGGAGCCTCCTTCTCCCTCTCCCCCACTCCCCCTGTTTGTGTTCCCTCTCTCGCTGTGTCTCTCTCTGTCAAATAAATAAATAAACCTAAAAAAAATAAAAGCAATTGAGAAGAAAACCAGACAATACAGTACCATGCAAGTGGTAGGTAGGTAGAGCTTTTGAAAGAGGAGAAAACAGTCAGTGGCATCAACTAACAACGGTAGCAGAGAAGTGACTGAAAGTGTTCATTCCAGCTAACTAGCAAGCACTCACTGATTAACCAGAATGAAGTCATTGGTAAGCTTTATGAGATAAGTTTCCACAAAGCTTTGGAGGCAAAAACCCATATTGCAGTAGGTTGAGAAATGAGCAGAAGGTAAAGAAATTGGGTTATTAAAAGTTGACTGCTCTCAAGAAACTTGTGAAGAGGAAAAAGAAGTTTATGAGTAGCTGGATGGGAATGGGTATGGACAAAGGAGGGTTTTTGTTTCTGTTTTATGAAACAGATTTGAAAATTAAGTACCAATGAAAGGGAGTCAATGGAGAAAGAGAGTAGGTGATTAAGAAAGAAAGACACCTTAGAAAGCTATGGAAAGATCCAACAAGGCTTAACTGTTATTCATTCCTCCCAAATCTTGAAGAAAGAAGATTTGGAGAGAGAAACAAATTCAGGAGCTTTCCCTTGGAGACAGGAACCACCTCAAGAGAACAGTCTGTTAGTCTGTCCTTAAAACTACCATCTGCTAACAGCATTGTGTGTTAACCTCTGCCTTATCTTTTAGAAAGGGCAAGGAATCAATTGATGGATCTCACTAATGTTCACCTGATGTCAGTTTCCATGAGAATATCCAGTCTTATGTAAATAACCACAGATGTGGTTTCCCTGATTCTATATACAGTAATTTAAATAGGTACACTCCTTGCCCTCAAGAAGCTCACAATAAAAAACAGATGACAGGGACACACATCTACCACCACCACTACCACATGAGGTCACGATATTACAGTAAGAGAACATGACACTTCTTATTTTTTTTATTTTTTTTAAAGATTTTATTTATTTATTTGACAGATAGAGATCACAAGTAGGCAGAGAGGCAGGCAGACAGAGAGAGAGAGGAGGAAGCAGGTTCCCTATGGAGCAGAGAGCCCGATGTGGGGCTCGATCCCAGGACCCCGAGATCATGACCCAAGCTGAAGGCAGAGGCTTTAACCCACTGAGCCACCCAGGCGCCCCGAGAACATGACACTTCTTAAATAGGAATTTATATTAGGTACGAGTTTGATATTTGTTATTTCTGGCTATGGATTACATGAGAGTTTTATTGGAATATTGGGTGGGGTTAGGAAAAGCATTACTGGACTTCCACAAAAACAGAGGAGGCCTGGGAAGTAAGTGGGGAGGGAGAGCTTGACAGATCTATAAATTCTGAGGAAAAAAACCTGTTGTATGTAAATGCTCAGTAAATGACAGCAATTCACTGATTATATAAAGTCCTAGATCCAGAAACTCATTAACGGAAAAACTAGGTTTTTCAACTAGGTTCAACTAAGGTTGAACAGATAAGCCTGGATGGAAGACAGAATGCATTCTGGAAATCAAAGGATTAAAGGGGTATGAAATCTTAGACTGGTAAATGTTTCTAGGGATGGAATATCAAAGAGCAATCGGGCTGATGAGACAGTTCAGAAGAATATTGCAGAGATGAGTGTTGGTACCCAAACTAGATACTATTAACTTTTGGTTCCAGAGAGAAAGCGTGGATATGGAAGTAATAATAGAATTCAGTAATAAACAGAATGTTGGCATAGCCAAGATTATAGCATTTTTCTAATGGAGGGGAAGAAATTTTATCATTTATTCTAGAAAATTCTAGGTTATTAAGATTTCAATTAAGAGCTACAAAGAGACTCACATGAAAACATGTTTTGAAAGTATCTACTTTTTTGACTTGGCTATTCCTAAGTCTCATATAGAGCATCTTGCAATATATTCTAGCTGGCAAGAAGTATAAATGATATTGGAAAAGAAAGCTGGGGTCAGACTTTTTATGTTGAGAGATTATCCAAGTCAAACGCTAGCAAGAGAAAGCACCAGGACTCCACCTTAATCTTTGATTCTAAATCTTGTAGTCACAGAATATTTTGGAAGGGGAAATAGGCAACATGCCCACAATTGGAATATTACTACTATAACCTGGCAAGAAGTAATGAGGATTTGAACAAACAGGGACAAGAAAAAAGAGAAGTTTGGATTCCAAAGAACTGTGGAAGTTGTGTTAATAGAATTTGACAACTGACTACATGGGGTAGGTAAGAAAGGAGGATACATCATAATGAATATGGGGTTTCCTCAGAAATGACTCACCACACAGTGCAACTTGGTTGTGGCATGCCAATGAGATGAATATGTGTCCATATGTCATCTAAGAGAATCAGTTCATAACAACCTACTTAAATAAAGATTATCATGACAATGAGACTGCAACAAAAAGCATTGTTGAGACAGCCCTGATTATAGAAAAAGCAGAGTTAGTAAGGATCTGTGATTTTTCTTCTCTAACACTACTCCTTAGAAAAAACGCTCCAATGAGCATGCATGAATATATCTAATCAAGTGAGAGGTAGAGTTGACTGGACTAGAGGGTTATTGGAAAGGATATATCAGCCTCATATAACTTATTAAAACTAAGAGATTAGAGAATATTAGAAATTGAAAAAGTGCTTAAGATTTAGCTCAATTATTTCCATTAAAAAAAAACTGTTTATAGACAATTTCCAACATACATAAAGTGAAAAGAACAGTATAATGAAACCCTAGGGTAACCTATTACCAATTCAATAATTACCAATTTATAGCCACTCTTGTTTTGTCTTTATCCACACCCCCAAAATGGGGAGAGGAACTGAATAGACCTTTTTCCAAAGACATACAAATAATCAACAGACATATAAGATCTCAACATCACTAATTATCAGGGAAATACAAATCAAAACCACAGTGAGATCTCACTTACACCTGTCAGAATGGCTAATATCAAAAAGACAAGGATGTGGGCAAGGATGTAGAGAGAATGCCACCAGTAGGGTGGTAGGAATTTGTTGGTAGGAATGTAAGTTAGTACAGCCTCTGTGGAAAACAGTATGGAGGTTCCTCAAAAAATTAAAAATAGAAATACCATATGATCCAGTAATTCCACTATTAGCTCCTTACCCACAGAAAACAGAAACACTAGTCTGAAAAGACATATGCACACTTATGCTCATTGCAGCATTATTTACTTGTGTCCACTGATGAATGAATGGATAAAGATGTGGTATATAAACACAATGGAATATTACTCAGCCATAAAACAGAATGAGATCTTGCCATTTTGACATGGATGGACCTAGAAGGTATTACACTAAGTGAAATATGTCCAACAGAGAAAGACGTATGTCATATGATCTCACGTATATGTGAAAACTAAATAACAAAACAACTAACAAATAACACAAAAAACAGAAACAGACTCATAAATAGAGAGAACTAGCTGCCAGAGAGGAGGAGAGTGGAAGGATTAATAAAATGGATGAAGGGCAATGGGAAATACAGGCTCCCAGTTACAGAATGAATAAGTCACAGGGATGAAAATTTTCTCTAACCTGGTATATATAGGCTTCATCAGATTCAAGTCCAATTATTTGGCAAGAATGCTTCACAGGTGATAGAGGCACACAATGGCTGGCTTTTTTTTGGTCTAGAACCTCACTTATTTTAATTTTTTAAAATATTTTATTTATTTATTTGAGAGAGAGAGAGAGAGAGAGAGCATGCACACAAGTGAGTATGAGTAGGGGAGGAGCAGAGGGAGAAGCAGACTCCTTGCTGAGCAGGAAGTCCAACCCAAGACTTGATCCCACGACCCTGAGATCAGCTAAAGGCAGACACTCACCTGAGTCCCCAGGCACCCCATAAACCCTCCTTATTTTCAAAATATGGATGAAACTGAAGCCTCAGCATTGTTAAATACTTCATACAGTGATAAAATCAAGAACAAAACCCCAGCCTTTTCATTTTCTATTGTCTACTCCCTTCATTATGTCATATATTGCTAACATCTTGCTGAGTGATTATAGTACACCAATTACTCTGCTATGTGTTATATGAAATATAGTCCCACCACTCACCACTTATTACCCAAGCCATAAATCCACAAGTCATTCTAGGTTTCTTCACTTCTCTTACTTTCACTAAGTTCATTAATTTTATCTACTTAGTATCTCTCTCATTTGTTCCATCCTTTCCACCCCCACAGCTGCTATTCGGACCTTTCTCATTGCTTTCCTGAATCACTAAAATAACTGCTTGAAGCCCCCCTCCTTCACAGTTATCTTGTCTTTTTCAACCAAGATCTACCTTGTCAATAAAAGATTGTTCTAAGTTACAAGTCTAAATATATTCTTTTTTTGCTTTAACCCTTTGATAATCTCTCATTTCCAAGGTGGAGTCTATATTCATTAATGCAACCTACAGTACCCTCCATCACCAAGGCTTGTCTATCCAACCATCCTCATCTTCATTACTT
This sequence comes from Enhydra lutris kenyoni, assembly GCF_002288905.1. Classification (NCBI taxonomy): domain Eukaryota; kingdom Metazoa; phylum Chordata; class Mammalia; order Carnivora; family Mustelidae; genus Enhydra; species Enhydra lutris. The sequence continues at coordinate 41,045,089 of NW_019154087.1, read as the reverse complement.
CAACTCACTATATTCCAGTTTATTGAATCATTGAAGCTTTCTGAATATGCCAGCAAGGATATATAGTGATTAAAAGTAGACTCTACTCTCCATAGATGCTGAAAAAGCATTTGACAAAGTACAGCATCCCTTCCTGATCAAAACTCTTCAAAGTGTAGGGATAGAGGGCACATACCTCAATATTATCAAAGCCATCTATGAAAAACCCACCGCAAATATCATTCTCAATGGAGAAAAACTGAAAGCTTTTCCACTAAGGTCAGGAACACGGCAGGGATGTCCGTTATCACCACTGCTATTCAACATAGTACTAGAAGTCCTAGCCTCAGCAATCAGACAACAAAAGGAAATTAAAGGCATCCAAATCGGCAAAGAAGAAGTCAAACTATCACTCTTCGCAGATGATATGATACTATATGTGGAAAACCCAAAAGACTCCACTCCAAAACTGCTAGAACTTGTACAAGAATTCAGTAAAGTGTCAGGATATAAAATCAATGCACAGAAATCAGTTGCATTTCTCTACACCAACAACAAGACAGAAGAAAGAGAAATTAAAGAGTCCATCCCATTTACAATTGCACCCAAAACTGTAAGATACCTAGGAATAAATCTAACCAAAGAGACTAAGAATCTATACACAGAAAACTATAAAGTACTCATGAAAGAAATTGAGGAAGACACAAAGAAATGGAAAAATGTTCCATGCTCCTGGATTGGAAGAATAAATATTGTGAAAATGTCTATGCTACCTAAAGCAATCTACACATTTAATGCAATTCCTATCAAAGTACCATCCATTTTTTTCAAAGAAATGGAACAAATAATCCTAAAATTTATATGGAACCAGAAAAGACCTCGAATAGCCAAAGCAATATTGAAAAAGAAAGCCAAAGTTGGTGGCATCACAATTCCGGACTTCAAGCTCTATTACAAAGCTGTCATCATCAAGACAGCATGGTACTGGCACAAAAACAGACACATAGATCAATGGAACAGAATAGAGAGCCCAGAAATAGACCCTCAACTCTATGGTCAACTCATCTTCGACAAAGCAGGAAAGAATATCCAATGGAAAAAAGACAGCCTCTTCAACAAATGGTGTTGGGAAAATTGGACAGCCACATGCAGAAAAATGAAATTGGATCATTTCCTTACACCACACACGAAAATAGACTCAAAATGGATGAAGGATCTCAATGTGAGAAAGGAATCCATCAAAATCCTTGAGGAGAACACAGGCAGCAACCTCTTCGACCTCAGCCGCAGCAACATCTTCCTAGGAACATCGCCAAAGGCAAGGGAAGCAAGGGCAAAAATGAACTATTGGGATTTCATCAAGATCAAAAGCTTTTGCACAGCAAAGGAAACAGTTAACAAAACCAAAAGACAACTGACAGAATGGGACAAGATATTTGCAAATGACATATCGGATAAAGGGCTAGTGTCCAAAATCTATAAAGAACTTAGCAAACTCAACACCCAAAGAACAAATAATCCAATCAAGAAATGGGCAGAGGACATGAACAGGCATTTCTGCAAAGAAGACATCCAGATGGCGAACAGACACATGAAAAAGTGCTCCACATCACTCGGCATCAGGGAAATACAAATCAAAACCACAATGAGATACCACCTCACACCAGTCAGAATGGCTAAAATTAACAAGTCAGGAAATGACAGATGCTGGCGAGGATGCGGAAAAAGGGGAACCCTCCTACACTGTTGGTGGGAATGCAAGCTGGTGCAACCACTCTGGAAAACAGCATGGAGGTTCCTCAAAATGTTGAAAATAGAGCTACCCTATGACCCAGCAATTGCACTGCTGGGTATTTACCCTAAAGATACAAACGTAGTGATCCGAAGGGGCATGTGCACCCGAATGTTTATAGCAGCAATGTCTACAATAGCCAAACTATGGAAAGAACCTAGATGTCCATCAACAGATGAATGCATAAAGAAGATGTGGTATATATACACAATGGAATACTATGCAGCCATCAAAAGAAATGAAATCTTGCCATTTGCGACGACGTGGATGGAACTAGAGGGTATCATGCTTAGCGAAATAAGTCAATTGGAGAAAGACAACTATCATATGATCTCCCTGATATGAGGGAGAGGAGATGCAACATGGGGGGTTAAGGGGGTAGGAGAAGAATAAATGAAACAAGATGGGATTGGGAGGGAGACAAACCATAAGTGACTCTTAATCTCACAAAACAAACTGAGGGTTAATGGGGGGAGGGGGGTTGGGGGGGGTGGGATTATGGACATTGGGGAGGGTATGTGCTATGGTGAGTGCTGTGAAGTGTGTAAACCTGGCGATTCACAGACCTGTACCCCTGGGGATAAAAAGATATTATATGTTTAAAAAATAAATAAATTAATTAAAAAAAAAAAAGAAAAAAAAAAAGTAGACTCTAGAATTAGACTTGAATTTAATCTCTATATTCCCCCATTTACTATCCCATGCAACCCAGAACATACTTACCATCTCTGTGTCCCACTTATCTCACCTGTAGAATAGAAATAGTCTCATTGAATTATTGTGTGTGTGTGTGTGTGTGTGTGTGTGTGAAGGGGGTCTGAAATAGCACAAGTAAAAAACTAGCAAAAGAGCACTCAGTGCATAATTGGATAGTGTTGGTGTCATTATGCTGTTCATTCATTTCTGTATCCTTTAAATCTATTCCCAAGAACGCTTTACTCTTCTTTCTTGATAACCCCTCCCTTATTAATAATCTATAAAATTCTAATTCTGATTTCTAAACCTTGTAGATATTTGCATTGCTGTGCCCTATGGCTATAAGTCTGTCTCTCTACACAACTGAAAATTTTAGACAGGGACAAGATCCTTCTTATATCTGGTTCTTCATGTCCTAGGACACAAGCTCTCCGCTGTCCTGGTTCAATGGAAAGCTCAATAACTCAAGTTTGGTAAACTGAACAAAATTGATGGTGTTGACTTCAATTATATCAATTTAAATTTCTGAGTCACTGAAGCATATTTTAGGAAAAATATAAAATAGTTGATATTAAAATATTAATTGCTCATCAGCTCCTTTCCTTTGTCATCTTTTTTTTAAAAGGATTTTATTTATTTATTTGACAGAGAGAGAGCAGGGAACACAAGCAGGAGAGGTGGCAAAGGGAAAGAGAGAAGCAGCCTCCTTGCTGAGCAGGCAGCCTGATGGTGGTGCTCGATCCCAGGACCCTGGGATCATGACCTCAGCCGAAAGTAGTTGTTTAACCAACTGAGCCACCGAGGCACCCTATTATTTCTTTTTTTACTAAATTAATAATGTAGGATTATATCTGATGACAGTAAGTTTCCTTTCAACAGTGAAAAGTTTGTATAATTATAAAATTTTTAAATGGTTAAATCTTTTGCTACTTATTTTAATTCAAATCCAGTATATTATTATATATATTCAGAACTCAAACTATTCATCTTCATCTGAACCTTCAATTAAATTCCACAATGCAAACCTCTTGGCACTAGAACCACATTTCATGTTTATTCAACTGAGACTGTGTCTTGAAAAAGTGTTGAAGTTTGGGGGTTTTCTGGTGAGAATCCACATTCTGACATCACCTTGCCCATGACAGCGATTGGCTGCTGGAAGGCAAAGAAGAGTTTATAGCCAGTCACAGCAAGCAAATGAGTGAGTGAGACAGCAGAGGAAATATTCAATCTGTGTCACTCACTCCTGTGAGACTGTCTCCTCACTCCAGAACTGCAAAAGGGTAAGATTTACTATGATGGCTTCATTTTCTTAAAATTGAACACTCCACAATTTACATCTCTAGACCTGGATTTTAATTTTTTATTTTAATGTTGATGTCACTGAATTGTATAGAATGGCTATGTAATTTAACACTTGTTTATCATTAAACTAGTACCTCAGAGTTTAGATTTTTTCCCAAAAGGTTAAGCTTATTAACCTACGCATGTAAGTAAGTCCTTAATATTGTGCACATAAACTAGAAAATTTTGTGGCCTACTTTCTATGTCTCCACCTCACAAATAACTATTTGTTTTCTCCTTGTGATGTATTCAAGATAACCTGAGTGAAATACTATTTTTCACTTGTAACTCTGCCGCAATGAATGCATATTTCACCATAAATTATGCCTAATCTATACTTCAGTTATATACAATGTCTTTTCAATACATTCAGTTTCAAAGTGTAAATATCCTGTATCTCTAAAATCAGTATAGAAAAATACATAGTACTAAATAAATAAATAATGGTAGCTCAACATACTTTTCCCAATGAAAACTTGTAATTAGACTTTTAAAACTATCCGTTAAGAATGTTTTAATTGTTGTCTGGGTTAGTAGTAGTCGATATAGACGTCTTTGTTTTTTATGAATCACAAAGTAAATAAAATGAGATTTATGGAGGCAGCCAATTGCTGCCTCCATGAATCACTTGGTTCTTTTTATATTATTCCTGCTATGTTTTCACTTAGTTGTTTTGACGGTGTGCTATGAGAAATTTATGTAATCAAAACCCTTTCTACAGTTCCACGTATTTAAGTTTTTAGCTCTTTAAGACATCATAAACATTCCGACTCTTTTAATAAAGTTGCAAGGCAATAATCTCCCTGCTTGCTAGCAAGCCTGATCATGGATAACAAAGCTCAAAGTATTACTTTAAGCACCCCAATAGCAGTAAAAACTTCTTAGACAAATGGGTCCACTTCAGGGCCAAAGCCTCTTTTATTGTTGTGTGGCCATTAAGAACTTTTACTAAAGTAGACAGAACTGTGAGGAAGTCTGTAGACATCAAAATCAAAAAACCCAGTCTGCCACAAATAGAGTGTGACTTAGGACCCAAGACACTGTCTCCAGGCCTTAAATTTTACTGTGTGTAATGTTTTAGCGTTAGATATTTAATAAGGAAGCAATAAACGTGGCTAATGACAAAATGCAGAATTGAACTGCAGAATACAGTATATGACATGGCTTTCATACATACATTTTAAGTATTACTTTTTTAAGTGTGTTTATGGGGAAATTGCCATCATTGTTACATATTGCTTCTAAAATGTTGCCAGAACTGTCAGTCTCAGTTAAACACTCAGTTAAACATATGTCAGTGCAAATGGATGGGTATTAGCAGGCTTTTAGTTAAGTTTATTCAACCTCTATTAAACTAGGATTTTACCAAACAGAATGAAATTAAAGTAGGATAGTATTTTACTATCTCTCTCTTTTTATTTATGAGGTATCTATGTGGAAGTGAGATCTTTGCATGGCCGCAAAACCCAGGACTGTTTGAGAACTATTCCCATTCTGAGAGTCCATCTTCAATTCTTCTACAGAATTGAATTCTATAGAATTCTTCCATAGAATTCCATAGTCTCCATGATGACTACTGCTCTGACCCTGAAAAGCCCTTGACCCACCCTGTGACAGTCTCCCCACTAGTGATGGAAAGCTTAAATCGCACCGAAGAATAACCTGATTTGAGGAAATCTGCCCCTGATATCCCAAGGTGAAACTCTGATGAACTCTTCTAATAGACTTATCCTTCGACATGGCTGTCTGGTGCTACGTGCTATGAGAATAGAGTTTCACATATGGATCATTTCATACACAGAAAAAAAATACAAAGTATTCTAAGGTATTCATAGGAAAATGTTTCCTATTTTCCATCTTACAAATAAAACTTTGGTTCAAAACCCATATAGAACCAATATATAGAATATATATATAATCACTGGTGTAAAAGCAATCATTTACATGTTTTCAATTTTTGCTTAGTTTTCAATTATATATTAAAAAAAAAAAAACCCAGGTCACATAACTATACTAACGATTCAATTCCTTAGCTGATATTCCTGTATCAATGATATTAAGAAGACTCTTTGCCCCAATGTGAAGTACACCAAACATTAAAGCCCCTTATAGTAATGAAATGGTCTGCCACTGACAAATCACAGCTGATAGGGTAAAACCAAGTATGGAACTAAAGATTACTTAAACAGACAGGTAAAGTTAGTTTTCTACCACTTAAAAAGAACAATTTTAAAATAAAAGCCAGAAAATTGGTCTTAGTCAAAACTATAACTGGACAGAAATGAAAACAAATATTTCATCTTCTAGTATGAGTAAAAAAGTTACACTCTTAGTTTTAATATTTATTAACTTTACCACTTCATTAATTCCAGAAGCAATCACCAAAATGAAGACTGCTTTAATTTTGCTCAGCATTTTGGGAATGGCCTGTGCTTTCTCAGTAAGTTCTATATTAAAAACCTATAGTTATTTCCTTTTTTGCCTTTTTATGTAAAAGATAGAGTATGTAATAATTAAATGTTTTTCAAACAGATGAAAAATTTGCATCGAAGAGGCAAATCACAGGATTCTGAAGAAAATGGGGTAATTATGTTTAGCATACATTCTTGGTCTGACTATATACTTCCTCTAGATTTATTGTACATTAAACATGAATATATCATTTATTTTGGTTACGCAGGTCTTTAAGTACCGGCCACGATATTCTCTTTACAAGCATGCCTACTTTTATCCTCCTCTAAAACGATTTCCAGCTCAGGTAAGCATAAAAAATAATTTTTCTTTCCCACCCATTACAATTTAAAGGGGATCAAATTTAACTATAAAACAACTAAATTCAATTCTCACTGAAAGTCAGCCAGAAAGATTTACTTATTATAAAAAGTTTGTTTTAATACAATACAATAAAATTTATTCCTAAGTTCTCTTTTAAAGCAGAGATATACATATCATTTGGGCCCAGTCTAGAATGATATAATAAAAGCAAACACCTTGGTTCAGAGTTCAGGTATTCTGGTTAACACTTTGATGAAATGAACACTTTATCTATTGCTGACAATTAAGTCAGTGATAAGGTCACTAACTGTCATGTTATAGTTGAGACAATACTGTCATACAGCTGTTAACATCTGATAATTTAGAGCCCTTTAACTGGTAAGTTAAAGACTAACTTCATAAATAGCAGAGACCATTTTTAAAAACACTGCTGATAGGGGCGCCTGGGTGGCTTAGTGGGTTAAAGCCTCTGCCTTCGGCTCAGGTCATGATCCCAGGGTCCTGGGATCGAGCCCCACATCGGGCTCTCTGCTCCGCAGGGAGCCTGCTTCCTCCTCTCTCTCTCTGCCTGCCTCTCTGCCTACTTGTGATCTCTGTCAAATAAATAAATAAAATCTTAAAAAAAAAAAACACTGCTGATAATCAGTGGTGATTGCTGAAGATTTTCTGAACCTCTGACCTGTGTTGGTCACGATAACAGGAAGTGGGGCTCAAGAATTGTAGAGGAGAGAGAAAAATTCATGAAGTGAATTATGAGAGTGTCTGTGAGAAAAACAAAACATCCTTAAAATTTGTAAACAAAAAAAGAAAATAACAAACACTAAAAATAAGAATTTGTGTTTTTACTAGGTTACTAGTGAAGAAAGCCTTTGAAAACTTGAGGGTGTGGTGTTGATTTAAAATACTCAACAAACCAGAACTGTGCTATTTTTACTACTATACAGTTTGGGTTCAGGGCACCAATTATGCACCATTTGACCTGGGACTCCTGAGATGCTAAAAGCAGTCAAGATGCTGAAAACGATGCCTCAGCACAGTGGCTTGGCAGAGCATCCTACCATATGTTGGGCTAACCCATTTCTAACTCATACAATGATAGGAAATGATAATCTTAAAGTATTTATAGCACCATAATAATTATGGGGAATGTGTGTGGCCACAGAAATATGAACACAGATGATACAAGAGTTGTGGGTTTTCAGAATTGTCTTCCATTCTTTGGTACACTTCAGACCCACAAATAAACAGTGCTCATTTGAATGTCTGCCTCATTCTCTTTCTTAAAGTAAATGAAATGACAAAAATTTAAATTTCTGGCTAGCTCCACAATTTTTCTAAAATATCACATAGAGATATTCCCATCTGTAAATTTTTATAGATATATAAATGTGATCCAGTTAAAACAGCCATAGTGAAAAGATATTAGGAGAGGTTATATTCTTCATTAATGATAAATTCTAAGTTCAAAAATCTCTGATTTTTAATATACAATATTTAGAGAAATTATATGCAGACAAACTCATTTCAACTAATGTAGAATTTGTTAGTAAGACAGTTGTATTTTAAAAATATCTGGGGGTGGGATGCCTGGGTGGCTCAGTCATTAAGCCTCTGCCTTCGGCTGAGGTCATGATCCCAGGGTCCTAGGATTGAGCCCCCCCCACAACGGGCTCCCCTACTCAGCAGGGAGCCTGATTTTCCCTCTCCCCCTGCTTGTGCTCTCCTGCTTTCTGTCAAACAAATAAATTAAAATACTCAATAAAATATATGCCCCAATCCAACAGTCTGGTCTGACCTGGTAATGATGATTTATTCTCCTACTTTACAAAGATTGATTTCCAGAATTTTTTTCCCTTACATGTCTACTTATATATTTCCCATAGCTCTGTATTATTTATCCTGCTAAATCTATCAAGTATTTGGTGCTCAGATTGTCACCCCAAAATGCATTAAGCTGTATTGGCTTTGAAATTTTTGTTTTATTCAAACAAATCTGTGTTTACATATGATCAGTTCTTTTTTTTTTTTTTTTTTTTTTTTAAGGTTTATTGATTTATTTTAGAGAGAATGTGCACAAGTAGGGAAAGGGGCAGAGGGAGAGGGAGAAAGAGAATCCTCAAGCTGATTCCTGCTGAACATGGAGCCCGACATGGGACTCGATTCCATGACCCTGAGATCATGACCCAAGAGGAAATCAAGAATTGGCCACTTAACAGATACAGCCACCCAGGCACCCCTGCATATAATCATTTCTAAAATACCAACTTCCATGAAATATGTCATATCAATTATAAAGCTATAAACAGTCTACCTATAGCTTATCTATCTGCTTGGCTATAGAAATGGAAGCATAAATAAGCTTAACAACCTAAGCATTTTTAATTAAGGAAATGCCTTCTTTCAGGAATCATATGTTATTTGAATTGTATGTGAATTCTTTGAGGGCAGAAACTTTATATTTCTTTCATTGTACTGATCTCAGCTATCACAGTGTCTGACATAGGGAAACTGTCCATGTTTCCAACTTTCTCTCTTGCTACCATCCTCATTTTCAAAATAATGCCTAAAACATATCTTTGGGGATTGAATAAATGGGAATGATAGAAGTTGAAAGGAGTAATGGTGAAAACACATATACATACATATATGTGTGTGTAAGTGTGGTGTGTGTATGTGTATTTGACTTCTGGAAGAATAATATGTCTTAGTTACAAATTGGCATAAATGAAAGAAAGGAAAAAAAGAAAATGTTAAGGCTCCCGGGCATTTCATGAAGCTTCAAAATTGTTCTCACTGCAGACACTAATTGAAGAGTCATGTGATTGGGACAGCAAGAAGGCTAGGGGTCAGGAAGCTTGTAAAAAGATTCAAACACTGGGGCGCCTGGGTGGCTCAGTGGGTTAAGCCGCTGCCTTCGGCTCAGGTCGTGATCTCAGAGTCCTGGGATCGAGCCCCGCATCGGGCTCTCTGCTCTCTAGGGGAGCCTGCTTCCTCCTCTCTCTCTGCCTGCCTCTCTGCCTGCTTGTGATCTCTCTGTCAAATAAATAAATAAAATCTTTAAAAAAAAAAAAAGATTCAAACACTCCCACTGAGACAAAATACGTTGCAAAAATATGCTGTCCTCTCTATTAACTAACAAAGAGAAATAGTTTACTGTAATTCCATGCTTTATTTACCCTCTAGGCTGGGAAAGTACAATTAAGGTCATGGAAGTGGAAGAGCAGGTCTAATTATTCTCTTTTCCACCCAAGGTTATTCTTGGCTCAAGGGGACAAGCATTCCCTTTTCTTGAGTGGATGGCATGGCCACTGAAGAATGAGCCCTACAGAACAGCCCTGGGCAGGACTGGAACATGAGTATTTCCTCATATCTGATCTCTAACCCTGAGGTTCTTCTGCAGCTGTATTTTCTAAGACTCACAGAACTTAACTAGGTCATCAGAATCTAAGCCAAGATTTGTAGTACAGAAAACAGCATCTTAAGTCGGGTATCCATTTATCTACCTGGTACCATTAGAGGTGGTTGCAGAAAGAGAAAGAAAATTTAATTTATCAAGATGAAAAATCTCCTCTACTGTCTTAAAGTTTCTGACAACAGGTGTTTAGACTTATATTTCCTTTTAAAAGGAAGTGAAGCTTGTTAACTTATATTTTTATATGCAGACTCCTTGGTTTAAAATATTCTCATTCAATATTGAGCTCTTTAGAGGGATGGTACTCTATAACTCTCCTAAATGAGTAAGTGAATTAATTTTGTTTTTATATAATTTTTACCTCATATATATATAATCTCATTTATATAGAGAGGCTTATTTTATGAAGCAGCTTTAATTAGACTGAAAGATACTAAAAATTATGTATAAATTAATTTCAAATCAAATTCTAATTTAAATTCATCAGGAGCTCGTTATTTAAAAGAATCGTTCTTTTATAAATAAATAAATCATTTATTTTACAATAAGCCTAATCATCATTTCCTTTATATTTTATAAAGAAAATAAAATAACATGATCTATGTGCTAGTTCATTTGCTTTGAACCAGCTGGAGAAGTCACAACTGCTCTGGGCTTGATTCCTTCTCTATAAAATAAATTGAACCAGATAATCCTCTTGTTCTTAAAGAGTTAGACAATTCTGTGATTCATTGCTCTACAAAATGTTTCAACATATTTCCTGTGTATCTCATTTCATATCTTGATCACTAAAGATGCCTTTTTCTAACCTTATTTTATATATCCCCAATCTCCTTATATCTCTCAGATTCATATGAGAACTGTTCTAATAAATCAATCAAGATGGTAATTCTCATTAGGGTAAATATTTGTACATATTTTATCTTAATTCAATCAGCAGGAAATTTTCTTTGGTGTCGAAAGTATGTGTACATAAATATGTACACAGATATCCATATATGTATGAATTCACATATATATATACACTTTTTTTTTTTAGAGCAGTAGTGACTCATCTGAAGAAGATGGAAATGGTGACAGCTCAGAAGAGGAGGAAGATGAGGAGGTAAGGAATTTCTGCAGGATTTTTCACAACAAACCAGGCACCATAAAAACAAATAGGAAACTGGTCTACTGTAGCCTGGATTCAGCAAACAGCTGTTGCCAGTTTACCAGCTACCCACAGTCTTCTATTTTGGACAAGGGGAATGTTATTGAAATTGGAATCAACTAAAATGACTTGTTTAAAATACTACTGCAATTTGACATTAAAGTAACCTGTAAGTGGTACGCAAAACCAAAAATGTCTCCATTATAAGTGTAATTATAATTACATTATAATGTCTCTGTCATAATGTATTTATAATTAACTTATAATAAATTATAATTATACTTTATAAATTCTGTTAAAAAGAAAAGAAAGTATTATTTATACTTAGGTGGACAGAACATGATGGTAAAAGACAAGTACCTAAACTCAGTGCAATACTTGTATTAAGGATTAAATTTAAACTCAATTTACTAAGTAGGTACTATATGAAAAGCTAATCTATATCCTTTACAATGGTATTGCAATTCATTGGTCTTTCTTGACCCACAAAGTAGGATTGTTCTTATGTGGGAATTATATGGGAATTTCTTATGTGGGAATGTTCTTATGTGGGAATTATGTGGGGATGGTCTTATGTGGGAATTATATGGGAATTTCATATGTCTTTTTGTCTAATAATAAAATTTATGTTCTTATAGAAATATGAATACTCAAGATGTATAAATATATATAGCATTGTATAGTACTATAGATTCTACACATAGTACTGCACAGCTCTCTATAGTACTACAAATTAGTAGAGTTCACAGTTAAAATTCATCTGTATATCATGGAAATTGTGCTAACATGTTTATAACTGACACACTTGCTCAATATACTAATTAGGTATATTTTCCTGGAGAGTAAATTATAGCTATCCATTTCTTTGGGGACCTTCTAAATTCGGGTATTCTTAAGTGTTGCTTATGAATGGGCAGTGACAGTAAAAAATGGATCATATATAAACATCTGTTATCTTGAAAATAAAATGGTATGGGAACTTAAAATGTGACAAATAATTAGTTTGATTTTTTTAACCATAAAAATCATTTTTATATGATTTGATAGTTTTAAAAAGTATCATCTCCAGTACTATAATTTACCCTAATAGCTTAAGGAAGACCTTACAAGAATATCAAGCCAGTACCAGGAAAAATGCCACCTACTAAATCCCACAGAATTTTACCCAGAGTTCCATTTAGTAATCTTACACAACAACTAAGCTGAGGTAATCCATTTACTACAACTGTTTGCTGTACAGTGATCACAAAATTGCCTTGCCAACTGGATTTCCCAATTAGATTGCATACCTTTTGGCAAAGGTTCTTCATTTGTTATGACAGTGTTTGGGAATGGAGGAAGATTAGGGTTTCTTTAAAACTGTGATGAAATCATGCATACTCAGAAGGTTGTCAACAATCTCTAAACATTTAACATCTTCCCAAAACTTATCTGAAACTTCTCATGACCCAGAGGACTAGAGACCATATGTTTCATCTCTGGTTTGGGTAGAAGCAGTGCTGTACTCTCCTTATACCTCCTCACATTACCTAGCACAGTTTCTTATACAATATATGGTATCCAAAAATATCTGGGAGTTTGGTTTTGAAAACTTCAGAGAATAAATACTCCAAACATCATTCATTGAAAGTGACCATAGGAAAGTGGTTAAATAAGCCTGGAAGCTTCTATCCTGAAGAGATTCTAGAACTTCCTTTTTCCCCATTTCCTCCCTAAAATTTCATTGGCAATTCAGGTTAAATACATAGAATCCCCAGGAATTGTATTCATATGAGAGGGTGCTAGGGAATGTTTTCTATTTGGCGATCAAACATTTTTTTCCACTCCTAAACCCTTCAACCTCACTTTAAAAAAACTTTTATTTAAATATAATATACACAATTATCATGTGTATAGAGGTCACTGAAATTTCAGAAACTGAACACACAAGTGTAACCCATATCAAAAAGCAGCACATACACTGTGCTCCATTTCATTCATTAACCAAAACTGCCAAGAGTAACTGCTATTTTAAGTCCTAACAAGATACTGGCTTTGCCTATTTTTGTGTATTATGTAAATGGAATCACACATTGTACATTATTTTGTGTGTTGTCTCTTGTACTCTCAACTTCAAAGACTGATCTGAATTGTTCTACGACTGTATATCATTTATTCTCACTGTCAGTATCTCATGTAGTGAATGTACCAAAATGTATTACTCTACTGTTGATGGGCATTTGGGTAGTTTCCAAGTTTGGGCTATTGTGAACATTCTAGTACTCCTTCTGGTGAACATAGGCATTTATTTCCGGAGGCCATTTTACTTAGAGATTAAACTTCTAAGTCAAAAAAGTACGCTTATGTTCAATCTGAGTAGAAGCAACCAAAGCAGGTATACTGTGATCTCCCTCTATCAGTGTATTAGTTGCTTCACATTCTCACCAACACTTATTTCAGTCATTTTAGCCATTCTAAAAGGTTAATAATACTTTTTTAAAAAATTATTGCTAATTTTTCTATTCAAAAAGACATCTGATGCTTAATGCCCATTAATAGACTGACCTGTTTTCCTTTTTAATTCACTGCAACAGGATATCCTTAAATAAAGTATCTAATAAAGAAAGGGCTTTGTAGGAGAAAATATAGAAGTTCATGAGTTGAGAGTTTGGATCTTTAATCATGACCTCACCACTAATGAACTACCATCTATTTGATGGGTTTTTCATGAGTAATATGACAGTACAGAACCCTAATTGTATGTTCTAGTCTAAGAATCTTTCCTCTTTCTCCCCTGAAAGGTTTAGTCTGTTGGAATAAAGCATAAATGAGAAAAAATAAACAGCATGGTGATTGTAGGTTATTTGACACAATTAGCTTAGAGACTGTTTTGGGGTGGATTCTAGCAGTCCCAAAAGTTTACTGGAACAATGGAATTTACAAATTTGATGAAATAAACATATTCTTCTTTAGTCACTTTGTTTTAGTAATAAGGCAGCGTAAATCTGGGTTGTGTTTATTTTTAAATTTTTATTCTTTATATAAACTCATTTTCTTCTTCTAGTATTTTGTTTTGGAATCTGTGGATTATCTTAAGTTTTTATTTGAATTCCAATTAGTTAACATACAAGATAATATGAGCTTCAGGTATACAGTACAGTGATTCAACTCTTCCAGTGAAAAGTGTTCATCACAAGTGCCCGCCATAATCTCCGTTGCCTATATAGCCCATCCTCCCACCTCCCTCCTCTCTGGTAACCATCAGTTTGTTCTCTGTAGTTAAGAGTTTGTCTCTTGGTCTGCCCCTCTCTCTTTTTTTCCCTTTGCTTGTTTGTTTTATTTCTTAAATTCCACATATGAGTGAAATCATATGGTACTGTCTTTCTCTGACTTATTTCATTAGCATAATACTCTCTAGCTCCATCCACATCATTGCAAATGGCAAGACTACATTCTTATTCATGGCTGAATAATAATTCATTATATATATGTATACATGTATGTATATGTATATGTGTATGTATCACATCCTCTTCATCCATGCATGTTTTAAAGTCTTGACTTTTAACATTAGCTATGAATCACATTAGACTAACTCCATTAACAAACAACTGCCTAACAACATAAAGGCCAAGAATACAATGTTAAATGAGATTATAGTAATATTATAAGATTATAATAAGCTTTCATTTGAGGAGTGTTAATTTTTTTAAAACCTCTTTCTGCAATAACTTTATATACCACTAAAAATTTCTTGGAGTGCTTAGTTTCCTCATTGCATGGTAAAATTGATTGTCAAATACCTAAAGTTTTCTGAATATTGCATACAATACAGAACTAGCTTATATGTTGGCAGATGACTTCTGAATTAAATTTTTTTTTGTCTAAGTACACTTGAAAGCATTATGAAAAATACTCACTTTTTTGCCAGTAAATAAGACAATGCAATCAATTTGTTTGAAGAGAGGCATTTCCATAAGAATTCCTTTCAGAAAAAATATCCTAGGTGTAGTGTGGACATTCATATAAATCCTCTTCCTCATCAAAAACATCACAGTGCATTACAAAGGGCTCAGCTTTTTAAATTAGAAAGATACAGCTTCATCACACATAAGACCTTAACCAAGTTATTTGGCTTTTCTGAGCTCACCTTCCCTTTCTAAAGTGAATAATAATCCTACCTTGAAAAACAGGTCTAAGTTCTCAGCTGATTTGTCAGCAAATGTAAGAATCTATTTGCTACCATGTTTTAATAGTACTGATAAGACCTTAAGAGCCTTGGGGTGCCTGGGTGGTTCAGTCATTAAGCATCTGCCTTCAGCTCAGGTCATGGTCCCATAGTCCTGGGATGGAGCCTCACATCTGGCTCCCCGTTCAGCGTGAAGCCTGCTTCTCCCTCTCCCACTCCCCCTGCTTATATTCCTTCTCTCACTGTGTGTGTGTGTCTCTCTCTCTGTCACATAAATAAATACAAAATCTTAAAAAAAAAAAAGACTTTAAGAGCCTAAGGCATCCAGGATATAATATGAGGATATAGTCAGTTATGCTGAAATTATTATAAAAGTATATTTTATTGATTAAATAGAATACAGAAATGTCTAAAACAGACTATGGTGAGATAAATAGAAAGAGATAATTGAGTTGAGTTCTAAGAAGTGAGAAGTGTAAATGGCACAAGAGGAAGAAATTGTTAGCATTAGGTGATGAGCTGGCTGAGGAATACAATGTTTTTCTCAATTGTGGCTCATGACACCAACAAATTTTGAGTTCTCTTCCAGCTAAAATAACTTATCTTGCTCTGGATATTTTCACCAGGAGACTTCAAATGAAGAAGAAAACAATGAAGAGAATGCAAATTCTGATGAAAACGAAGATGAAGATGAGGCTGAGAATACCACCCTTTCTACCACACCTGGCTATGGAGAGACCACACCTGGAACAGGGTATATAGGTCTAGCTGCAATCCAACTTCCCAAGAAGGTAATCATTCCTCAAAAATGTTAAATCTGATTTCACTTCTTTACTGAAATCAAAGGTTATTTCGACACCAAACAGGATGTTTTATATTATCTTCATTAACTCATTGAAAAAGCAAGAGCAGGGGCACCTAGGTGGCTCAGTGGATGAAGCCTCTGCCTTCAGCTCAGGTCATGATCTCAGGGTCCTGGGATGGAGCCCCGCATTTCTGCTCAGCAGGGAGCCTGCTTCCCCCTCTCTCTCTCTGCCTGTCTCTCTGCCCGCCTCTCTGCCCACTTGTGATCTCTGTCAAATAAATAAATACAATCTTTAAAAAAAAAAAAAAGAAAAGAAAAAGCAAGAGCAAACTCAATATCCCTGTTTATAAATAAGGAAAGTACTCATCCCAGGTTATTACACTGACTTCCTACATTATAGCAGAAAACTAAGGACAAGCAAGCATCTTAGCAATGGATAAAAGGTCCTGCAAGATGCCACTGTATTTCAGGGAAGAGGGCTCTAAGACAAAGTCAAGAGCAAAGCTATAAGAAGCATCTCCCACAGAGAAGGCTTATTTATCAAGTACATTCTTCTCCGTCAAAACCCAATGACAGAGGTACTAATCCTGAATTCTTAAAACACCCACCAAAGGTGTTTTTGAATTTTTAAAACACCCACTAATTCTTTTATAAATTAAGCTAGCTTCAATTCAAAAATACATCTAGAACAAGGCCTTAATATAGCCTGAGTTGAATGAAGTTAATTGTCTTAGGTTTTTACATTTTCACACCTAGATCTGGATTCTTTCAAACTTTTCCTTACAGGTTGGGGATAAAAAACACAAGGCTACAGAAGAGGAGGAAAGTGATGAAGAAGAAGAGGAAGATGAAGAAAATGAAGCAGAAGTGGATGAAAATGGGCAAGGCATAAATGGCACCAGTAGCAACAGCACAGAGGCAGAAAATGGTAATGGCAGCAGTGATGGAGATAATGGAGAAGAAGGTGAAGAAGAAAGTGTCACTGAAGCCCAGGCAGAAGGAACCACGGTGGCTAGAAAGCAGGACAATGGTGGCTCTAAGACAACAACCTCTCCAGATGGTGGGTTTGACCCTACGACTCCACCACCAGAGCTCTACGGGACTACCACCCGACCGTCTGGGGAAGCCACCCCCACCGGATATGAGGAAGAGTACGAACAAACAGGCACTAATGAATATGACAATGGATATGAAGTCTATGAAAATGAAAACGGGGAACCTCGTGGGGATAATTACCGAGCCTATGAGGATGAGTACAGCTACTATAAAGGGCGTAGCTACGATGGCTATGATGGTCAAGATTATTACTACCGCCATCAGTGAAGGCCCAGCCTGGAATGAATTCCTCCATTCTGGCATTTCATGTGGCTACCATTTTCAAAGTTCAACTCAGGAAGGTGCAACATAACAAATGTGCATATTATAATGTAGAATGGTGCTATTGTTCCAAAGTAATTTTCTGTAATTGCTTCTGCAAGTAATGGGCTTCTTGTTGCTTTTCCCTGGTTTATTATTGAAAGGTTATTGTAAATCAGGGCCATTTAAACCTAAATCCATGAGATGGAGTTCGATTACATGTTCTGAGGTTGTAGTTCTATAAATAGTATTTTTAACATGTTTGTTTTAACATGTTTGTACCATTATTAACTGCTAAAACTACTCTTCATGCAAGACGTGCTTCTGTGAATTAACATTAATGACACTATATATAAATATGTGTAGTTCTTTAATCACCTACCTACCCAGCACTGTATATTATGTTTAATTATCAGCTTCATGTATTTTCATGTGATCTTTATGTATATTCTATCCATGGGTTCTATCACAAATAAAAATGCAGTCTTTCAAATATGTTATAATTTTAAAAAAGAGAGAGAGAGATTCAGAATTGAAAACAATGAATCCAATGGGGGACAACTAAGCTAAAGGATAAAAGCTTATTTCCAGTATGGTTTAAAACTCAGAAGAACTCTAAGTATTTTGTCATGGATAAATCAATATAACTAAGATTTTGGCATGCTTGTGGGCAGGGTCAACCATATATATCAGGAGAATAAATGGCTCTTTAGAGTTGCCAGGTTTAACAAAAATATAGAATGCCTAGTTAAACTTAAATTTCAGATAAACTATGAAAAAGTTCTTAGGTTAAGTATGTTCCATGCACTATTTGGCCTCTGTGAATTATTTGGGACATATCTATACTAGATAAATCACTCATTATTTATATAAAATTCAAATTTGATGGAGCATCCTATTTTGTATCTGGCAACCCTACTCTGATTTGATTTGGTTTTAGGTGGGGTAGGGAGAAGGATGAAGTAGAAAACTCACACACTCACACACACACACACACACACACACACACACACACATGCACACACCATTATAGAGTGGTTGCAAACATCATGATATCATAATGCTTCACCCCTATATACTTCAGTATTTAGTATAAAAACAAGAAATTCTCCTATATTGCTACAATACCATTCTCATTCTCATTCTAAAGAAACTAAACATTGCTATGATAGTATTTTGTAATATACAGATCATATTCACATTTTTCCAATTATTCTAATAATTCATTCAATCCTCACAGAACTCTATCAGGTAGGTATTTTTGTCATCCCCCATTCTATCAATGAAGGAACTGAGTCAGGCACAAAGAGATATACAGCTTGCACAAGGTCACAAGTGGCAAAGCTGAGGGTAAAACAAAGGCAGAGTGGTTTTAGAATCTGCACTCTTTACCATTATATTCTATTCGTTAGTGTATATTTATCAGTAATGGATGTCAAGCCATAAGTGAGCAGGAAAGCTTTAATGATGAGAACACTGGTGAAAAGTAAGCTTGCCTTGTATCACAATTTTCTTAGCCAGGTTTAATGACTTGAGCCCTAAAGAATATTTTCTTTATCTTTTCTTTTTTTGTAAAGATTTTATTTATTTACTTGTCAGAGAGAGAGAGAGAGAAAGCACGAGCCAGCAGAGTGGCAGGCAGAGGCAGAGAGAAGCAGGCTCCCCGCTGAGCAAGGACTTGATCCCACGACTCTGGGATCATGACCTGAGCCGAAGGCAGTGGCTTAACTGACAGAGCCACCCAGGCATCCCAAAAGAATATTTTCAAAGCAAGGGTCTTCTCATATTTTGGCATATGTTTTTACATATTGTGCAAAGTGCATGAACTCTCAAGTTAGATGGACTTAAGTAAATTAATATCCTCCTCTAGTCCTCATCACCTCATCTCTTACATGTGGTGTGTACTCAGTAGTTGCTGTTCAGAGCCCAACATGTTAATGAGGTGCTCAGGATCATCATCTCTCTCCTCTCCACTCCCTTTCCTTTCTCCATCCTAACACTTGGGTGCATCCAATTGTTATATAATTACCTGGTCCTTCCGAAACTCAGAAGACGATTTTTTTTCTTGCCCTAATGCATCTTTGTAAACAAAAGCTTTTTATGAGATTGAGGCCTTGGGGACAGTCATCTGATCTGCAACATCAGAAATGCAAATTATGGAGCACCACCCAAGACCTACTCAATGAGAAACTGGGAGTGGACAGGTGATTCTTGTGCACCTTAAAGTCTGAGTACCATGATTTTCATTGATATAGTAACTAATGCTTATTATACACCTACTGTGTGCCACTTCTATTCTAAGCATTTTACATATATTACCTCATTTTTACATACATTACCTCATTCTCAACAAATACTATAAGTCTACCACATTTTACAGGTAAGGAAACTGAGTTACAGAGACATTTAGTAACTTGCCTGAGATGATGCAGCTATGAAGTGGAGGAAAGGAATCTGCTCCAAAGTCCACATCCCATATATCTCTCACAGCTTCTTTATAGAGAAAAGTCACCCTTTTAAAAGAGGAAAATTTGGATAAGAGCGCATGTAGTAACCCTATCTATGTTTTTACTTTTTTGTCCTTTGGTATTAATAAGAAGATATAATTTTACAGGTTTCACGTCATAATCAGGTGATCAAAAAAGGATCTTTTTGAGAACAGAGACTGTGAGTAAACAAGGAAAATAACCCTTTATGCTGTTGTCAAAATAGGACAAAACTGTCAAGCACTGCCCAAAAGGCAGTGTGATTTGTAACAGGGCCATAAGGATCTCAACTGCAGCTCCTAGGTTTGCATGTCATAAACACTGATTCAGCCAGCAGGGAGACACCAAGCTCAAATGAAGTTAAACAGTTTATTACTTTCACAGAGAGCAAAAGCAGGATCAGCATGGTGTCAGCTCTCTGGGCCCAGAGGATGATCACTGAGCCGAAGGGTCCAGATAACAGACAGCAAAGGAAAGTAGGTCATTCCGCTGTGGAGGAGCCAGCTCTCACATATGGCTAAGTAGAGAGACTTACGAGGAAATCTGCAGTGGAGCCTTAAAGGGGAAGAGGCTGAAAGTCTTAGGATCAACTGAAACCAGGGAGATGGATGAGACATAGCTTTGCGACCAACTCCCAGAAGATGAAGAGGTGGGAGAGCTACTGTCTCTGGAATTTCTGCTCCAGGCTGCTTATCCCTCCTTGCTCCAGAAGGAATCACAGGGTACTTGGCCAAGCCTCAGGTCAGACTGTAGTCAACCTTTGCCCATGTGGTCCATATGGAGACATGCCAGGTTCTCAGGAAGTGGCGATAGAGTTCTTCGCCTACACATCTCTTCCAGATCCCAAAGTCTGGGAGGTTTATGAGTTTCTTGGATCACATAAAGAAGGTTGGCCACATAAGGGAGTTTGGGTAAATTAAGATAGGTCTTAGGACATGAGGAGGAATACTTCTACAAGATGAGCCCCAGCAAACATGCGGGCCCTCACCAGGCAATGTTACACTAAAAGTCTTCTCAGCATAGGCTATACTATGGGGGTGCATGGTCTGTGGTTATTAGTGTGGCCACAGGGCAGAGAGGGACTCTGTCCCTCTCTCTGTGGTCACTCTAAGTCCCATCCGCTCATTTCAAGCCCTTCCTACCTCCTTCAACATGATGCCTCTCAATCAATATCCTCCCTGGCCGGCAGTCAGGTAACCCACATTTAATCAGCGGGGAACACTAAATATCACCCTGCCCCGCTTTTCAATTTACTATTGTGACATATTCTACACCCTGCTTCTTTCATGACTAACCCTGCTGATTTTCTGTTACCCTTTCTGAACCGAAAAACCAAACTTTAACTTTCCATTTGGATTCCTTTCATTAAAAAACAAAACAAAAAAACCCCAGTCTATCTCTAGGTAAGTGAATCCCTCTGAATGACCAAGAGAAGAAATAATGAAAGTGGGAGAAAAGCAGAAAAATATAAAAACACTTTGTTGGAAAGGATAATCTAATGTCAGGAAATACGAGTCTCACTTTAAAAAAAAGAATCAATACTAGTTAAAGGGAAACCATGAAGCAATCACTCAGACTTTTGTTTATCCAAGTGCAAATATTTGTAAATATTTCTGCCTTTGTTTAAACTATTCAGTGGGTTAAGAACTCATTAACTGGACTTGTTGGTTTAATCGTAAAAGTTCCCATGCAAATTACTCTGGTCTTTCTCAGGTCTCCCCTCTTCAATTTTATGACTCCTAGAGTACCAAAAAGATAAGACCTGTATCAAACTACAGATGTTGGCAAGGATGAGAGAAAGGGGAACCCTCCTACACTGTTGGTGGGAATGCAAGCTGGTACAGCCACTCTGGAAAAACAGTATGGAGGTTCCTCAAAACGTTGAAAATAGAGCTACCCTATGACCCAGCAACTGCACTATTGGCTGTTAACCCTAAAGATACAAATGTAGTGATCTGAAGGGACACGGGCACCCCAATGTTTATAGCAGCAATGTCCACAATAGCCAAAGTATGGAAAGAATGTAGATGTCCATCAACAGATGAATGGATAAAGAAGATGCAGCGTGTGTGTATATATATACACACACACAAACACACACACACACACACACACACACACACACACACACACACAGGAATGCAGCCATCAAAAAAACCAAAATCTTGCCATTTGCAACTAGACGGTATTATGCTAAGCGAAATAAGTCAGTCAGAGAAAGATAATTAGCATATAATCTCTCTGATATGAAGAAGCTGAGAGGTAGGGTAGGGGGTTGTGGGGGCTAGGGAGGAAAAAAAATGAAACAAGATGGGATTGGGAGTGAGATAAAGCACAAGAGACTCTTAGTCTCACGAAACAAACTGAGGGTAGCTGGGGGGTGGGGGGAGGGATAAGGTGGCTGGGTTATGGACATTGGGGAGGGTATGTGCTACGGTGAGTGCTGTGAGATGTGTAAGCCTGATGATTCACAGACCTGTACCCCTGGGGCAAGTAATACCTTATATGTTAATAGAAATAAAAGATAAGACATGCATCAGTGTGAGAACTTGTCATCTCTTTTTAAAAAACACAAATTTA
This sequence comes from Enhydra lutris kenyoni, assembly GCF_002288905.1. Classification (NCBI taxonomy): domain Eukaryota; kingdom Metazoa; phylum Chordata; class Mammalia; order Carnivora; family Mustelidae; genus Enhydra; species Enhydra lutris. Next base: position 41,022,546 of record NW_019154087.1, on the reverse strand, counting down.
ACCCTCACTATTTTACTCAGGGGTCAGCAAACTTTTCTGTAAAGCAGGAGTCAGTAAACTTTTTCTTTAAAGGACCAGTTAGTAAGCATTTTTGGCTATGCAGCTCATATGGATTCTGTCACAACTACTCCAATCTGTCATTGTAGCAACAGCAGCCATAGATGTTATGTGAACAAACAGATACGGCTGTGTTCCAATAAAACTTTGTGATGATGGAACGGATTTGGTCCACAGCCCATAGATTCCTGACCCTATTTTAGATGATTATATAAAGTCATAACCATGATAAATTGTTTAATTTTGGGGCACCTGGGTGACTCAGTAGGTTAAGCCTTTGCCTTCGGCTTGGGTCATGGTCCCAGGGTCCTAGGATCAAGTCCCGCATCGGGCTCTCTACTCAGCGGGGAGCCTGATTCCCCCTCTCTCTCTGCCTGCCTCTCTGTCTACTTGTGATCTCTGTCTGTCAAATAAATAAATAAAATCTTAAAAAAAAACACTTTAATTTTAAAGTTTAGCTGCTGTTATCACTTAGGATATAAACAAACTATTAGTAAATTGATGATCTTTCCTTTTTGTAACTTGAAGTTTGGCCCTTTATTTCCAACTCACTTTAAAATTCAGTAAAATTTCTGGTGTTTGATACAGCAACTCTGAGTCAACAGAGGTGTCCAAATGAAATATTATCTCAAAGTAAAACTCAGTAAGATTAGCACTTGAATATGTGGACTTAGTAGACTGTCCCCCCTCAATGGGTAGGCATCATCCAACCCACTTAGGGCCAGAATAAAACAAAAAGTAGAAGGAGGAATTTGCAGCTTTTTGTTCCCACCTGGCTGCTTGAACTAAGGAGTCTGTCTTCTCCTGCCCCTAGAGTGGGTTTTATGCCATCTGTTCCCCTCACTCAGACTGGATTTATATCACTGGCTTTCCTAGGTTTCCAGGTTGCAGATGGCAAACTATGGGACTTCTCAGCCTCCATAATCATGTGAGCCTATATGGAAATAAATAAACAAACACACACGCAGACACATACATACATATATGGGCTCACATACATATGAATATATATATAAATCTCCTACTGGTCCTGTTTCTCTGGGGAACCCTCACTAATACAGGTACACCAAACATTCTGAATTGAATGCCTTTTGAAAGCTCAATACCTGCACTGTTATCAGAGATTGACTTGGGCACATTGTAGTCTCCAAAAATGATTCCTATGGTATGCCCATTCTACAAGCTCTTCGGCAATGAGACACTGTCACTTCTCTACATCAAGGCATGGAAAAACTACTTCTGCACTCCTCTGGATCTAATGGCTTTGACCAACATAATGACAATGACTCCATAACAATTCCAGGCTTAACTCACAAAACTGGCTTAACAACTTCTTCTGTCCGGTTGAGACCTGGAATTCATGAAATATAAGACAGAGAAGCCCTTGAGAAAGAACAGAATATGATAGAATGTAATTTGCATGGGAATTTTTATTAAGCCAACAAATCCAGTTAACGAGCTTTCAGCCCACGGAATATTTTAAAGTACTGAGCCACCATGTAAGAAGTCCAGTCTGTTCTACCACAGAGAGAGAGGTCATATGGAGAAGCACCAAGGCACCATCTTGGATGGACAGTTCAGTCAAGTCTTTGGATAACTTTGGATAAGACTTTGCACTTTCTCCTCTCTTAATGTTCCAAATGAAAGATCCCAAGTGAGGATCTCATAGCTAAACCAAATCACACTACAGAACCTTGAGAGAAAATAATATATTGTTTTTTTTAAAGATTTTATTTGTTTATTTGACACAGAGAGAGAGAGAGCACAAGCAGCAGACAGAAAGAGAGGGAGAAGCAGGCTCCCTGCTGGGCAGAGAGCCCAACATAGCGCTCAATCCCAGGCCTCTGGGATTATAACCTGAACCAAAGGTAGTTGCTAAACTGACTGAGCCACACAGGCACCCCTATATTGGTGTGTTAAAGACCAATAGATAACTGGAACAGGAGTTGACAAGCATAGAGAAAATTTGGGTTCATGAGAAGTAAGAAAGTCATGAGAGAAGAGCTAAAATAAAATACTAACACTGAAAACTAAAAACTGAGAAGAGGGCATATGCTCCAATTTGGTAAAAAAATATTAGTATGTGCCCAATGCAATGAATAACTAGCTGGTAAATGTTGTCATATTCTGTCTCCTAAGGACAAGATTCTCAGTCCTGAAAAACAAAACGGCAACCTCTGAAAAACACTATTTTGAGAATGAAAGATATTTCCCCTCCTTGAGGTAACAACAAAGTTTTACAGCCACTTCCAGCAATGTCACCATGTCCTGAAGGAAAAGACTGGTATCATTATAATTATATTTTAACTACATCCTCTGAGTTACATTTTAAGGTGTAATAAGACATCTTTCTAATATAAAAATAAAAGTAAATTATATTGACATGTCTTCTCTCTGCTAGTAATAGCTGAATAAGTAAACAAATAGCCTAGAGAAATGAACACAGCTAGCTTCATGCTGCTCTGTGACCCTCCATGTTTCCCTATCTGGCTGAAATTTTTATGTACTTCTGTTGAAATTCTCAAATACTGAGAGGAAAAAAAATAAAAACTAAAAATAAAATTAATTTTAGGGTAGATGAGAAAATTGGTTGCAAGTGATGTTTTAGGAAAAGTGACCTTTTTTTCTTTAATTTAGGATGAATACTGATATACACATGAATGAACATATTTAAAACAAAAACCTTTTCTTCTCTAAACACAGGATAAGACTCCCAGCACACCCATTCTGGACTCCATTCTGAAGATTAAGGGAGAATAAATACTTCTATGAAAAGCCTAAAGCCTTGACAAATCTTTAAAATGTCTTCTTATAGACATTTTATAGATAAAAAGGAAATTACTCAACACAGCCCGTATTTTCTAATCACAACACTGTACTGATACCCCACTGAGTCTGGAGAGGAAATGTACATGTGCTGTGTAAGTAAATTAGAAAAAAAAGAATTAATATATATATATTTATATACTATATATAATTTCTGCCTCTCCCTCTCTCTGTGTATAATAATATGTTTACCTCTAAGATGATACAGAGAAATGTGTTGCAGAATAGTGTTAAAAATAAGCTGGGGGAAAAAAATAAGTTGGGGATCAAGATGCCAGAAGATAAAATCATTTCCTGTAATATTTTTTAAAAAATATCTATCAAAGCAATTGGGCTTAGAGCACAAGTACAGGGAAGATGGGTGGAACATTCCAGAAATAGATGGGAACACAAGACAAAACAACTGAAACCTCACTCCCAGATGAGGGTCCAATAGCTGGAACTGATAGTGTAGGTTCCTAGTTAACTAACATTTTATATGATTGCACTCACTCAAGTGAAGGGTAAGAAATGAAAAAGCCACCACAAAATGCAACATTGACATGGGCTACTTTCATCTTAAAATCTCTTTGAGGAGCGACTCTGGGTCAGTGTGACCCAGGAAAGCCAGGCTAGGTATGTAATCTGTGGAGGTGTCGTCCATTCTTCAACTGTCAGCCAAACACCAGAAGAAAATCCAAGCGTCCATTTCTTGCCTTCTCTATTGCTTCCTAGTTTTGTTTTATTTTGTTTTCCAGTTAAATAGGGATGGTGTGAGGATAATTTATTTTTTTTATTTATTTTATTTGTTTATTTTATTTTTATTTTTTTTTAAAGATTTTTATTTATTTATTTGACAGAGAGAAATCACAAGCAGGCAGAGAGGCAGGCAGAGAGAGAGGAGGAAGCAGGCTCCCTGCTGAGCAGAAAGCCCTATGCGGGGCTGGAACCCAGGACCTGGGATCATGACCTGAGCCGAAGGCAGCGGCTTAACCCACTGAGCCACCCAGGTGCCCCAAGGATAATTTATTTTTTAATAGAACACTGTTCTTTATCTCTGGTTATTTATTCCTAACAAATGTTATAGCAAAACTGTTTACGACACAAAAACATTTAGAAAACTTAACGTTGAATTTTTGTACTTCAAGCTTAACTCGAGGCAAGTCAAGAGGGTAGAAGTAACAACTCCACCTCAGAGAACTTTAGCAAATGATCTCTCTAGGTTGTCCCCACCCCCCCCATCCCCCGCCGCTGCAGTTTCTTCTCTGCAACCTTAAAACCAGAATAGGCTCTTTTTTTCTTTTCTTTTGTCAATTGTAGGTTCTAAATTTAAGGCCCAAGTTGATTTTTTTTTTTTTTCCTGAAGCTCTGAATTCATTTTAACTTTGGGAGCATATATATTTAGCTACTGCCAGTTTACTCCTTGCTAGGACTAGTAGCTCAGCAATTTTTTTCTCTTAAAATTCAAAGAATTTTCTCTTATTAAACATGATACATCTAGATAGAAGTAAACATTTTCCCGTCAGTGACATATAGGAGAAATACCTCACAGGTTCTAGGCAGCTTCACCTGGAACATCTCCGCGGTAAGCCCGTCCACCGCAAGCATTTTCCTCGCATACCTAACTGACCGTAAAGCAACTTTGCCGTAAAAGATACAATCACGAAAAATAAAAGGGGCATTCATTAAAGGGGGCGTAATGAAACATGAAAAATGAATAACAATTTAAAAAAAAAACTTTGCTCCAAAATACAAAATATTGAGTACATTCAAAATGTATAGTGCAGATTTGGGATAATAGCACACAAATAACTGATTTTATTCTGTAGATTATATCTAGGCCCGTGTTATCAAAGTCTTCCATTCATAGAATTCTACCTTTTTTTTTTTTTTTTTTTTGCCTGAAGATTCATCTCATTGGCATCACATCTTTTCTTTTTTCACTAAAATTTTTTCCTCCATTAAGAGAAGTATAAGGAGGCCTGGGTGGCTCAGTCAATTAAGCATCCTAGTCCTTTTTTTCTTTTTTTGAGTTTGAGTTTGAGTTTGGAGTGGTTTATTATGAAGTACTGCTGTAACAAAACAGATACAAAAAAGTACTGCTGTAACAAAACAGATACATTACTGCTGTAATACTAAACATGGAACCTCAACAAGCATCCAATCAATTGTAAAAAAAAAAAATTGATTTAAGTAAATCATTAGTGTCATCACAATACTGATAATTGTGTTCCCTTAAAGATTTTATTTTTTCAACCTTTTACTTTTCTAAATGAGAAAATGGTATTCATAAAAAATCTTTTTCAGAAGATACTCAGATTTTTTTTCACATCAGAAACTAGTGATTTGAAAACCAACACTTCAGTGCAGCTGCTCCATATCATATGAAACATCTGAGTCTTGATTTTGGCTCAGGTCATGATCTCAGGATGTGAGAAGGAGCACTCCCCCCCCACCAGCTCCATTCTCAGGGGGAGTCTGGTTGAGATTCTCTCTCTCCCTCTCCTTCCACCCCTCTCTGCTGTGCTTGCCTATGCACATACACTCCTACTCTCTCTCTTTCAAATAAATAAATAAATCTTAAAATAAAATAAAATATAAAATAAAAAAACAGAGACGTATCAGTTTCCAAATACTAGGATGCATATTAGTAATTGAACTTTGTGTCCCCTTGTGAAAGCCTTCTACACTGTTGTTTGTTGTTGGCATATTGTCACATGTCCGGTGGTAAATGTCTATTAAGTTCTGTGGGAAATGTAGGTTCAAAACTCTGCACCATTGTATAGACCATTATGAGGGTAAGGTTTAAATAATGTAAAAATGGGAGTACCGTTGTCAATGGAGAAATCAAACCAAATGGTTAAGCCAAACTGTCAAACAGTAAGTTTTTAATCTTTTATGACAAAATTGCCTTACAGCCAATTCCTTATGTGGTGAAAATTTTTTTTAACTGGGATTTTTTTTTTTAAAGATTTTATTTATTTATTTGACAGACAGAGATCACAAGTAGGCAGAGAGGCAGGCAGAGAGAGAGAGAGAGGAGGAAGCAGGCTCCCTGCAGAGCAGAGAGCCCGATGTGGGGCTCGATCCCAGGACACTGGGATCACGACCTGAGCCAAAGGCAGAGGCTTTAACCCACTGAGCCACCCAGGTGCCCCTGTGGTGAAAATGTTTTTGAGGAAAATGCTCACAGCAAAGTTATCATTCAATGAAAGTTTAGCTTGTGACTATGCTCCTTATTTTCAGATGAAGAAATGGAAGTTCAGAAAGATCCCATTTAGTTGCTTAGGCAACTGACCATAACAAACAGGTGGTAGAGTCAGTTTGTTTTTTTTTGTTTGTTTGTTTGTTTGTTTAAATTTTATTTATTTATTTGACAGATCACAAGTAGGCAGAGAGAGGGGGGAAAGCAGGCACCCTGCTGAGCAGAGAGCCCGATGCGGGGATGGATCCCAGGACCCTGAGATCATGACCTGAGCCAAAGGCGGAGGCTTAACCCACTGAGCCACCCAGGCGCCTCTAGAGTCAGTTTTTGAACTCAGGTCTGTTTGATTCCAAAGCTACTAGATCTAAATGTCTCTATCATTAATGACAACACTCAAATATTCTAAAATCCATGGTTGAATGGTGAATCAACCATAGCTCCAGCCCAACAGCTCAAATTCTAGTCCTGGCAAGTGTTTTAAAAACCAGCTCCAGAGACTCAAAAAGGATCTGCAGAATTTCGACAGAGCAAAAATAGGGATTCAGCCGAAACTAGAAAAGACAACATTCTCTCAGCTAAAGCTGTCCAAGGGTTGTTTTTTTGTTTTATTTTGGCTTTTGTCTGTTTCGGAAGTTGGGAGAAATGGGAAGTTACATTTAAATCTCATTATATATTATTTACAGTTTGTTAAAATTGTGTTTAACCAATTCTTATCATTTGGTATGGATTAAATAATTCTTATATTATTGTACATTAATGCTTCATATATAGTTCTAATGTAAATTATCCCTCCAGGTATTGTAATATTTTTTTTATTATTTTTTTTATTCATTTGACAGACAGAGATTATAAGTAGACAGAGAGGCAGACAGAGAGAGAGAGGGAGGGGGAAGCAGGCTCTCTGCTCAGCAGAGAGCCTGATGCGGGGCTCGATCCCAGAACACGGAGATCATGACCTGAGCCGAAGGCAGAGGCCCCAACCCACTGAGCCACCCAGGCGCCCCGGTATTGTAATATTTTTAACCCGAACTATTGCAATCATTATTTTGGCACACAGAATGGGCAAAAGAGGAGAGAGCAGGCAATTGCTCCAGAAAGGCTTATTCTAATATGGGTGTACTACCTGTTTCACTGAGAAAGTCAGTGTCCTAAATTGACCATTCTGTAATATTCATATCCAAACCAAAACTCTCAATGTTTCTCCCCAAACCACTTCTTCGACAGTTTCCCCCATATCAATAAAAGACAACTTCATTCTTCTGGTTGCTCAGAGCAAAAAACTTTGGAGTCACCCTTGATTCTTGATTTTCTCTCATACTCCACATCTGGTATGTCAATGAATCCTACTGGCTTTACTTTTAAAATATATCCAGAACTTGACCAGTTACCCCATCCCTTCTGTCATCACTCTGATTCCTAATCACCATTTGCCTGGATTACCTTGAGAGCTTCCTAGCCCATGTCTGCCTTTTCCTACCTCATTTACTCTACAGTTACTTCTCTGCCTAAAACCTCCAAGGGTTCCTTCTCACTCAGGGTAAGTCAAGAGCCTTGCAATGATCTATAGGCCCTATGTCATCTGCCATCTACGACCTTTTTTTACCTCATTTCCTGCTACTCACTTCATTCAGTCTTTCTAACCAAAATGTCCTCTTCTCTATTTCTGGAACAAGTCAGCAGTCTTGTCTCTGGGGCTCTCATCTTTCCCTTCCTTCTACTTAGAATTCTCTTCCCCTAGATGCCATGTGTTTACACAGCTCAAAAGTCACCTTCTCAGTGAGGCCTTCTAGTATTTCAACTCAGTGTCTCCATGACCTGACCCCCAGTGTTTGTCATCCCCTTTCCTTACAATACTTTTTCTTCTTAGAGTTTGTCTTTGTCACTATCTACACAATATATTTTACTTATTTTGTTTATTGTCAGTTTCCCCACCAGATTATTTTTTTTTCTATCTGCTTTGTCACTGCTGTTTCCCCAGTGTCTGTCACATATTAGGTACTCAATACATATTTGTTAAGTGTTGCTGGGTTTAATACAGAAAAAATTGAAATTATAAACTTTCTACACAAAAGAATAGCTAAAATGTTTCCACTTACAAACTTGTTATTCAGAGAGTCCTAATTAATAGTTCTGAAATCAATTTGAATTATCTGACAACATCATACACCAAACTGAGGTATTTATATGTTCTGTTTATCCTACTTTCTGGAACATTTGATAGCAGCTTTTCACCACAAAAACATTTTTAGATTAAAATTACTTTGCCCCCTATGGTTATCTGTGGGCACTGGTAACAAATTGTTTGCTAGTGCTAAGTGAGTCTATGCTGATTGGCCATTGGGAACTCTAACAAACTTTAAATTTCAGCAAAATTTGCCCAGAGACTGCTAATCCTGTGGAAGAAGCCAGGTATCCGGAAGGTAAAAGATACCAGGTAATTTGGCTCTCTTGATATTCTTGATAGCAAATAGCTTTATAACGTAGTTTACATTTTTAAGGTATATGTCATCCGGTAGGGAGATTGCTTTTGAAAATAAATGTATATTGAAAGTATTCTCTGCTCAGCACAACTGTGTAATATTTAGTGCTTTGTTTTATAAAATACAAAATGTGTTACCGAGTTCTGGAAATCATCAACTAAAATTGGTAGCTTGATAGCAACTTCTTCTTTGATTAAGTCTTAGCATTATCAAGATCCACCATAATTTAAAGACACTAATTTTACTCTCTACCTTCACTTACAAACCAGAATAAGGATAATGTGATCACACTCATAGTTGTAAACCTCATCTGTGCAGACATTTCTACTGAGCAACACTAAATCATTTGATAAATTATGTGTAATGTCCTTATCTCTAAAATACTTGGATGGCTAAATTACAGTTAAAATTAAGATCTTGAAAATTATATTCTTTAGAAGAGAGTAGACTAGAGCTTTAGAATATATTTAACAGTTACATTATTTCTTCAAATAAAAATTTTTACCTTGAAAAATTTCAAGATAGCAACAGTATTTATTTATTTATTTAAAGGTCTTATTTATTTATTTGACAGAAGGAGAGAGAGATCACAAGCAGTCAGAGAGGCAGGCAGAGAAAGAGGGGGAGGCAGGCTCTCCGCAGAGCAGAAAGCCCGATGCGGGGCTTGATCCCAGAACCCTGAGATCATGACCTGAGCCGAAGGCAGAGTCTTAACCCACTGAGCCACCAGGCACCCCTAGCAACAGTATTTAGATTATTATTGCCATTAAGAGCATTTTCCTCAGATAATCTCAAAAAGTGGTGTAAAATTTTTTATGCTCATATTGGTTGCTATATGTCTATGTGGTAAATGCTTAACATTACTCGAAACCACAAGATTAGTAATTCACAGTTATACTGACATTTTTTTTCTATAACGGCTACTTGACTTAAATGAGCTCACTAGGTCCTCTTAGAATATTCACCAAAGTATAAACATGTACATTTATCCATAGCTAAATGTTAATGTTTACACCTAATTTTGTTGAGCTCAATATAAAATATTATTTGCCTTTAAATCAACTACATGTAGACTTTTCTGTAATAAGACGAAAGAATAAAAATTTATTCAAGATGGCATAGAGTCATCATTAAGACGGCTCTGTAGTTAAATTGCTTGGATATTAATCCCAGTTCTGTCTCTCAATACCTGGGAATTCTAGGGCAAATTATTTGACTTTCTATCTATTTCATATTCTAAAACAGGAAGAGTAATACCATCGAACTCATAGGGTTGTCATGAAGCTCAATAATTGAATATATATAAAACTTTTAACACAGAGGTATTTTAGTATTTTAGTACTCAATAAATTTTAGCTATTAATATATGGATTACATAAATTGTTTCACTCTCCAGCCCATGAATGGTTACTAGCTCAGAATATAATGAATATAAGGACATATATTGGGGGACTATCCTGGTAGCAGATAAGACTTTATTCCTCACAGTGAGACTTTCTTTGCTGGCACCCATGTAAAGAGTCTGTTATGAGTTGTTACATTAATTTAATATTATTATGAATTATAGAAATAATTAAATTAAATTATCTCTAAACACAAAAGGGAAAAGTTTGGACTGACAATATAAAGGAATTATATTTATAAAATTCATTTCTATCAACTGACTTCATTGTTTTAATAATATTGGCCAATTTTCACTTTCACATCAGAATAATTAGACATACGAAGGCTCTTAAAGTATCTATACTTGGATATAAATTATACATGGTTTTTTTTTAAACAAGGAAATGAACTACTGGGAGGAGGATGTTTGTATATACTTCTGTGTTTTATTTATTCTTAGGAATATAGATCATACTTGACAATGCTTTAAGGTAAAATATTATTATCTTTTTTGCAGAGAGTCTCAAAGATGCAAATTGTCTGTTTGGGACTGCTTCTTTTCAGCGTGACCTGGGCAGCACCAGTAAGCATTTATAAACTCATTTATGCATCATATTATCTTCTGGTCTCTTTATTTTTTCTAAGCAATATTTTTCATTTTTTAAATTAGTAACCCTTACCTAGTTCAGTTGCAATAAAGTACCAAACAAAAAGAAAGCATCCAGCACTTGATACAAATGTCTATCACCAAGGAGGACCTCAATAAACATGTGCTAAATTATAAATGTCAACATATTGCCTTTTAAGAAATGCCAAAAAGTATATTTTTGAGAAAACTAATACCAGCCACAGTGTTTCAAATCAGCTGTTAATGAGTAAATGCTCAGAGACCCAAATTTTAACACATCTAAAGAGATTCTCGATATTTTACTAAAAACTGAAAAAAATTTGACTTGACAGTTTTACAGCTGACCAACTAGATTTTGTAAATACGTTGGCAATGGAAAGAAACCAGACCTTTTCTCTTATTCTTGTAACCCACCAATACTGAAATCCTGCTAATGATTTTCTCTTCATGTGCAAGGCTAAAGATGGGAAGAAGGACCCCTAAGCTTAACATAAATTGAGTTGCAATTTCTTTTTTTTTTTTCTCCCTCTGATTCACCCAGATGAGTATTCAGGATGTGACTAAATTATCTTGTGAAAATGCTGAGTGTTACCAATATTTTCTGCTGTGCAGACACAGTGCTAATTAGACAATGTCTGAAAAGCATCCTAGCCTTTCAGAACAACCATTTCAGTTGGAGAGCATGGAAACAAGTAGTCATTCTGTTGCCGGAAGTGCTTAAATATAGGTCCTGAGCCAGTTGAGTGACCAGTGGGGTAACCCAGTGATGAGCATGCCATCCAGTAAGGACAGCAGAAGTTGAGGAAAGTATGGCCCCTCGTAGCGCATATCCTTTGACAGTCCTACAGTGGGCCATAGTGCTTAAAAATAGACATCTGCCAGGCCCAATTCACACAACTCAGCTCAATCACGACCACAGGGGCATGTGCTTAAGCATAACAGAGGTTGAGTGGGTCTTGCTGACCCAGCTCAAACCCACCAGCTGAAGATGAATCTATTTTGAGCAATACATTCCAAGGAGCAGCTGAAGGGGCACCTTCTGAACATTTTCCAGTAACTGTTATGTCAATATCAATCCAGTGACCTCTGGTCAAGAGAAGGAGCCAGCAGGCCACACTCAAGCATGGGAGAACAGAAAAGTGGGTGTGAGGGGAGGTGGGAGGGATGTATATTTCAGATGAAAAAGGCTCAGCAAGGACATAGAGGCAAAATTTTGAATTGTGAATGACTAAATGTGATGTTTACCTAAATTATTTATTAATAGATTGTGGTATCAGAAATTGGAATATATTGAGTCACTTACATCTGTTTTGGAATTATATTCTAAATTCAAACTGTAGGAGAAAAAAAGTTTTCTTCAATCCTCTTTGTGTTCATGGCTCTGTCATAAAGTTAAACTGATAAGGACAGATTAACAGGAGAAAGCATACAAATGTTATTAAATTTCTACATGTGCATGGGAGCAGTCATAAGAGAATGAAGACCCAAAAAGGTAACCAAAGCAGGAAGCTTTTACACCTTTTAGACGAAGAAACAACAAATTTATGAAAAATTAATAAGACAAAGGGATTTGGGCTAAAGGTAATCCAACTAGGTCTAGGTAGTCCTTATATTCCTTACTGAGAAAGATTAGGATTAGTTTCACAAGATTTGTGGATTCCTCCAGCGTCATCTCTGAACTGCTAAGAGCTGTTCACCAGTAACAAGACACTTTGTTTCCTACCTTTAGGCAGAAAAGGGGGAACTTTTTCTGCATTTATGACTTAACTGCCTTCAGTTCAAAATAATTCTTATGTCAAAGAAGCATATTTTGGGAGTGACATTCTGGTTTCCTTCAAAGACAAAATTTGGAAGTGAAAGAAAACAAAAGATGGATATTGCGCCATGCAATTCAATTAATATTCATCAACATGCAATTAGACTATAAACACTGTTAAAATTTACTTTGTTGTAAGTTCATGACTTATTACTGCCAGCTTCATTAAGGTACTCTATACTAACAAGTATGTTTTTAATTCATGTGTGTGTGTGTTCTATGAGAAGATGCTGAATATCCCAAACAATTGTTTTTTTTCTTACTTAGTATCTAGTCATCTCATTTTTATGTTTTCTTTTTCCTATAACCCCATATTCAAAATTATTTCACTATTTTGATATTTTTGGGAAATGATGTAGTGATCTAAATTTACATGCATAAGAGAATAAAAAAACAGCATAAGAAAAAAGTCAGTAATGGATGGAATTATAAAATATACCTTGAAGGTACTTAATGTAAAATTCAGAAACATTTCCTCTTATTATTAATATTTTTTGGCAGGTAGCAAGCCATTTAAAAATTTATTATTTTAACCCTGGGAATTTGAGACAAAGGTTTTGGTTAAAATATCTCCTTTACTTCTACAACTGCTACTGCATGTTTAAGTGTAGATAATTTTGTTTATTCTACTGCCTAACTCACAGGGGTTATTATGGGAATCAGATGAGATTAGGTATACAAGAACAGCTTATAAACTGTAAAGTGCTGTGTAAACAGAAGGTGTTACTAACAAACTATTTTTGTTTCTAGGATGTAATGGACTGTTAGGCAGGTCTGCCTTGGAGCCAAGCCAATAGGGCACTTTTACTAAAGTTTTGAATTTATTTCTGAGACAATTTCATCAATCAGGATCCAGTCAGGACAATAAAATAAAATTCCCATGACAGGGAGTTCAGTAGAGGGATTTTATTTGGAGAATAGTTATTAAGTATAGGACAAACAGAAAGAGCAAATCATGGGTAGTGAGACAACCCAAAGATTAAAACTACTGCCACTCCTTGGGCTGAAGAAACAAGGAAGGATGTGGTGTTCTCAGTGCCCTGAGTGGGGAAGGGCCCCAGCAGAGAGGCAGGACCACAAAAGAGATGTGTCCAGTCCTAGAGATGCAGCCCCAAACAGAGAGAGCAGGAAAAGACATACTTGTTCACTCTATCCTTCTACCCTCCAATCTCAGGCTAGGCCTCCTGTCAGCCAACCCAGACTGAAGGCAGATGGCAAAGTTGCTCAAGAAGTGTAGTTTGTAGAGGTCATTCCTGAGAGAGCAGAAGCACAATATCTGAAAGGATAATTGCCTATATTTTATTGCAGAAAAATACAGAACATTAAGGTTTATTCAGGAAGAATACTCTCTAGGTGATTAAGAACTTTTTCTTTCAGCTTTCCCTTGAGGGGTTCTCTCTTTTCTGTGACTGATACCACCATGACTCCTGTTTCCACTTTAGCACATGCATTTAAACACAAACAAGTCCCACCCACTGGTTCCTCTTCCCAAATCTGAGATACACTAGGAATTTCAAAAATCAATAAGAAAATTGAAATACAGGGGCGCCTGGGTGGCTCAGTGGGTTAAGCCTCTGCTTTTGACTCAGGTCATGATCTCAGGGTCCTGAGATTGAGCCCCGCATCGGGCTCTCTGCTCAGCAGGGAGCCTGCTTCCCCCACCCCGCACCGCCTGCCTCTCTGCCTACTTGTGATCTCTCTCTCTCTGTCAAAGATATAAATAAAATCTTTAAAAAAAAATTAAAATACTGGGAATAAAAGAATTGTTGTGTCTGTTCTTCCGCAGCAAATTTGCTCCAAAATTCTCAGGTCATCTGCGTGCTCTCCTGTGACACCAAAATTTTAGCCCAAAGACCTAGAACATGCAGCCTGGATCTATTCCTTCCTAGTTTCTGGCCTTTCTCCACCTCAATAGCTACCTCTCACCCCAGATATTCTCAAGATCTTTGGACATGTCTGTTGCAGATCAAGAAGAGTATTTGTCCCAATCCGTAGGCCACTCCATTTTCCTTTCCCTGACAGAAATCTCTGCTCAGGTGACTGGCAACAGCAAAGTCTCATCCTTGGACATGATCCTACACCTTATGGACAGAGCTATGGTTTTACTTTTGCTGGACCACCAGCAGCATCAAGTCTTTGCTTGTATAGCAAACTCTAAATTCAAGCAATTCATGCAAACTTATAATTCTCATCACAGGACTCTGATTTTGGTTCATTGATACTAAACAACTTCCAATGTTCCAGTGAAAATATATTTTTCAGTTGATATCAGCAACATCCAAGCTTCCACATCTGGAGTGACACCCCTCCCCAACATGGCAATTCTGTGCTTGAGTGTGATTCTAATGTTGATGTCATTGTCTCCCTCTGGTGGACGAATGCTGGCACCCTCTTTTGTAAGACTAAAACGAATATTATTGTAATATATCCATCTTGTTTGGTTGGAATGATTTTCCACATTGAAAAATACAACCCAGTAAGAGAAAAATAAATGAGACATTTATTGTTGGCAGAAATGGACGAAAGAATGAATGTTTTGTGAAGTTATATTTCTTGTTTCCTTCCAGACATTTCTGCCACAAACTGAGAAAACTAAGGAAGACTGTGTGGAAGAACAGAGGGTAAACAGAATTATTCTTCTCAGATAAATCTATTTCAACTCTTTTAAAGAAAAAAACTCAGGAGAGGAAATTTTTAACTGTCAAAATATTCCTGTGCACTTAGAATGGAAATGCAAAATTACACAACATAATTTTGGCACTTAATTCAGACAATGTTTGATAGAAAAGAGAAACATTCTGAATGGGGATTTGTTTCTCTTCACTGTGATTTCTTTCTCCAGAAGAAGTGAATAAAGATCCTGGTGTATTATTAGCAAGCTATTTTCGCACACATATACACAAGAACAAAACAACAAATGAGGGAGGAAACAATGGAAAGGGAGTTAACGAATCTTAATGTGGAATTCTGTTTACATGGAGTTACTTTTCCATATGCATGTAGAAAGTAAAACAAGTATCCTCAGCTTTTCATGTCACCAAATTGCAGCCTACTATGGTTTCTCCTGGCAGCCTCAGAAATTCTGTTCTAGGACCTAACAATCTTCTGTTCTTTATCTCAGCTGAAAATTACAAAGGCAAAAATGGCAAACATCAGAGTCTGAATGTTCATGCTGTGTCTTTCCAATTTGACATCAGACATGAATACTGTAAAACCCACATTTCTCCTATTTCTTACAGCCCCTCCCACCTGCAAATATCTCCACATGCTCCCTGTCCATTGAAATTTAGTAATAAAATTAATACACCCTGGGAGAGAGAGCCATTGATAGCCATCCTTAGAGCAAACAGACTTACAGACATGTAGAAAAGAAAGGGACAAGGTTTATAGGTACTCTTCTGTGATTATAAGAAGAACTACCATTTGTCAGAAGCAGAATTTGACTTCATTTAAGTTAAAGAATATCTCATACAATCAAAAAGAGAGCCAGACAAGTTAGTAAGATATAAACACATCTTAATACAATGTTATGTTTTTGTAGATAACGTACAAAGGCCACCATGAGAAACACGGGTATTATATTTTTAAGTATGTTTACACATCATCTGGGAGGAAAAATCAAAGTGACATAAAGGTAAGCTTAATCTCTGAGAGAAGATCCTTACCATGAGCCAAATTCTGGGCTAACCCTAGGGGAAACTGTAGAGGAGACAAATTTATTTTAATTACTCTGGGTTTCTGTCTGTGGTGGGTGCTTTTGCTCTTTTTCCATAGACCCTGGCTCCTTAAACATCTTTGTTATAGAACTCACACAGATGGGCCACCCTACAGCTTAGCCCAAATCCTGCCCCGCTTCAGGACTTTCCCCAGCAGGTGTGATGCTGGTGGACCTCTAATGCCCGTGACCTTTGTTTATTGCTTCCAAGTAATGTTTGATCTTTTATAAGGAGGGTTTCTGAACATAATCGATCATGTGTTCTAATGATGAGGATTAGAAGACTAACAGGAAAAATCACTTTAGCCTAAAGAGTGACATGTTTTAGTGTCCCTTAAATTCATTCCAGTGATGACTCCATTCTGGGTCAGAATGCTTGGAAGAGAAAGAATAAGGGCCTTGTCCCTGGAATAGGACAATAATTCTTTTCATTCAGCCCCTTTTTGCAGATTCATTGGCCGAAGAGCTGGAAACAGCTTAAAATGCCATCAGCAAAAGGACTATTTACTTTTTCCAAATCTGGCTTCATTTCCCATGAAAGTGGTAGCTTCTCTTCAGAATGTTATTTTGTTCTGCTCATTATTCTTTAGATGGCGTCTCTAAGACTAACTGCCTGTTAAGCTAATTTGTTACATTGAATAAGTTAAAACTTATTTGTTGTAATAAATGTATGTTGAGCTCTTCCTATGGTACAAGATACTATGTGAGATTAAATGATTGAGAAAACTTAACTCTTTCTCTCCAGGAACTTAGAGTTAGAAAAGAAAAGAAAAATGCATTTATAAAATCATTATAAAACTCAAGACAGAATGTGCAAAGTGCTGTGAGAGTAGTACCCCCAAAAATATGATTTTAGGGGCTTAGAGTAGAAAAAGATTAGTTCTTAGTCTGGTGTTTAGGGAAAGCCTACATAATGGAAATAATTGAGCTGGGCCTTGGAGGTTGTGTACAATTTAAGCAAACAAGTGGATGAGAGAGGCCATTCCAGACGAAAAGAATAATATGAACTAGGGCATGGAGATAGAAAGACAGAGCACAGGAAATCAGACCAGCCAACTGATATAAGGACCACCATGCAGTTAGTGCTGCAACCAGAAATCATTTAAAATAACAAACACAAAAAAGATTGACCATCACATTCTACACATTATAACATTTCATAAAACCATTTAATTCCCCCAACAATCCTGAAAGATAACTATCATTTTTCTTATTTTCCTATTAAGATAGTTGAGCCACAGAGAAGTAAAATAAGGTTTTTAAGAACACATAGCTCATCAACGGCAGGGTTGGGCATCCGGTAACCATGCTCTTTCCATAGTACACCTACTTTCAATGAACACTTGACTGACGGATCAAGAAAGACCATTTGACTCCTCCTGCCTGCTGTTCCACTAAATATGATTCCCCATTATCCTGACTTCCCTGAATGTGGGCTTTCCATCTCCTTTACCTTCCCTATACCCTTGCTGTGTAAGTGCAAGCCTCCAACCTGTCTATACTTTCTTCCTCCATCTGGGAGCATTTATGTATTTGCACATATTTAATTAATACATTCAAGAAAATGTCTACATATTCAATAGCAGCCAACAGACCAAAGTGCTGGCCAAAAAAGGTGGGACAAAATTAAGCTGTATTAGTAAAAATAGTAAAAAAAAAAAAAAAAAAATTAGTTAAAAAAATAAGTAAAAATAGGTGGCCAGGGCAAGGAAGCTACTAGAAGCTGTGTGCTCAGGGCTACCCAGACCACATCGGAGTCTGGGGCCATCTGGAACCACACAAGCTAAAGGAGATCTGTAGTCAGATGACAGCCCCAAATATAGTGACCTAATTAATAAAAGAGAACCACAAGTGTCAACTTGGAGAAGAGAAAGAAAGCATCCAGTGAATTTAGAGAAAATCTTAACTTTTCCAAATATTAAAAAGGTTGCATGTGAAAGAGAAAATAACCTTAATAATTGTTGCATCAGTTACTAGGTGCAGGTTACAAAAAAATTGAAAAATAGAACATAATGAAAATTAGAATATAAATGAAAAGATCTTACATAAAATGTAACAAGCAATTAGCCTGTAAAGTCTTCAAGGAAGGAACAGCTGACTATAGGTCATGAAACTGGGAAGGACTTGCCCTGGGTGACCCTGTGAGGCTGGGATACCTGACCCTTTCTCTAACTAGGTATTGTGTTTCAAGCTCGGGTGCTACATTCTCACAGCATCAATCCGTCCAATATTAAAGTTGTTCTCTTTTTCTCTTGTCTTCATTTTTGCAAATCAATATTCCAGTCCATTTTAGTTATTAACCCACCTTCTGGCTGAACACCAGTAGAAGGGTTTTTTTCCTTTGTAGTGTTTTTCTCTGGCATAATCCAAATCCAAGCGATTATATCTCAGTCTTGAACACTGCAAATCCTCCTTTCTTACCGCTGTGTATGAAAACATACATAGCGCTTTCTTACCGCTATTCCTCTTGAGCTGTTGATTTTTATTTTGTTAATCCCTTGCTTATAAACCTTCACTAGCTCTTCACCTTTTGCAAAATAAAACCAAATTCTTTACCCTCAAGTCTCAGGTTCTAGAATGCTCCAGCACCCTGTATGTCTGTGAGAACCCCAGTTGGATATGAGCTCCCTGTCCCACCGCTCTACACCCCCGTCTTTGGTCCTGCAGGTCTACTGCCTCTGCCATTCCATGAGTCATCAGGTATTGCTTAGTGCATGGGGCATCCACCCACATTTCCTTCTTGTCCCTGTCCCTCAATTAATGCCTCTTATTTCCATTTCATATTACTCACCAGTTCAAAAGCCTATGTCATGGTGTTGTCAATTTTACCTCACCCTACAATTTGGAGGTAGAGAGAAAGTATCTTATTTATTCTGTTTATAATTGTTCTGTTGCTCAAGAGTTCCCACCCAAGGAGTAATGAGAGGAAGGGGGGAGTGTACAGAATTTAAATTAAAATTTAAATTAATTTAAAATTTAAATTAAAATTTAAATTAATTTAAATTAAAATTTAAATTAATTTAAATTAATTTAATTTATTAAATAAATAAATTATTTTATATTATTTATAAAAAATTTATATTATTATAAAAATATAAAATATATTATTGATTTAAAAATTAAATAAATTAAAATTAAATTTTAAATTTAATTTAAATTTTAATTTAAAATTAAATTAAATTAATTTAAATTCAGCCTGTTTAAACTTAAGGTTATCAAATCATTATAATAGTTCTTTAAGTAAGTCCTTTAGTTTGGGTAGAAACACTCAGATACTCTCTCTCTCTTCTCTCTCTAAGATGGCATACAGATATATGAGGCAATAGGGTATGGCTTATATCATCCACTACATACAGTATGCCATATGTACAAACATGGCTCCCACCACAGTGGAAGGGAAGATGTGGAATCCTCAGACATGCATGGGCAATGTTGCTTGACCACTTGTGTGCTATTCCCCCTGCTTGTATTCTAAAATGAAGTCTCTGGCTGCCATAGCTTAGGATCAGCACAATACAGCCTTGATTGGGGCCCAGTAGTGTTTCAGTCTCTCTTGGCTCTCGTAGACAATTTAGACCCCTGTGTGTTTGAGTATGACTCACCTTTGTCCATAGTGTATATGTTCCTTCTAAGTGACTCCTTTTAGAGCCACCTTTCATTGATTTAGAGCCACTTCTGATTCCAGAGGGTATCACTGTGGAGGATATCCTCTGGAAAATTCCCGACCAGACTCTCAGACACTTTCATATCTAGCTTATGCCATAGAAATACTGTGAGTGTCATGGGCAAAGTTGTTGTCAGCCCCTTTTTCTTTTTGACCACATTGTTCTGCCAAGTTTATTGCAACTTGGCTGCACCTCAAGTTGGTAAAGTACAGCCTATGAAGCAGCCTTTTTATTGGCTCCCCCCAAAAAGGACAAATGGGGATACATGTGTATCACTTGCCTTCTTCACTTTCCCTTTTTCATCCCATTATCCCTCAGGGACTTTCCTTGTCTAGATCTCCATACTTCAACTTTATGATCTAGAACTGTAGTTCTCAAATACAGTCTATAGACCTGCAACTATCAACATTACCTGGGAAACGTTATTGAATGCAAATGCTAGAGTCTCACCCCAGATCTACTGGATCAGAAACTCTGGCCATTGGTTCCCACAATTTTTGTTTTATCACCTTCCAAACTGTTCTGATAAATGCTAAATTTGAGAACTATTTATCTAAACTATCAAACAGGGAAGAAAAGAAAGGTAGTGAATCCTTTTTCTGACAACAGCTGGGTTTGTAACACTTGCTGCAAATCCTTTGTTTGAATGTCAGAAGCTGAGTATTATCTAGATTCATCTATTTGTCTATTTTCTAAAAACGAGGGTTGGGGGAGAAGAAATGAAAAGAAAAAGAAAATTTCCCTTTAGGCAGATGAATATCTCTGAAGACCAGGGCAAGAACACACACACACACACACACACACACACACACACACACACACAAAGGAAGACAGAGAGAGAGAATAATTATTTTTTAAAGTATGAACTCCATTTCACTTGCAATGGCTTATGAAAGATGAGGACAGCATTTTTTTTTTGCTAAAAATATTATTATTATCAATCTTCATTTAAACATCTTATTGTTTAGAGCAGTAATCATAAAAATTTTAACAGTGAACTTTCCACTTTAAGTCCAAATATTTTTCTTTGTCTCAACAACAAATAATGTTGTCATTGAGACTTTAATCATGGTTTCAATTTCTTTTATTTTAGCAAATATGTCTCTGTGTTTAGGGGGACCACTCTTGAATCATATGCTCCTTAAATTCAGATCCTCCTTCAAGAACAGACCCTAATCTACATTTCCAAACTTACTTATTTTTCACTTCTTTAGGATTTCTCTATTCAAACCATGGAGTTTTATTTGTATTATCTTTCAAATGTTTCCTGTTTCCAGACATTGAATATGCCACTTATTCTTAAAATATTCTCACTACTATCCTATCACATATTTGGATCCTACCCATTCTTCAAAGCTTGCTCATTCTTTATCCATGAAACTTGCTTTGATCATTTCTAAATTATCTCTACAAACAAACCTCTTTTGAGTTAATAGTCTATCTCTTAAGTATCTGGTGGGTAATTCTTTTTAAATCGCTTAGGAATTATTAATTTTTTAAAATTTAACATAAAATAATACTTTATGTTGAAAATTATACTTTAGCAGGAAGAAAAAAACAAAGACAATATTGCTCTTCAAAATTCTGGCAAGAAAAGAAATCAAGAGCCAGCACCTAAAGAAAACATTGCCCAGGAAAGAGAGAAAAACTCTTCCATTCTTGGAGCCAATGAAAATTACCAAAGTAACAAAACCCAAACTCTTTTTGAGAGCAGACAGAAAACAAATGAGGATGATAGTATTAATAACCAAGGAAATGCCCACAGTGACCTAAAGATGTCCATTTATCCTGAATCCACTGGGAATAACGGGGCTGAGGATGAAGACAATGCTGTCAACAAACTCCGTAACCAAGAAGAATATGGTGCAACTCTCATCAGAAATAATTTGCAATATATAATGGAGCCAAGGACTGTGACTGAACTCTTGGCAGAAGAAAACAAAGAGAACAAACCCAAGAATGTTCTAAGCAAAATCCCAGCAAGTATGAACTATGTTAAAGTCTCCTCAAAAGATAGAAAGAATTATCAAAGAGATCCCCAAGCCCAGAATATTCTAGTTAAAAGCAAAAGCACCTACCATACCCAACACAACATTGGCTATCCAAAACAGCTCCCAAAAGTCAAAAAAATCCCCAGTGATTTCGAAGGCAGTGGTTACCCAGATCTTCAAGAAAGGGGCGACAATGATATCTCTCCTTTCAGTGGAGATGGTCAACCTTTTAAGGACATTTCTGGTAAAGGAGAACCTATTGGTCCTGACTTAAAAGGTGCAGATATTCAAACAGAGTTTTCTGGCCCAAGTGAAGCCAATACCATCAGTCCTGATGCAAGAGGGCCAGGTTATAATGAGATTCCAGAGAAAGAAGAAAGTGGCAGAAGTACCATTGGAACCAGGGATGAAACAAGAAAAGAGGCAAGCACTGCTGATGTAAGTCTAGTGGAAGGCAGCAATGATATCATAGGTAGCACCAACTTTAAGGAACTCCCTGGAAAAGAAGGCAACAGAGTAGATGCCAACAGCCAAAATGCTCACCAAGGGAAAGTAGAGTTTCATTACCCTCATCCTCATCAACCCTCAAAAGAGAAAAAGAAAGAAGGCAGTAGGGATGTTGCTGAAAGTACTAATTATAATGAAATTCCAAAAAATGGCAAAGGTGGTAGCCGAAAAGATACGGAGCATTCTAATAGGAATCAAGTAATCTCAACTGAAAAACAAAGATTTCCCAGTAAGGGCAAAAGTTGGGGCCAGCTTGCTCCTTCTCATGATCTTGATAATGAAATTAAAAATGAAATAGGTTCCCATAATGGCCTCAATAATGAGGAGACTATAATAACACAGAGCAGAAAAAATCATTATATACCCCACAGACAAAATTCTACACGGAATAAGGGGGTGCCACAAAGGAAAGGCTCCTGGGGTTACAGAAAACCCAATTCCAGGAGAAGGTTTAGCCCCCCTAGAAAGCATGACAGTAGTGAATCATCTGACAGTGGCAGTTCCAGTGAGAGTGATGGTGATTAGCCACTAGAAATTCCCAGCAGGATTAAGGTTCAAATATCTAGTCATCTGTAACCTGACAGAAAAGGAGTGCCACCTGAGAGCAGACCAGGTGAGAAAGGGCAGAGCAGAGAATTGAGTAAACCAAGAAACCTGGCCTCCTGGGGAGATTTGTTGCTATTGTAAAAGTCACAGTATGAGATTCTATTCAAAGTTACCATGCTCTTTTTCAAGAAGAAAAATTAATTAAGGATATGTGGAATAACATTTGAATAGATGTCATTCAAAACTAGTTTGTAGGGGCGCCTGGGTGGCTCAGTGGGTTGGGCTGCTGCCTTCGGCTCAGGTCATGATCTCGGGGTCCTGGGATCGAGCCCCGCATCGGGCTCTCTGCTCTCTAGGGGAGCCTGCTTCTCCTCTCTCTCTGCCTGCCTCTCTGCCTGCTTGTGATCTCTCTGTCAGATAAATAAATAAAATCTTAAAAAACAAAACAAAACAAAATAAAAACTAGTTTGTAAATGTCACAAAAGCCTTCATTTGTTTGCTTTATAGATATGAAAAGCAATAATATTGCTCATATGATAATTTGTAATTAAATAATCTATTAGAATGTCTGTTGTCTGTGGTGCTTTATTTCAGAGGCAACAAGATTAGTTCTGCTTCTGGCAAAGGCAGTGTTGCGAAATTAGTCTGTTGAATAAAGCTTAACCACATTCCCTCAACCCACTGTGCTTAAGCCGGCATTTCCTTCTTCATCTGACCTCCCTGTGCTGTACAGGAGATATCCTGCTTCATATCTTTCTACACTTCCTTCCTGTGTTGCACATTTGTAACTTCTTATAAGGCAAGCTTTATTTCCTAAAACAAAGGTCCATGTTATTGCTTTTCCAGACAAAGAAGGAAATAGGATAAACAGGGGTGAAGGGAATGGGAGGAACAGGGATAATTTGAGAAGGAGAAGCACGAGTGCAAAGACCAGACCAAAATTTACTTTGGTGGAGAGTTTTCATTGGCTGATCTCAAATCACTTCCAGTTTTTTTCTTTTCCCCAGTCTTTCATATAGATGCTTTTCCAGCTAATGGCCTTCTGACACTCTTCTGGAAATTAGACGCAAGCTGCCTGGTAAGGGAGGGGAGTAAAGTTCTGGAGGACTTTTGCTCTTCTTGATAAGAGAAGCTTTTACAGCTAGTACCGTGCTTCCTCCTTTCTTACCCTAGTTATTCGCTTGACATTAACATGATGCTCAGGGGTGCAGCAGCATTTTGTAACCATGAAGAAAAGGTGTGAGACAACAGAAAATATACACATTGGTCTCTGCTCCTGGTTCCTGGCATAGGACTCTGAAAACTCTTATAATTTCCTAAGTGATAAGAGCACTAGGAGCATCTTTCGTTCTAATATTTGGTCTTTGACCCTACTTCCTGACACTGAGCTCCTAAATCCCTTGGAATTTCCTGGGTCTTTTGTTCTAGTGAGGTGGCTCTTGGTGGGCTCCTAGATGGGGGCTGGTCACCAGAGAGGCCAGATTAAAGAAATTTTCAGTCCTAATCCCCCATTCTTCAGAGAGGGAGGAGGGGCTGGCAATGGGGTTAATAGTTATGCCTATGTCATGAAGCCTCCAGAGACACCTCAAATGTCTGGTGTCCCGAGAGCTCTCAGGCTGGCAAACACGTGGAGGGGACAGGAGGTAACCTACCTGGAGAGGACGTCAAAGCTCTGTACCTCTTCCCACGTACCTTACCCTTCACCTCTCCTCCATCTGGATGTCCATCAGTATCATTTACCATATTCTTTTACAATAATCTGCCAAACAGGAAGTAAACTGTTTTCTTGAATGCTGGGGGTTGCTCTAGCCAATTAACTGAAACAGAGAAGGGGTTTGTGGGAAACTCTGATTTATGTCCAATAGGTCAGAACCATAGGTGACAACCTGGACATACAACTGGCATCTGAATTGGGGAGGGGGCAGTCTTATGGGACTGAGGTCTTAACCTGTGGGATCTGAGGCTATCTCTAGGTAGATAGTGTCAAAATTAAGATAAGTTGTAGGACACACAGCTGGTGTCACAAAAGTGCTTAGTGTGAGGGGAAAACTCATCTGGCTTGTGTCAGAGGTATTGTGAGTGTGGTAGAAGTGTGAGAGTAAAAGAGACACACAGAAGAAATGTAGGTCTTCTAACACAAAAAGACAAAATAATCACAGAGATACCACTAAACCAGCTCCCCAGCTCATCAGCCTCCTGCCCCCAGAATGCTTGCTCTGTGAATAAAACAATTCTCTCTGTGTTAAGCAACTGTTCTTTTTTTTTTTTGATAGCTGAATTGAATTACTAATTCATATACCTTTCTGTTTCTGATATTCTTCTAAATGAGAAGGACCAAGAGAAGAAGAAAGGTAGAAGGTAGAGAAAAGTGCCTACTATTTCTCTTGTCTCTCTAAGATACAAGTTTCCAAAAAGCAGAAATCATGACTGGTGTATTCTGGACAGCACCTAGATTATTGAGTTGAATAATGTATATAACACAAATGAAAAACAGCAATGTCAATACAACACCATGGTGCCTTCAAAAAATCTAAACTGTACATTAGGTTAATAGAAGGTACTTTTTTTGCTAAATAAAAATTGTAATATAAGCTGTGGAAAAAATCAGATTCTCCACATACGCCCAAATAATAATAGCTAAATGTGCTGTGCTCTGTTACAATCATTTATCCGCACACCGTCCGACTATATGGGTACCATTACTATCCCCAATTCACAGTTGAGGAAACTGGGCCACAGAACTGTGAGTAAGTGTACCAACTAGTAAGCTAGGATTTGATCCAGGCAGCCATGTTTGCTCTTAAACAGTCACTGTACTGTCATACATCACATAGATAGATAGACATAATACAGAATATGCATTCAATATATGGATGGATGGATATACAGACACATATACATGGACAGTGTGCGTACATATCCAAATACACATGCACATGCGTGTACACATGCAGACACACAGAGAGAACCTGCAAGTTGAACCTGAAAACAAGAAATATCTTCTTTCCCTCATTTAGTCTCCATCTTCTAGGTACAACAGTAATAAATGTCCATGAAAAGAGTTAACATATCTCCTAATAAATTACTCACCAACAGAATTCCAGAGTAAGCTCTTCCTAGTACTTTGCTTTTTTATTTTTTTATTTTTATTTTTTTAAGACTTTATTGATTTATTTGACAGACAGAGATCACAAGTAGGCAGAGAGACAGGAAGAGAGGAGAGAGGAAAGCAGGCTCCCTGCCGAGCAGAGAGCCCGATGTGGGGCTCAATTCCAGGACCCTGGGATCATGACCTGTGCTGAAGGCAGAGGCTTTAACAACACTGAACCACCCACGTGCCCTGTACTTTGCTTTTTTAAAGATAAAAGACAATTTTGGTGCACACGTACACACACACACACACACACACACACACACACACACACCCTGAGCAATTAATGAAATGAAGAAAACTACATCAGAATTTAAATTGCAGAAAAATGAATTGAAATCAACCCTCTATTTATATCCCAGATTATATCAGACTTTTACAAGTAAATGGACTGTTCACATGAAAAACACTTGGTGTTGTAAAGAAAAGAAATGAACTGGTAGAGAAAACGGATGTTTTCTTTGGGTAATTGCAGGCAGGAGCTTCCAAAGGCCATCAGTCTTAGTCTGCTATCTAGTGGAGAAATTGCACATTTCAATTCTCTCAGATTTTCTTCTCACCAAGCTTGAATATTGGTGCACGGTTCACTTAAAACACTGACAATGTTCAGATTTTCATCCATTTAAGGGAAACTGGAAATGTTTCAATATCTTCGATGACTTGCCAAGGGATCCAGACACAGAGGGCTGAGACCAAAACTGAAGGACAACAGATCCGGAAGCACCACCGGCAGTCAGGCCGTGGGTCTGCGTTGTGTCCAAACACAGATTTCAGCCATCAAGCTGTACTGCTTCACTTTTTTTTTTTTTTTTTTTAAACAAACATAGATTTCCAAAACAGGGCAGAAAATTCCAGCTTCACAAAGGGGCCTTTTATGCAATGATTGATTGCATAAAATGGGCATATTCTGCCACCTTGTGCCCAAAAAGAAAAAAATTGCTCCAGGCTCTGGCATTTATTCCAGTGCTGGCTACTCCCTCCAACCTCACCATCCTACATTTCTCTGCTTAAAAATATCTACCTTGATTTTGCAGCTAGAGTTCCTCTGTTTTTAGCAATCTAGCTAGTCAGGACAATGTATCTGATTCTGCTTGACGTAACATTCAGCTCTGTTGTAAAACGTTTACTGAATGACTACATCTTACAAAATTCCAAGGGGGATCAAAAGGAGAGAAGAGATGCTCCTGGCCCTTATCGAGACTATTATTTAGTCAAGGAGAAAGGCGTACAAAAGATACAAGATAACTGAGGTAAATTTAATAATAGAAACATAAATAAAGAGATTATAGGAGTTCTGAGGGAAGAGATGACTCTAGATGAAGGTAAGAGCAAATATAAAGTAAAATCCATTTTCCTTAAGGTATTATACATTCAGAGGTGCTGCAGACAGTCAGTTCCAAGAGACAAATGAGGGCCTGATAGTCAATGACCTTAAATGATATTAGATGTATTTTAGGGCTTAAGAAAGATCACTTCAACTATAGGATGGGGAAGTGGTGGTGGGTGAGAGGTGTAGGATGAATTGGAAGGCAGAAGACTGGCTGTAAGAATATCCATGGACAGGGTGCCTGGGTGGCTCAGTGGGTTAAGCCTCTGCCTTCAGCTCAGGTCATGGTCCCAGGGTCCTGGGATCGAGCCCCGCATCTGGCTCTCTGCTCAGTGGGGAGCACCCCCCCCGCCCCCACCTCTGCCTGCCTCTCTGCCTACTTGTGATTTCTCTGTCAAATAAATATTTGAAAAAAAAAAAAAAAGAATATCCATGGACTATTGCTCTAGTCTTGAAAAAACATAATATTGTCTCTTCACTCAGCATATTAGGACCTGCTTTGAACTAAGTAGGTACTCAAGATGGCAACAGTGGCAAAGACATTATGATGCTTTCATAGAAGTCCAGATTTCAAAAACCAACTTCTAATAAGGTAAACCCTGTTAGTCAAGATATTGATATCTGGAATCACAGGTGTTAAAATATAATATTAGGGGCACCTGGGTGGCCCAGTCAGTTGTGTCCATCTCTTGATTTCGGCTCAGGTCATGATCTCGGGGTTGTGAGATCAACCCCTTCATCAGGCTCTATACTGAGTATGGAGTCTGCTGGAGAGTCTCTCCCTCTCCCTCTGCCCCTCTTCCTGCGCTCTCTCTCTCTCTCTTTCTCAAATAATAAATAAATAAATCTTTAAAAAAAATTACATAGGGGCACCTGGGTGGCTCAGTCCTTAAGTGTCTGCCTTTGGCTCAGGTCCTGATCCTAGGGTCTTATGATCAAGTCCTGCATCAGGCTTCATCTATAAATAAATCAGGCTTCATTTATAAAATAAAGTCTTCATCTCCCACTCCCCCTGCTTGTGTTCCCTCTCTTGCTGTGTCTCTCCCTGTCAAATAAATAAATAAAGTCTTTTTAAAAAAATAAAAAATTAAAAATATATAATATTAAACAGTTTAAAGAAAAAAGAGAAGAAATAGATGGGTCTGGATTAAAGTCATGGAAAGGGAAATTGGGAACAGAAGGGTAAGTGAAGAATAAAGACTTACAAAAAACTTACTGGAGAAATCTGAAAAGAAGGAAAACAAAACTCCAATGTAATCTCAAGGCCAAAAACCCAGATGAGAAAAAACTAAAAATGATGAGTGGATTAACCTAACATCTGTAAGAAAATCTACATGAACATATGTGGTTTTTGCTTTACAAAAGAACAGGAAGAGCTACAAGTGGGCTGTTTTATTGAATGGACGATACCTTATAAATTCATGAGAATAGTGTAGAATAGCATATGTACTCCCTAATTAGGAGTATGATCATTGCTATATTTAATATTAAGTAGATTTTTACTACTGTTAGGTTAACAGATTACCAATAGAATTTAAACAACTACAATTTTACAATTTTTATTTAAAGCAGTAAGATAGAGAAGCTTCTGAAAGATCTCAGAGAGACAAAGAAAAGATTAAAAATGTAAAGAAAACTGCTAATGAAAATAAGAATATAACACTGGGTAAATAGAAGATAAAAATGAAAACAATTTTGTGAATATAAATTAGAATATTTCTATGAAGTAGTCTTTTCTGGGAACATACAAATCCTAAAGAAATCTTAAAACCTGAATATATTGTTAACCAGGAAAGAAATTGGAAAATGTTATCAAAGAATTACTTCTCAAAATATCCCTATTGCCAAATGGATTTGCTAGTATATTCTCTCATAATTTCAATGAATAGATAATTGGCATGATACATGCACTGATCACTGTTTTGGAAGTAATGAAAAAGATGGAAAGCTGCCCACTTCATCATGTAAAGCTAAAATGACCTTGAGAACAGAGACAATACACAGTAACAGTCACCTTACAGGCAATACAATGGCACTAAATTCATATCTTAATAGTTACCCTGAATGTTAATGGGCTAAATGCCCCAATCAAAAGACACAGGGTATCAGAATGGATAAAATGACCTTGATATCGACCCCTTAAAAAATGAACAAAATAAGAAAACTATAAGACAGACATCACTTATGAGCACAAATTGGGAAGTCCAAGCAAATTTAATTGCAAAAGTACTTAAAAATTTGTTTTACCTTTTAAATTTGAGTATGGTTGACACATGTGACATTAGTTCCAGTTGTACAACTTAGTTATTTGACAAGTTTATACATTATGCTATGCTCACCACCCATGTACTACCATCTGTCCTGTTACATTGCTATTATGATATCATTGACTGTATTCCTTGTGTTGTACCTTTATTCCCATGATTTATTCATTCCATAACTGAAAGCCTGTATCTTCTATTCCCCTCCACCCATTTTGCAATCTCTCCACTCCCCTCTTCTCTGGCAACCATCAGTTTGTTCTCTATTTAGAAGTCTGATTCTGCTTTTTTGTTTATTTATTTGTTTTTTTTTTTTCTTTTTACATTCCACTTAGGAGTAGAATGATTCAGTATTTGTCTTTTTCAGTTTAACTTATTTAACTTAATATAATACCCTCTAGGTCCATTCAGGTTGTCTCAAATGATCGGATCCCATCCTTTTTTGATGGCTGTGTAATATTTGACTCTCTGTGTGTGTTTGTGTGTCTATATGTATCTATATGTAAATAATAGATATGCCACATTTTCCTTATCCATTCACCTGTTGATGAACATTTAGGTTGTGTCCATGTCTTGGCTATTATAATAGTGCCACAATAAACATAGGGTGCATATATCTTTTCCAATTAGTATTTTCATTTTCTTTGGGTAAAATGCCCAGTGGTGGAATTATTGAACCATATAGTATTTCTAGTTTTCATTTTTTGAGGAACCTTGATACGATTTTCCACAGTGGGTATACCTATTTATTTATTTTTTTATTTATTTGACAGAGAGAGAGCACAAGTAGGCAGAGCGGCAGGCTCTCCCGCTGAGCAGAGAGCCTGATGAGGGACTTGATCCCAGGACCCTGGGATCATGACCTGAGCCGAAGGCAGACGCTAACCGACTGAACCACCCAGGCACATCTTTACCAATTTATATTGTTTCAAACAGTAAGTGTGTGAGGGTTCCTTTTCCTCTACATCTTTGCCAACAATTGTTATTTCTAATCATTTTGATCTCAGCTATTCTAACTGATATAAGATGATATCTTGTTGTGGTTTTGATTTGCACTCCCAATGATTAGCATATTCTTATGAGTCTGTCATCTTATATCTTCTTTGGGAAAGTGTCTATTCAGTCCTCTGCCCATTTTTTGCTTGGACTGTTTGTTTTTTAGGTTGAGTTGTATAAGTTCTTTATGTATTTTGGATATCTTTTTGGATATACCTTATTGTACATATCATTTGCAAATATGTTGTCCCATTCACTAGGTTGTCTTTTTGTTTTGCCGATGGTTTCCTTTGCTATGCAAAAGCTTTTTATTTTGATGTAGCAAAAGTACTTTTTAAAAATTGTTTCAGAGGTAGAATTTAGTGATTCACCAGTTGTATATAACACCCAGTGCTCATTACATCAAGAGCCTTTATAGAGTCATTCAGTATGACCAAAAAGAATTAATCCTGGATGTGCAAAAGTACTTCTTTAAATAATATTATAGGGCGCCTGTGTGGCTCAGTCAATTAAGCATCTGCCTTCGCCTCAGGTCATGATCCCAGGGTCCTGAGATGGAGCCCCACATCAAGCTTCCTGCTCAGTGGGGAGTCTACTTCTCCCTCTCTCTCTACCCCTCCCCCCAATAGTGCTCTCTTCCTCTCACTTTCTCTAAAATAAAAATAAATAAAAGATTTTAAACATAAATTATAAATATGTAGTATTATAATATTAAAATATTAATGTTCAATATTATACAATCTAATTCTATAATATGTCACATCAGTAGCTCCACTCCCACCAAAAAACAATGACATTGTTATTCATTCAACAGATGGTTGAATTGGGTTGAGCTCAGATCAGATCTATTGACCACCTACAATATGCCAGATGCTGTCATCAGTGCTGAGGACGCCCTCACAGAACTTACATTCAAATGAAAGAAAGAAAAGCAGTATACAGATAAAAAAAGAAAAGTATGTTAGATAATAATGAATGTTGTAGAAAGAAGCAGGGAAGGGTATTAGGAATTGCCATTTTTAAACTGAATAGTCTGAGAAGGCTGCACTGGGCTGACATTCAAGCAGAATCAAGGAAGAGGAGGGAGCTCATATGTAGATATGAAGGAAAGAGGCTTTCTAGGAAGAATTAATAGCAAGTATAAAGGCCCTGGGGCAGTATCCTGCTGGGTGTACTGAGGAAGGCAAACATGGTTTGAGTGGATGTACAAATGGGCAGTGGTAGGAGAGCAAGTCAAAGCAATGAGATCATAAAAGACAGAGCCTTGTAGACTAAGGAATGAGACAGGAATCTAGTTAGAGATTGTGGACAAAAAGTGGATGGCCAGACTTATCTTAAAAGGATAACTCTGGCTACTGTGATGGAGAACACAATGTAGTCTTGTAAAGCTAGAAGCAGGTTAGAGTTTGAAGACTGTTCTAGGTGAGGGAGGTGGTGAGAAGTAGTCAGATTCTGTGTGTGTGTGTGTGATGAAGTAGACACAATTCATTGATGACTGGATATGAGGTTTTAAAAGAAAGAAAAAGGGCACAACCAATTTAAATTTTTGAACTGAGAAACTGGAAAATTATAAAATGCCATTCTCAAATACTCTACACGAATTTCTGGTTTTCAGATTATTAGTAAACAAGAAATACCAGGAAGTAGTATACTTCTTGGTATTTGATATGATAAAGAATAATAAATGTGATATGATATGATATATCATATTTAAATATGATAAAGAATGTGTATTTTAAAAACAAATAATTTTATGAACAACAGTGAAATACCAGTGGCAATTAGATTTAATTTTAAAAACAAAAAAAAAAAAGAATTTTTAATGGAGAAAAACCCAGAAAACACCAAATATCCTTCATAAGTAGATTGAACAAATTGTGGTAGAGTTACATAATGAAATTTTTAATGGCTTAAAATATTTAATACTGTGGTAAAAGGATGCCTTAAGTTAACAGAACAGGATACCAAACAGAATATAAAGTCTTGTATCAGCTTTTTTTCTTTTCTTTCTTTTTTTAGTGTTTATAGTAGTTTATTTACAATTGCCAAAGCCTGGAAGCAACCAGGATGTCCCTCAACAGGTGAATGAATACAGAAACTAAGGCACATGCATACAATCAAATATTATATTTAATGATAAAAAGATATGAGTTAATACCAGTTTTCTTAAAATGTATATAAATGTATGCCTACAGAAAGGACTGAAGGGAAAATGTATTGATGCATCTGTGATTTTTCCTTTGAATTTTTCTTTTCTTTTTTTTTTAATTTTATTTATTTATTTATTTGAGAGAGAGAGAGAGTGTGTGTGTGTGTGTATGTGTGTGTGTGTGTGTGTGTGTGTGTGTGTGCATGCACACGTGCAAGTAGGGAGAGGGGCCAAGGGAGAGGGAGAGAATCTCAAGCAGATGTCACAGTAAGCACATAGCCCAATACAGGGCTCGATCCCATGACCCTGAAAGCATGCCCTGAGCTGAAATCAAAAATCAGATGTTTAACCAACCGAGCCACCCCAACACCCCGAATTTTTCTTTTCTTTTATGATTAGAAAAACTATAAACATTATTTTGACAAAAAACACATGCAAACTGATTTAAGGCTTACTCTCAGATGCTTTTAGTAAGTGATCAAGAGTAAGCTAAAATAATAAAATCTCATCTACTCAAAAATACATCATCCCTTTAAACCATAAGTTGGAGAGTCAGAGTGGAGACTCATTTCCATTGGCTAGAGGGAGGCTTGGGTAGGCCCGAGGGGGGCTTTTACACCCAGCTTTCTCTATTTTCAATGATTCCTCAGTCTCCCACCTAGAAGATGTTTGTCCAACTGAGGGGCCTTCCCTAGAGGAGACTCATTCCTTTCAACAGTCTGGGTGTCTGTGAAGAGAGAACTCTAACGCTAAACAGATTGTGAAAGTCAACTCTGTAGGAGAACACTACAGACTCACAGATTATTGCTTACAGATTCTGCTAAAGGAAGATTCTATTAACAGGAGATAGCTGCCTAGAACCCCAACCTTTGGGAAGCGGAAAGTAGAAAACACATCTCAGATCAGCCCATTGTGAGCTTTTGCTCCTTTTGCACTTTCAACTTTTCCATCTTTTGTTCCTTCTTTGTTTCCTTATTGCACTTTCTGTTCTCTTTTACAGAGACATAGGGTGCAGTCATATCCTGTTAGAGTGACTGATTTGTACATGACATGATGGCTTGCCATAGCTCTAAAGCCACCAGATTACTTTCCACATGGTGGCCACGTCTACACACTGGGAACAAGTTGAGTTTCACAAGAGCTTGTCTCAAGTTCCATGTTTGAAGAGTGTCTGGAAGTTTACTTTAAATCATATTTTCATGGGCATGCTATCTCTTCAGTTTAGACTGAAAGCATTCCCACAATGCCAGATTATTATAGAGGAAGAGCTGGACTGGCCACAGACCTAGAGGAAGCTGATTTGTGGGTACCTGGGAAGATGCCTATGCTGGTAATTTCAAATGTTGATTGTATTAGAATCATTTGAGGAATATGTTAAAAATGAAAATCCTTAAGTTCCATCCATGGCCTTAGGTCACAAATACTACTCTCTCTACTCACTAATGCAGTGTTTCTAAGATTGACTCCAGACCATTGACTCAGAATCACCTCTGCTAAAAATACAGCTGCTTTTCTCACATAGTACATCTAGGGTATCAGCACATATAGAACTATCTCATTCTTTTTATTTTTTAAAAAATTTTCAATTTATTCATTTGACAGAGAGAAATCACAAGTAGGCAAAGAGGCAGGCAGAGAGAGAGAAGCAGGCTCCCTGCTGAGCAGAGAGCCCGATGCAGGGCTCGATCCCAGGACCCTGAGATCATGACCTGAGCCAAAGGCAGAGGCTTAACCCACTGAGCCACCCAGGCGACCCTACCTCATTCTTTTTAAATGGTCATTTCAGTGCTTGTATTTACTGTCATTTTTTTTAGGCAAACCCTACCGATGAGCATGTGCATAGTTTTTAGTCAATCATTATTAAAACTAGTGTTACAGTAAACATCTTTGATTGTATATCTTCAGGTAGAGAGGAGGGTCAATTCTAGCTGTGCCAAGCCTATTTTGGGATCAAAGATACAGAGATGCAACACCAAGTTGCATATGCCTAAAACCCGGTTTTTGGAGCAAGTAGGTAAATACCGCACTTCCCATAAATTTGCTCCTGCAGCACTTCATCCCACACACAGCATGTTCCCAGGGCAATTAATTCCAAACACTGGTGATAAACTAGGCCCAGAGTAATCATCTGAAGATATTTAAAATAAAGCAGAACCTCTGGAGCCCCATCTCCAAAGATTCTGATTCCAGTTTCAGGCGAATGTCCGAAATCCATAGTTGGGGAAACTTCCAAGCGAGACTAACATACAACCATATGTGAGAACCCAGAGCCTCCTAAACTGAAAACCAGAAAACAGTCACTAGATGGCAACCTCACTCACTTTTTTTTTTTTTCTAACTGGTTCAAAATTAAGCAGAACACTTGAGACAAAGTGTCTTTTTTCTTCTTATTCGTGTTTCAATTTGCAGACATCTCTCTATAGGAAGTTATTTTTTAAAATATATAAACAGGTGCCTCTCTTTTACAATGCTCATATCCCATTACTTATCCTAATGAAAAATACCTGTTATTTGTATTAATGTCTGGATCTCATTAAAGACAAAGACCAGCTGTGCTCTGTTTTGTGAGATTAAAGCCCCTGATTAACACTTCGACATTCTCTTCTTAACTCAGCCTATAAAGGTCCATAGATTCATGGAAGAAATGACCTCAGAGGTCATCTAGCCCAGTGTTCACCTAAAGCAGGATCACTTTTTTTTTTTTTAAATCCCTGATAGCTGGTCCTTTTGCCATTGCTTAAATACTTAAAGTAGCAGGGACACTATCTTGCACTTCTGGTTCTAGGAGGAATGATTTATTCTTTTTCCACATGGCATCTTTCATGCTCTCTACCCTTTTCCTCATCAAATTAAACAGTTTTCAATGGCCTTTCATGTTACTTGTCACCAGGTTTGTCACCTCCAATTAGTTGGGCACAATGCCCACATATCATCCACACATCTTAGCATACAATGTTACAATTACCTCCCTTATTCTGGCCACTCCCTTCTGTTAATATAGATTCTGTAGCATCTACAAGATGCTATGCCAGTGCTTGGCCCAAAATGCAAGCTGAATTAATAATGGTTTCCTTTGTTTTCTAAATTTCTAATCACATAAGCACTATCTTCCTTCCATTTGTTGTTTGCTTGTTACTTGCTCCATAAGAACCAATACCAGACCAACACTGCTCCTTATACTATATTATATAATTTATTTTCTGAATCAAGATGCATAGTGTAATATTTATGATATTGTTTTATCAACGTTTTTTGAATCTTGATTTTATGATCCTATGTATTAACATGTATTAACTACTGCTGCCAGTTTTTTGAGATGCAAATGTCAAGGAGCAAGAATTTCCTGTCCCCTTCAAAGGTCCTTCTAGCTGGATTAAGAATCATATTGACAGTAGAAAGTCAAATTTAATTTTGTACGTATGGGGATTCCACACAGACATGGAAATTCCAAAGAGAGTCTGGTAACATGAGGGTATGGGGGTAGGTATCTGGGACTTCAAAGGGAAGGAATGCAATTTGCAGGAAGATGAAAAAGAGTAAATGTTTGGTAAACAAATGTTTGCTGGGCCACTGAGAAACAATGGCACATTGAGGACTTTGACCAAACAGGTGTAGCTAGGTTCCTCTCTGTCTACCATGTCTAGTTCATAATGTAATGTAGTTATCTATTGTGATAGCCCTCTTCCTAGAGTAGGTCCTATACATCTCAATTCTTTTTAGGCAGTTGAAGAGGAAGTAAAGAGCTTTTTCAGAATCGTCTGGGTCTTGATTACATTTTAACTCAAAGTAATCTTCATGCCAAAGAGGCCCATCTTGGGGCCACCTGCTCTACCAAATATATTATTGTCTTTTAACATTCATCTCAGTTATTTGTACAAATTTTGAATAAGGTGGAGGCTAGGGCAGTGCCCTGTTACATGCTAATGTTGGCTCCCCTGTGCTCTTCCAGATTTTTAAAATCCATATGACCAGTATTAGTATTAAAATTAGAATGGCAAAAAAAAAAAAAAAGAAAGAAAGAAAGAAAGAAAAGAATGGCAAAATCAGAATCGTGACAAAACTATGCAAAAAATGGTGATAATGTAGATTTAAATACCATAATAACCCCTTTCACTACTTTTTTTCAACATCATATGGGAAGTCCTTACTAATGCAATAAAGCAAAAAGGAGGAAAAGATATATATATATATATATATATATATATATATATATATATACATACACACAAGGAAGAAAGAAATAAAACTTTTTCTGTTCACAGATGCTATGATCATCTATATAGAAACCCAAAGAATCAACCAAATACCAAAACAAAAATAAACTGCTGAAATTGATAAGCAATGATTAGCAAGATTGCAGGATACAAGTTAACATACAGGAAATCAACTGCTTTCCTATATGGTAACAATGAAAAAATGGTATTTGAAATTAAAAATGCTAATACAATTTTCATTAGTATCCCCCAAATTAAATATTTGGGTGTAAACCTAATGAAATATGTACAGATCTATATGAGGAAAACTACAAAACTCTGATGAACAAAATCAAAGAATAAATAAATGGAGAAATATTCCATGTTTATAAATAGGAAGACTTGTCAGGATGTCAATTCTTCCTAACTTGATGTATAAAGTTAATGCAATGTCAGTCAAAATACTGTCAGTTACTTTATGTTTAAGTTACTTTACTTATTGGTTTGTTGAAACCAATACTAAAAGTTATATGGGGAGGCAAAAGACCCAGAAAAGCAAACACAATACTGAAGGAGAAGAACAAAGTGGAGGACTGACCCCACCTGACTTCAAAATTTACTGTAAAGCTACAGTAATTAAGACAGTGTGGTATGGCAAAAATAAATAAATAAATAATTTTTAAAATATAAATAAACAGGTCAGTGGAAGAGAATAGAGAGCCCAGAAATAAACCCACATAAACATAGTCAAATGAACTTTGAAAAGGAATAAAGACAATACAATGGAGCAAAGATAGTCTCTTCAACAGATGAGGCTGGAAAACTTGGATACGCATGTATAAAAAATTGAATCTAGACACAGCATTTATACCCTTCAACAAAAATTAACTCAAAATATATCAGAGACTTACATGTAAAATGCAAAACAATAAAACTCCTAGAAGATAATACAAGAAAAAACCCAGATGGCCTTGGGTAGGGTGAATACTTTTTAGATACAACAACAAAGGCATGATACATGAAAGAAACAATTGGTAACCTGGACTTCATTAAAATTAAAAACTTGAGCTCTACAAAAGCTGCCAAGAGAGTTAAAAGACAAGACACAGACTGGGAAAAAAAATTTTACAAAAGACACACCTAATAAAGGACTGTTATCCAAAATAAGTAAAGAACCCTTAAAATTCAACATAAGAAAACAAATGACATAATCAAAAAATATGTCAAAGATCTTAACAAACACTTCACCAAGGGAGATATGCAAGTGACAAGCAAGCATATGAAAAGATGTTCCACACCGTATGGCATCAAGAAATGCAAATTAAAACAATGAGATATCACTATGCACTTATTAAAATGGCCAAAATTTAGAACACTAATAATATCAATTCCTGGCCAGGATGTGGAGCAACAGGAACTCTCATATATTGCTGATAGAAATACAAAATGGTACAGGCACTTTGGAAGATAGTTTGGCAGTATCTTACAAAACTAAATATACTCGTTTTATCAGCCAGCAGTCACTCTCCTTGGTGTTTGCCCAAAGCAGTTGAAGACATATCCACACAAAAACCAGCACAGGGGATATTTATAGCAGCTTTATTCATAACTGCCAAAACTCAGAAGCAACCAGAGTTCCTTCAGGAGGAGAATGAATAAATAAATGGTGTTACATCCAGATAGTGAAATATTATTTATCACTAAAAAAAAGAGCAATCAAGCTCAAGATATGAAGAAAACTTAAGTTCGTATTACTAAACTAAAGAAGCCAATCTGAAAAGACTACTGAACTATATGATCTCAATTATATGACATTCTAGAAAAGGCAAAACTATGGAAACAGTAAAAAGACCAGTGGGAGAAGGGGAGATGAATATGCAGAATAAATAGGATTTTTAGAGCAGTGAAAAATACTCTGTATAATGTTATAATTATGGCTATATGTCATCATGCATTTGTCCAAACCCACAGAAATGTATAACACCAAGGGTAAACCCAAAGATAAACTATGGACTTTGAATGATCATGATGTGTCAATGTAAATTCATCCTTGATAACAAATGTACCATTTTGGTGAATGATGTTGCCAATGGGGGAGGCAATGCATGTGTGAGGGAAATGGGTATGTGGAAAATCTCTGTACCTTCCTTTCAACTGTGTTGTGAGCTTAAAACTGTTCTTAAAAATAATGATAGATGACTTTCACTTCTGAGAAGATGGAGTACAGGTATCTTCCCCTATTCCTTCCATTTACTACAACTAAAATCCCTGGACATATATGTAAAACAAACCAAACAATACTCTGAACAATGGAGAGAATTAAACAGACTGGCCAGGGACCATGAATTCCAAGGAATGACAAGGTTTTAAGTTTCCTCAGTTTTATTTTTACCTCATACATGTCAGACTTGGAGCTGGAGATACTGGCAACCCAGAAATGCCAATAATAGCAGACAAAAATTAAAAATAAGCCCCAACAAAACCCTGCACTCTCTAGTCAAAGGAACAGGAATAGGGAAACATAGCAAGACTGAACGTTTTAGATAATAATTACTCTACTTCTTCCAAACACTACAGGAAAATGTGTGGCCTTACTCCCACAGATGTAACCCAAGGCTAAGTGAGGATTCTAGACTTCTACATTGGAGAGGCTATAAGAAGGTGTCCCATGCCCTCACCCACACCACTGGGGTGGTGTCAGAGAAGGCTAAGAAGGAAAATGAGACTTTCATTTTAGCCAGCCTGTGAGAATCTTCCCCTGTGGTATCCCTGGGAACCATGAGGGGAGTATAGATCCACTTCCATCCTGCACCTCTCTACTGAAGTGATGTCAGAGAACATCTAGTGGAGAGTTAGGCATTCACCACTACCTAGTGCTAATGATGCCACCCACCTATGATGCCAGTGGAGACCACATGGGAAGCCAGAAATCTCATTGCCTGGAGTAATGTGGAGCCACAGACACACAAGCACTAGATGTTATCAGAACCCACGTGGGAAACTGGAGCTTCTACTTTCCCCTGACCCTGATGAGGCAGGGCATAACTCTCCTCTTTTGGAGTGGAGTCAGAGAAAGTCAACCAAAACAGAAGTTAAATAAGGTCCAGAGTCTCATAGTTTATTATAAAAATATCCAGGACTCAACTGAAAATCACTCTCATAAAAAGAAAGAGGAAGATCTTGAATTGAATGAAAAAAGATAATCAATAGATGCCAACATTGAAATGACAAAGATGTTAGCATTATCTAACAAATAACCTTACAGCAGTCATCATAAAATTCTTCAATGAGAAATTTATAAACATATTCCAAACAAATGAAAGAAAGTCTCAGAAAACAAACAGAAATAATAAGAAACAAATGGAAATTTTAGAACTGAAAAATATAGTAGCTGAAATAAAAAACTCAGTGGATGAGTTCAATAGAATGGAAGAGACAAACAAAAGAATCCATGAACTGGAAGATAGGACAATAGAAATTACCGAATCTCAACACAAAGAGAAAAAAGACTTTAAAAAAAAGAGCCTCAGGGACCAGTGGGACTATAATAAAAGTTCTAACATTCATGTCATAGAAGTTGAAGAGGAGAGAAAAAAGAAGCCAGGGATGGAAAAGTACTTGAAGAAATAAAGGCAGAAAACTTTTCAAATTTAGCAAAAGACAAAACTTACAGATTAAAAAAGCTGAGTGAACTCCCAACAAAATAAACCCACAAAAACACCAGCAAGCTAGAAAGATCATACAAGTATCTCTTTTCTAAGTGAACAGAGTGAAAGAGTCTGATGTACCCAGTAGCTTAGTTCATCTAGACTAAGGTCTAGAATAAGCCTCTCAATTAATGGGTATTCTATTTCCTAACCCAAGTAGAAGGTAGGCTGAACCTGTCATCAAAATGTCATTGCATTTGCCTAAGAGAGAATCTTTCATGCAAGGTACTTTTTGGAAACGCCTAAAAGAACAGACAGTGAGGTCTTCTTGTGCCTTGGTTGTTTTTGTCTGTTTGCTAATCCATCCTTAATTATGTTGCAATTTCTATCTGAGATTGTTTTCACTATAATATAGTACTATGGTAGCAAGTTTCTGCAGAAGGAGTCCTGTAACTCCCAGCCACTCCTAGTTATTGGAGACTACCAATACTTAGAAAAACTTGAAAACTATGACTAGCTGAATTGATGTATGTCATTCACAACATGGTACAAAGCACACCTATTATAGGAAGCAGCCTAAATAAGTAGGCTATTTTCTATAGGTTATATACTTAGAACATATTAAGCTAATCTTCTTTATTTAATAATAACACTACTGTCAGCAAATCTTAAATAAAAAGGTCAAATCATGTGGTTTAGATGGAGGAAGGGATAGGATATATTCATCAAATATAATTAAGCCCTAAGGGTAGGGCTTAATTCTTAAATATTTGGATAGTAATTAGGGACATATATACTTCAGTAGAGATCCCTTTAGGAATGTGAAATAAATAAATGTTAGGAACCAAAGGAAAATTTTAAAATGTAAAAACAAATGTAGATTTGATTCAAGAAAATATATCAATAAATATTGTTAACTACCTTAAAATTTATGGGCTCAAAATGATAACAGTTTTACTTAGCTCATAGACCTTTGACTTGACTAGGTGGCTCTTTCATACTAGACTGCTCAACTGCTCTCTCCTGGGTTCTCTCAGGCCACTGTTGTAAGCTGGTTTATTAGCTGAGTGTCAGATGATCTGATACAGCCTCACTCATGTGTCTGGTGTTTGGCAGGCAATATTGCTTAGTTCTCTTCCTCATCACCTTATGTCCTCCAGCAGGCTACCTCTGTCTCATCCTCCTGAAAGTCTTACATGTAAGTCCTTTCCAATACCCTGCTTGCCTCATGGTTGCTAAAGACCCATTGGCAAAAACAAATCACAAAGTCAAGTCCTGAGACACACAACTTCCCAAGTAACAACTACTTAACTAAGGTTGTGTTTAAAGAAGGGGAAATATTGTAGCCATTTTTCATCATTCTCAAAAAGAGTGTGCCAACTTGTGCCACTGTGCATGTTATACCAACTAATGTTAATCTCTTCTACTGTCTTGGTAAATAATTTTCTTGCCAAGGAGAAATGGCATTTTCTTCTCATTGTCAGATATGGCATATGAATTAATT
This sequence comes from Enhydra lutris kenyoni, assembly GCF_002288905.1. Classification (NCBI taxonomy): domain Eukaryota; kingdom Metazoa; phylum Chordata; class Mammalia; order Carnivora; family Mustelidae; genus Enhydra; species Enhydra lutris. Next base: position 40,980,520 of record NW_019154087.1, on the reverse strand, counting down.
TTGAAAGGCTTTATGATTCAGATTTGAATAAAAGGAAAAAACCATATGATCATCTCACTAGATGCAGAAAAAGCATTTGACAAAGTACAACATCTATTCATGATTTTAAAAACTCTAAACAAGGTAGGATTAGAGAGAACATACTTCAGCATAGTAAAGGCCATATGTGAAAAGCCTATGCTAATATATACTCAGTGGTGAAAACTGAGAATTCTTCTAAGATCAGGAACAAGACAAAGATGTCCATGGGGCACCTGGGAGACTTAGTTTGTTGGGCATCTGACTTTGATTTAGGATCAGGTGATGATCTTGGGTCCAGAGATCAAGCCCTACATCAGGCTCCATGTTCAGTGGGGAGTCTGTTTGGGATTCTCTCTCACCCTCTCCCATTCCCATTGCCCCTCCCCCTGTTTGCATGCTCTCTCTCTCTTTCTCTCTAAAATAAATAATCTTTAAAAAATTTTTAAAAAGACAAGGATGTTCATTCTCACCATTTTTATTCAAATTTGTACTGAAAGTCCTAGCCACAGCAATCAGACAACACAACAACAAAAAAATAAAAGGCATCCAAATTGACAAGGTAGAAGTAGAACTTCCACTATTTACAAATAACATGATATTCTATATAGAAAACCCAAAGACTCCACCAAAAAACTACTAGAACAGACAAATGAAATCAGTAAGGCTGGACAATGCAAAATTGATATACAGACACTTGTTGCATTTCCATACACTAATAATGAAGTAGCAGAAAAAGAATTAAGAAAATAATTTCACTTACAATTGCACCAAAAAGAATAAAATCCCTCAGAATAACTTAACCAAGGATGTGAAAGACCTGTACTCTGGAAAATATAAAACATTGGTGAAAGTAAGTGAAGATGACACAAACAAATGGAAAGATATTCCAGGCTCATGGATTGGAAGAAATAATATTGTTGAAATGACCATACTACCCAAAGCTATCTACAAATTCAATGCAATCTTATTAAAATACCTTCAGTATTTTTCACAGAATTAGAGCAAATAATCCTAAAGTTTGTGTGGAAACACAAAGCAATTTTGAGAAAGAACAAAACAGAAGGTATCACCATTTCAGATTTCAAGACCTACTACAAAGCTATAATAATCAAAACAGTAAGGTATCAAAACAAGAACAGACACATAGATCAATGGGACAGAATAGAAAGCCCAGAAATGAACCCACACTTCTATGGTCAATTACTTTATGACAAAGGAGGCAAGAATGTACAATGAGGGAAAAGACAGTCTCTTCAATAAATAGTCCTGATAAAACTGCACAACTACATATGAAAGAATAAATCTGGACCATTTCCTTACACCATACATAAAAATAAACTCAAAATGGACTAAAAGACCTAAATGCAAGACCTGAAACCATTAAACTACTAGAAGAGAATACAGGCAGTAATTTCTTTGAGATTACCTCTTGCAATATTTTTCTAGACATGTTTTCTAAGTCAAGAGAAACAAAAGCAAAAATAGACTATTGGGATGACATCAAAATAAAAAGCTTTTTTGCAGCAAAGGAAATCAACAACAAAACAAAAAGATAACTACTGAATAGGAGAAGATATTTGCAAGTGATATAACTGATTAATGTATTTGGGTTAATATTCAAAATATGTAAAGAACTCATATAACTCAATACCAAAAGAACCCCACCCAAATAATCCAATTAAAAATGGGCAGAGGACTTGAGTAGACATTTTTCTAAGGCAGGCATACGGATAGCCCAAAGACACATGAAAGCATGCTCAACATCAGTAATCACCAGAGAAATGCAAATCAAGCCACAATGAGATATCACTTTACAATTGGCAGAATGGCTAGAATCAAAAAGACAAGAAATAACAAGTGTTGATGAAGATGGGGAGGAAAAAGAACCCTTGTGCACTGTTGGTGGGGATGCAAATTGGTACAACCATTGTGGAAAGCTGTATGGAGTTTCCTCAAAAAATTAAAAATAGAGTTACCATATAATCTAGTAATTTCACTACTGGGTATTTACCCAAAGAAAATGAAAACACTAATTTGAAAAGGTATATGTACGCTAGTGTTTATTGCAGCACTATTTAGAGTAGCCAAGATTTAGAAGCAACCTAAGTGTTCACTGATAGATATATGGAGAAAGAGGATGTGGTATATACATATGTTGGAATATTACTCAGCAATAAAACAGAATGAGATCTTGCCATTTGTGACAACACGGATGGATGTAGACAGTATCATGCTATGTGAAATAAGTCAAAGAAAGACAAATACCATTTAATTTCACTCATATGTGGAATTTTAGAAGCAAAACAAATGAATAAACAAAAAGGACTTAAAAAACAAACAAACAGGGGCGCCTGGGTGGCTCAGTGGGTTAAGCCGCTGCCTTCGGCTCAGGTCATGGTCTCAGAGTCCTGGGATCGAGCCCCGCATGGGGCTCTCTGCTCAGCAGGGAGCCTGCTTCCTCCTCTCTCTGCCTGCCTCTCTGCCTGCTTGTGATCTCTCTGTCAAATAAATAAATAAAATCTTAAAAAAAAAACAAAAACAAAAAAACAAACAGACTCTTACACACAGAGAACAAACTTGTGGTTATCAGACAGGAAGTGGGTGAGGGGATAAGTAAAATAGATAAAGAGGACTAAGAGTATATTTACTGTGTTGAGCACTGATTCATGTATAGAAATGTTGGGTCATTATATTATGTACCTAAAACTATTATAAAACTGTATGTTATACTTCAATTAACAATTTTTTAATTAAAAAAGTAGAGTACTATGAATTTTATTCATTTATTCAACAAATATCTATTGAGAGCCAAAAAAAGAAAAAATACCAAACATTGAGGGTAAGCAAAAAATCCTGCCTTTAGGAGCTTAAGATCTAGGGTAGATACAGGTCATAAATAAGATAAATAAATTAAAATATATAATATGCTATATAGCGCCAAATACTAAGGAAAAAAACTAATTCAGGAAGGAGAGTTAGGAATGTGTGGGAAGGGCTAACATTTTACACAGGGTGGCAAGGAAAATTCTCAATGGAAAATAACTTTTGACTAAAAAATGAAGGAAGTTAGGAAGCAAGCCAAAATGATATCAGGTGAAAGAACACCGCTGGCAGAGGTGACAGCAAATACAAAGGCAGGACTGTGCCTGCCTAGCATGTTTGAGGAGCATTAAGTATGATTTATATAACTGGCAAAAAGAGAGTAGTCAGAGTAAGAGAGGAGGTCAGAGATACAATGAATTTAGGGCAGGAAAGTGCCAATACATAACACTGTTTAAGTCATAGGAAGTATTTTGGCTTTCACTGAGTGGAATGCAAAAGTATCTGAGTGTTTGAGCAGGGAAGCTCCATCATCCAGACCTACATTTTAAAAGGACCTCTTGGCTGTCTGGTTAAGATGGGTGAAAAGGTAGAAGCAGTGTGACAGCTAAGGTGGCTATTGGGACAATCTAGACAAGAGGTGATGGTGGCTTGGAGTAGCGGTGCAGTGAAGGATTTGGATCCAGGGTGTATTCCAAAAGTAGAGAGGACAGAATTTGCTGGTTGATGGGATCTGGAGGATGAAGGACAGAAAAGACTCAGCAATGACTCCAAGGTCTTCAGCCAGAGCAACGGAAGAAAGGAGATGCAGTTCTGAGATTGGCAATTCTGTTGGAAGCATGGGTTTGGAAGCAGTGACTATCAGAAGACAGGTTAAGTTTGAAGTGTCTGTGGCAGAAGTGGTTTATGGTCTTCATCTGTCCTCTTATCCACTCCACTGTACACCTGCCCAACTTCCATTTCCAGAAATTTACATCTTTGCCTGATGATGCTCTTTTGCCATAGGAGTCTGCTTTCCACCAAAAGTGGCTGGATGTGCCAGGGAATTAATATCCTCCAAGAGCAGCTGTCAACCAGTAACTGACAGGATTTGGGGTATAAGTACCCCAGTTCCCTCGCCCTTCAAGAGGAATAAGTGAGCCTTGTGTTTTACACTGGTCTCCAGAATTCTCCCAGCACTCCATTTGCCCAGAAGGTAGCTGGTTTGATAATGAATTCTTTATTGGATTTCTTCATTTCTTTGTCTCATTTCCCCATTTCCTTACTTTTATCTCCCCTACTCCAATATAAAACATAACAAAAATATAACAACAGAAAAAATCTGCTAGTATTTGAATCCTTTCTGGTAGAGCTGAAATGAAGACAATACCTATTAGACACCCAAAAGGCAATGTCATGGCAGCAGCTGGACACCCAATCTCTAAAACTTATGGAAAAATCGGGCAAGAGATATAAATTTGGAAGTCATCAGCATATAGATAGTTTGGAAGTCATGAGAGAGGATGAGATCATTAACAGTGAGTAAAAATAGAAATGCAGTCTAAGAATGGGTTAGAACCTTTGGTCACACTCAAGTTTAGAAGTAGGAGAACTGGGGAGGAACCAGCAAAAAATGCAAAGAAGCAGCAGCCAGGGAGGTCAGAAGAAACTTGGGCAAATTAAGAAAATATTTCTAGGAATTAAAAGTACTGATTCCTGGGTCTCACCGCAGATCAAAAGAACCAGGGTCTCTTTCAGTTCACACAAGAAGCTTGCAGTTTTGAAGCCCTATTGGATATTTTTTAAACACAATAAGATTCAAGAAACACTGAACCTTAGAAACTCCTATCTCCTCAGGGACACCTGGATGGCTCAGTCCATTAAGTGTTTGCCTTCAGCTCACATCATGATCCTGGAGTCCCAGGGTGAAGCCCCTCATCAAACCCCACCATTGGGCTCCCTGCTCGTGGGAGTCTGCTTCTCCCTCTGCCCCTCACCTCTTTCTCTCTCTCTCTCAAATAAATAAATAAAAATCTTACCAAAAAAAAAAAAAAAAGAAAGAAAGAAAAGGAAACTCTTACCTTCTTTTTTGGGGGGGAGGGGGAGTTGTGGTATAGCTAGCATGGCACAGATAAGCCTTTATTCTTTCTTGGTGAGTCCCCAACATTATAGGTGGGTATTTAAATTGACTTCTCTAAAGCTCATCCTTCTACTTAAGCATAGTGTATCCTTATAATTAGAGGTTATATCCATGCACAATTTTGAATTAGCTAAATATGGATCTTTTTCTCTGTAATTGAGGTTATCCTGAGTTGATAATGTTAGTTGCTAGGTGTTTCACATTCTTGAACTAGATCATTTACCCCAAACAGGTCTATAGAAAATGTGGGTCTTTTTAAGATGTGAAATCAGATCAGAGAGCAAGGTTTTAGCTTACTTTAATTCTACAGGTAACTTTTTTGTAATCATGACTAATAATTATAAGATGAGTTGTTAAATTATCAGTATTTATACATCCAAGTGAAATCTCCTTGAAGATAGTCCTCCTAGGAAGCCATATGCTACATATCTGAAAATCTTTAGAAATACCCTCAGTATCCATGACAACTACATTTGACAACTACGTTTGATTTTAGAATTACTTATACTGATACTAATGATAGTTAACTCCTTTTCATGATTTCCTGTAAACTGAATGTGTGCCCCCAGATTCATATGTTGAAACCTAACCCCAATAAGATGGCCTTTGGAGGTGAGGCCTTTGGGAGGTGGAGCCCTCCTGAAAAGGAATTTGTGTCTTTATAAATGAGAGCCCAGAGAACTACCCTACCCCTTTCCACATGTGAAGTTATAGGAAGAGGGCTGTCCAAAAACCAGGAAGCAGGCTGTCACCAGACGCTGAATCTGCTGGTGCCTTGACCTTGGACTTCCCACCCTCCAGAACTGTGATAAATAAATATTTGTTGTTTAGGCATTCACTCTATGGCACTTTTGCTATAGCAGCCTAAACAGACTAGGTCAGTTATTAGTGTAAAATGACTCTACAGAGTAGCCTCAAGAAGGTTTGCAACAAAATGTTATGATACAAGTTTAATAGATGAATATAACCACTTCTCAGAGAAAACTCTCAATTGGCATGCTGTTATTAGTAGAATAAAAAAAACTATAGAGTTCCCCAAAGAGACAAGAGCAGTCACATAATTTGCAAAGCCCAGTACAAACGCAGGGCCTCTTATTCAGAGAGCAGGGGAAGGTGTCGTTAGAAGTGTTAAATTATAAAGCTGCTCAAGCACACGCTCCCTAGTATTTGGGAGCTTCACTTAGAGAACACAAGTTCAAAGATAATCATTAATTTAAAGACGGCATCCGCAGAGCATTAGTCCCAGTGTGGGTCCCTTCCGAGTATGGCGTCTACGTGGCAACACAGGCCACTCACCCACGAGCCAACCTGCCCGTGGAGCCAGCTCTGCAGGATCACTGCTATTTAGATACTAGTGGTTTCTCCTGATAGGAAAGTTAGAGACTGTCTTTCCCTCCTCTTTTAGATAGAAAACTTCTTGTATTTTTAACCTTTGTTTCCTTGTAGTAAAAGAGTAAGAAGATTCGGGATGTCAAGAAGAGGTGTACTCATTAGGGCAACAAAAGCAAGGCCTTTACAGTGGGGTGAGAGGCAGGGAGCTACATGGACATAGTACCTTCCGGGCTGGCTTGCTGAGGCAGGCCAAGAAGTCCAGGACATGGAAGTTTATTTTACCTCAAGTTCCAATAAAACAGCAACATTTCCCCTGTGGGTGGGATTCAGCAAACATACTAAAGGCCACTTAATACAAAATTTCATGGAAACACAGTGGGACAAAACAAGCATCACCCCTGCCCACTCTCTGTTTGTCCGACCTCATTTCCTAAGCTTCCTGTGGCTGCCATGTCTAATTCAATAGACAATCACAAAAATATGGGCTCTTAAACAACTTAAGGTTCATTCATAATCTCATCATGTTCTAGGTTTCTGCAAAAATACACCTGAGTGACTTAAAGGGGTAAGCTCTGAACCTAAGTTTCTCTAATTCCCTGATACAGTGCAGTTTCCTATGAGGGCTGTCTTATCTTGTAATTTTCTCCCTGGGGCGAGGTGCAACAGTTAGTTCTTTTATATCTCCCACATTCTTTATTATAGCACTAAGCATAGGACTAATTATATATTGAAGAGAGTTTAACTATATATCATAATTGGAGAAAATGTGTAGAAACTACACATAAATGTTCCCTTTTTTCCCTCCTCTCCAAATGCAGACTATTTTATTTATTTGTTTGTTTGTTTGTTTGTTTTAAACAGAAGGCATATAAGTTTATCCTCTGGTTAGTATTTTTTTTAAAGGTTTTATTTGTTTATTTGACAGAGAGAGTGAACACAAGCAGGGGAAGGGACAGACCGAGAGGGAAAAGCAGGCTTCCTGCCTAGCAGGGAGCCAGATGTGGGGCTCAGGGCTCAATCCCAGGACCCTGAGATCATGACCTGAGCCAAAAGCAGACATTTAATGACTGAACCACCCCCGGGTGCCCCGCATCCAATTTTAAATATAAATCTTGGGGTACCTCGGTGGTTCAGTCACTTAAGCATCTGACTCTTGATTTCAGCTCAGGTCATGATCTCAGGGTTGTGAGATCGAGCCCCAGACTGGGCTCTATGATGGGCATTGAGCCTGCTTAAGATCCTCTCTTTGCCTCTCCCACTGCCCCTTCCCCTAGACACTCTTCACTCTTTCTCTAATAAATGAAGAAATGTAGATATTAACCCTGATTCACTTCCCTAACTACTACAGTACAGGACAATTTACAGTGTTACTCAAATCCGGTATATGCCAATGGTAAGAGTATTGGAGTGAGGTTACTATATTTCTGCCTATACACCGTATAAATCCATCAATTTCTAGGCCCATTTATGACACATCACAGACTTACTTCAATCATTGGGAAATATTTTCTGAAAATTTTAAAAGGGTCTCATAACAAAACAAACTTTATCTTTTTTTTTAAATTTAATTTCTTTTCAGTGTAACAGAATTCATTGTTTATGCACCACATCCAGTGCTCCATGCAATATGTGCCCTCCATAATACCTACCACCAGGACAAACTTTATCTTAACTGATATTAATCATGTAATAGTTTTAGGAGAAAGTGAGGATATCATAAAATCCATTTTTAAAATATCAGGTATTCTTTCTACTTCCATAGAATTCTTCTGTCACTACTTCACTCATATTAATATTAATACTGAATTGAGGTTGTGCCAGCTATCTTGCCTCACAACTTAGGTCTCAGCAATAAAGAACAGTATCTTTTTATGTGAGGGAAATAGCAATTACTAAGATAAAGTCTGTATAATACAATAGCACTTTAGGATGACATTGGGGAAGAAACTCTTAGACCAATGAGTGGAACTTTCCATGAAGGTTCTCAGACAAAAGAGAAGAAGGCAAATCAGTGAAGGAAGAAATTAGAACAGTAAGGACTAAAATTTCCCCAAAGTGAACATGAGGTAAAAGATTTTCCAGTCACAATGAAAATAGAATTTGCTGACAAGGTCATGATCACATCAGACAGCTCACAACTGGGAACAAGGAATTTACAAAAAAACATTATTTATCTTTAACTATAAATTTGGAATGTTTCCAAGCTACATCTGGGAAATGTCCGCCTGCCCTTGACCATTATATTGCTCAATTTTCCCTCTTATATCTCATTTACCACACTCATGCCACCTTAAGGGCAGTAAGGAGTTCACTGACATGAGGTACCTAATATAGTAAAAGACTCATAGAAACAGAGTAGAATGGTGGTTTGCCAGAGGCAGGGGGACATGGGGAGTTGCTCTTTGATGGGTATAAAGTTTCAGTGATACAAAGTAATTTCTAGAGATTTGCTGTAAAACATCGTGCCTATACTTATCAACACTATATTGTACACTTAAAATTTGTTTAAAAGGGTAGATCTCATATTAAATGCTCTTACTATAATTGTTTTAAACGTAGTAAGGAAGCCCTCAATTGCATTTAATTCTAGCCATATTTTGCTTCGTGAGTGGTAAAATTGATTCAGGTGATTCAGACATTCATCACTGGTAAGGTGTTCCTTCTTAAATGAATTGGAACATCTGTGCTCCTAATTTAATGCAAAACCCCTATGCCTTTCTGATCTTTGGGACTTGGCATTATTTTTGAGGAGTCCAACTGGGTATTTGTACTGTAACTGATTAACACACATCCTCACACTATAGTTCAGAGCAGTAAACCCCCCTGACAACCGAAAGACTTTATTCACAATACAATGAACAAGAACAATACTATCTTACTGTTTTAAGATAGTAAATGGAACAAGGTGGACTTCTACTCATTTCCCAAGAATGATATTGATTTGTAGCAAGATCTCTCTGAAGAATCATTTCTCTACCATTAGAAGACAGAGTTCCTTCCTAAGGCCAAGAAAACACTTAGGATGCTTGTTTCCTTTGTAGGTACTAGATCTTTGGACTTCCCTGAACCAGTAGCATTCATGTAGATAGGTGTTTAAAGTTGCACAAAACACAGTTTAATGCCTTTGAGGCAGCTGGAAGGAACCGAAACACTCCCTCCAGACCATGCAGCTTTACTAAAGGGGTTCTGGGATAATTAAATGAACTCCATAACCCAGATAAAATCCAGGGTTCATGAGGCCTAGTCTCTTTGGGTGCTACTTTCAAAGAGACACAATTGTTGTGGCTTCTAAACAATATGGACTTAAGGAATTAAATTATTGGAAGGTTGCTAGAGAGCCTATGGTAGCCATATTTCTGTGGCATTTTACACAAGATTGAAAAAGAGCAGATTATCCATCTCAGAGAATTGACTTTCTTGATGAAACCACGTAAGTTCAAAAGTCAAAACTAGGTAGGTGTAATTCTAATCCTTACTTGCTTCTTCAGACAAGCATCAAAGGGAATTCAATTCACAATCCACATCATTTTTAAAATTCCCTTTTCCCATGGAAAAACGGTCCTCTTTCCCATCTCAGCTGAGAATGCATAGCTACAACATGGGTGGGACAGCAAAGGGGAGCGGGAACTGATGGGCAAACAGTGCCAGCCGACTGCAAGTTCTTTTGTGAAAATCCCAATTCTATTCCCTTTCTGCCTACTTTTTAGTCACTTGGGTGTACCACTCTAGCCCAGGCTTGTCCTAAGTAAAACTCTATAATCTGGTCTCCCTTCTTAGCTTCTGGCTTCTCTTATTTTTCTTGGATAACTAGTACCCAGCAACACTTCTTTCAAAAGTCATTCTTAGGGTGCCTGGGTGGCTCAGTGGGTTAAGCTTCTGCCTTCGGCCCAGGTCATGATCTCAGGGGTCCTGGGATCCAGCCCCACATTGGGCTCTCTGCTCAGTAGGGAGCCTGCTTCTCCTCCCTCTCTGCCTGCCTCTCTGCCTACTTGTGATCTCTCTCTGTCAAATAAATAAATACAAATCTTTAAAAATAAAAGTCATTCTTACTTTTGCACCCAATAAATGTCAAGGCATTTGGAATCTCACCTCCTTGTTATCCTTGGGGTAATTTTTTGCATGTTACAGACTAATCCCACAAACTTGATATCTACTCCTCTGGAAATCATTTACATTTCCCTCAAAAAGGAAACCATCTCCCTTCCCCACAAGCATTAAGTTTTGCTGGTAGTTCAGATACCGTAGAAACTGGCAGGGAGATGACCTGGAATAAAATATTGTCTAAATATCCCTTTAATCATAAAAGAATAAATCACTGAGGTGACCCCTACTCTGCCTCTTCACACTACTCAGGATGACTCTCTTACCCATCACCGCTCTCCCTGATAATATTACCTATTCCTCTAGACCTGAAGCTTGTGTGGGAAGGGAGGGCATCCTTAAAAGCTTTGTAGTCATTGTACCATCTAGCGCAGTATGTTGCATATTGCTGTCACTCAGTGAAGCCAAACTGAATTCCTAATTCCATATATTTCTCATTTTAAGGAGTAGTCCTGTTTGGCTTCTGGGGTCTCAACCTCTTCAGCCCTCAGCTAAAAAAAAAAAAAAAAAAAAAAAAAATCCCTCTTTCTATCTTCTCTATATGCCTAATTAAGATTTCTATGAGAGACAGTAGTGTGGTGGTTGTATTTTCAAGCTTATTTTTGCCTCCAACAAAGAGTAAGCATTACATTTCACATCATGACCCATTCTACTGAAACACACACACACATATACAAAGAAGTTTCACAAAACAATGTTATGTAGGAGGTACCCTGCTAATTACTATTTTATTTCTTAACATCATAGTTATGACCCACTGAATCATTCTCAAGACCTAGAAAGTTGGCTGTGATCTAAAGTTTGAAGAGGTTGAGAGCATCTCAGGGTTTTGAGTCAGAATCTGAAATGGGTCCAAACTTGGGCACTTTGATGCTGAACAAATGATTTAGTCCCTATAGGCTTTGGTGTTCTCTCTTTTAAGATAGAAGTAACAATAATGCTTACCTAGAAAGAGTGTTGTGGGAGATTAAATAATACATCCAAAGGCCCTTTGTTCAGCATAAGGCATGCAATAAATGTTAATAATTGTTAGCTCTCATTATTCACTCTTCAAATTCTTTTGAGAAGCTTGGAAAAAGAAGTTATGTAAATGTAACGTAGAATACTTTTGTTTCACTCACTATGTGCTTAACTATGTTCTACCATTTTTCTAAAGATTTATTTATTTATTTTAGAGATAGAGGACATGAACAGGGGGAAGGGGCAGAGGAAGAGGGAGAGACTCCTCAAGCAGACCCCCTTGCTGAATCAGGAGGCCAACACGGGGCTTGATCCCAGGACCCCGAGATCGTGAGTTGAGCCAAAACCAAGAGTCAGGTGCTCAACCAACTGAGTTCTATAATTTTATGCCTTTAATTCATTCAGTAATTTTACGTGCCTATAAATCTTGTCTTCTCAGCTGTTACAACTATGCCGGAACTCCTCAAAATTTTTCTTCTACTGCATGTAGCATTAACCCAGAGCTGAGATTCAAGTACTATTAAAGTTCTCATCTAGCTGCTTTTTTTGCAAATGATTTTTATAACATGTAAAGGAAAATGGTAATGTAAAATAGATTAAGGAGTGGAGAAAGGGTAAATTACTTGCAACTGTGCATTAATACCTCCAACAATGGCTGAAATTTATCTTAAAAGAAGATAGTTTTCATTACTGTAATATGGAACTTTTCCCAAACAGTAACTTAAAATAAATATGAGAAGCCCAAATCATAGAATCATGGTGTTTTTGAGAAGTGCCACTTAGAGTGAAAATGTCTTATGAAAACAAGTACTCTCCACTAACTTTGCCCTCATAAATCAGGAAGCGGTATTCCAAACTGATGTAGGAAAACTGAAAACTGGTTTTCAGTTCAAAAACTGAAAACCAGTTTCTGAAAGTTACAAAACCCTATCTTGCTATGCTCAAAGGTATAACAAGATTACTCCCTAAGGGAAGAATATGATCCTGTATTATATTAAAAATGCATTTTTATGAAAGCATTTTATACAAATAATAATAAAACAGTACAATAAAGCTGATATAAATAATGATATAAAAATAATATAAATAAAGCTGATATAAAAAAATTATAAAGAGTAAAATCAATAATTATTCATTGAACACATCAACTAAAAACTGTGGAGGATTAAAAAGTTAAGTGCTCAAGAAATTAATATGCACTTGGACAACTAAGATGAATACATGTAAACTTCATTAGCAAATTGAGTTAAATAATATGTTGAGACAACATGAGAGACATCACAGAGGAATGCATGGCTGATTCAACAAAAGAGGGAAAGATTGCTGTGGGTGAAGATGCTAGGAGAGTGTTAAATTTAAGACTTGACACCAACTGCTCTCTGCAGTCATCCTTGTGGAAAAGGACTGGCACTATCTGTCTAAACCCCTGACAGGAGGAATTAGTTAAAGGGTTACTGAGTGTATTAGGTTCACTATGAACTCAACCCTTGACTAGACCTAGGACATAATAGGGCAATGAAGTGTTTGAAAATTCTGATGACTTCTGTTGTTTACAAATTGGAGAAGAATTATATATTTTATAGACGGTGGATGCCACTCTGGCATCCGTTAAGGATCCACACAATTCCCTCCCTTTTTAAATATAGTAGTTGTGTATTTAGGATTTGAGGTTAGACACATGTTAAAATATGACACAGTCTTTCCTGCTGGATAGCTCAGAACACCCAGTTATAATTATGTAAACACTGAAAAAAATGTTACAGAGGAAGTGAGAGGTTTACATATTAAAATGAACACTAGCATTACCAATGGTACGCAAATATAATTTAAATCTATTCTAAGTAAAAGTTCAAGATTTGTTCCAATTGTCTCTGCCAAATTTTGTTCCCACTTTGTGCTAGAATTTTTGAAGAGTAGAAATGTCTTAGAGAAAGATTGGTGTTTTATATTACCCAAGAAGGTGATTTCTATTAATAATTGTCCCCTGGTGACATCTGGAGCCTTGACAAGAGTAATGAGGACAATGGGACTAGTGACTAAGCATTATTATATTGATTTTTCAATTTATTCTCCTTCAATCAGGTTTTCAGGGGACTTTCTGAAGTTGACAACACAGTGGCCCACCAAAGAGGAAATGATTTGGAAAAATAACAAACCCAATGCTAGGGAGGATAATTTGCAGTTAAATATAGTATGTATATATCTAAAATTACTCTGAAACATACTTAAAAATATTAATAGCTAGACAAACCATCAACTAACAATTTGTTGGCCTTGGAGTAAATGAAGAGCCTTTCAATTATCTTTTTAATTTAGTTATTCACTTCGGAGACTCAGAGTACAACCACAGATGAAGAAGAAACATCAACCCTTTGAAGGTTTAAGCAAACACTTTCTGTATGTGCATAATGTGAGTCCACATGAGAGAATCAACCAGGTGCTCTGGGCAACAGGTCTTGTGTTCACACAGCAGATGCCCTAGAAAGATAGCAGAAATGTTTTCCTCTAATTGAACACATAGCTATTACAATTGTGCTCTTTAATTTAAAACATGAGAAGATGAGTTGACTGTAAACTCAGTATGAACCAAAGGTTGCACATGTGTTAAAAGGCTAGGAATTATCTTAGTTCATTAAATATATCCTCTAGTCAGATAATACTTGTATCTTGATGGGCTGGAAAGCCAATCTCATGAAGAAGATTGAAAGCGATGTGGTTGCTCTCTTTGTAAAAAAGATCATCGTAGGAATAGTGGCAGTGACTTCAAAAATTTTAAGAGCTAATATGTATTAGGAGTAGACATTGTCTATTTTATGGAGAGGGCAGCCCTTATAAGTGGAGATTAGAGGAAAGATTTCAGCTCAACAGAGAGAAGAACTTTTTAATGAGCAGAAATGCTCTCATAATAGTGAATTCCAACACAACCCTATAGGTTTGAGCTAAGAATGCATGCCTCTCAGGAAATACTAGAGGGCTGATGGAAAATTACATCAGAAGCGCTAAGGATCTGAAATTTTAAGCATGAAAATATTTTCTATTCCAAGTCTCATTAAATTCTATGAACAAAATCTAAAACTTTTAGCTCAAGTGAAGTTGCTGAACTCATAGAATTGGACAAAATCTAATACAGGATTATGGGAGAGTAGAAGCTTTATAGGAAATTGAAAATACATTTTTTGCCAGTTCCTGGATTTGAAATGTTTCTCATCAAGAAGAAAGTGCCAAAAAGGAACATGATTATATTTGCTGGTTGGTTTATTTCAAAAAGTACATTATTCTGTCATTCTTTTGAAATCTAAAAGCACCCTGCTCCTTGAATTAATAGAATATTTTATTTAGACACAAGAGTGAAGGAACCTGTAGGCTGCACTTCGGTTTAAGAAACAAAACACTCTGGTTTTGCCAGTTTCAAAATAGGGAAAATTGTAAGCAGCACTGTTGGTTGCACTAATCATAAGACTCAGTGCTTCTATTTTTCCCCTTCTTTACACACTGCTTAGACTTGTTGCTTTCCTTTGCTAAATATAGCTGGTTTTCTGCTATTTTCACAGCCAACTGGAGAATTTCATTAGGAAGGTGGAAAGCTAACACTGTCACTCTGATGAATAAAACGGTCAGCTGATATCTCTTCTTGCTCCAGTGGAAAAATTTACAACAACTAGAGGTGCTGAGAGAATGGAGTTTCGTTAAAATGGCTAATTAGTGCAATAAGCGAAAGGCAAAAGGTGACAGCCTTCTTCCCACTGTTTTCACTTATCAGGCAGGTGTTAAAAGCTCTAGTTGAGAGCTGGAAAGGGGATGGTCTTATTATCTTGCTGAAACCTGGCCTCAAGGATGATTTCATGCCTGTAGTCTTATAAAATATGATTGGCTATCACTCTTCTGTGACTCTATGAATGAAGTTCAGGGAGTCTCGCCTCCCCAGATCAACTCTGCAAATTTTCAGGGACTTCTTGTTGCCTACAGAATAAAACCCACAGCCCCAAACCAGACTTCAAGGTCCAGATATATCTTTCTAACCACACCCGCACTTCTTGCCTACATTAGCCCTTTACTTCAACCGAAGTATTCTGTATACCTTCGCCCCAACACACCTTTGTATCTTTGTCATCTTTGTCTGGAAGGCTAATCTCATCTGTCTCGTCTATCCCAATGTACCAAAGTCTGGCTCAAATCTCTCCATCTCATCTCTGATTATCCTCCAACTAGAATTCAGTGGCCCCTCTTATCACTTACATGTCATCCCCTAATGCAGTGTCCTGAGCTCCTTCCAACTAACATGGATCATTTACCTAAGAGCCAAAGTTCTTAACTGCTGCCCACCACCATTGGTTAGTGTTATTTAGGATTAAAAGTGAAGTATCCTTCATGATTTAGCAATTGCCAACAATAAGATCATGCATGTAAATTAAATATCCTCATAGAAATACTGAATTTGCATCAAATTCTTTTTCCACATCTTATCTTTTTTGTTGTTGTTAACTAATTGGAATTTAATTTTTTATTTTTTATAAACATATAATGTATTATTAGCCCCAGGGGTACAGGTCTGTGAATTGCCAGGTTTACACGCTTCACAGCACTCACATAGCACATACCTTCCCCAATGTCCATAACCCTACCACCCTCTCCTGATCCCCCTCCTCCCAGCAACCCTTCCACATCTTATCTAAAGCTATAGATAATTTTATTAGATTTTATTTCTGTTTAAAAAATAATGCTTTTTCATTTTTTATTGTAGAATTGTATATAGTTCATTATACTAGAATCCTATTCCCTGCCTAGCCACAAAAGCTGAGTTCACAAATTATGAATTCTCTATATCAATACATAGAGATTTACTTAATACTTTGTAAAAATTGCATAGTAGCTCATCATATGTATATAAAACTACTTGCTCAATCTTCTGCTAAAGGAAATATGGGTTTTTTTCCCCAGATTTTTTATTTTAAGTAGTACTTTAATGAGCAATTTGTTCATATATCCTTGGAAATTATCTCTGGAATAAATTTCCTAGAAGAGGAATTACTGGCTCATAGGGTTTTTGGCATTTTTAATTTAGAAAGAGCTTGCCAAATTATACTTTAAAAACAATGCTAACAAACTCTGCAAGTAATAACTTATAAGTTGTTTTGGTACTTACTAGTTGAAATGACTAATTCAGAAACTTTTCTTATGACTTAAAAATATTAATGCACCACATTTTTTTATTACACCACTTTATTAAGAAGAAAGGTATTACTTTGGTTCTTATAGTCTAGGAATACATGACATTAATTCTAAACCCATGCAGAAGTGTCAAGAAACTTGTTGGTAAAAGTCTATGAACATTAATTAGAAGTTGCATTTGAAGATTTGTGAAAAAACTGAGAACTTCTTAGTAACTAAGGAAATATGAATAGGGCTTGGTTCTTGTTAGGAGAAGGAAAAAAAGGATGTAAGTCTTTCTATTGTAATAGTGAGATTAAAAGTCAATGAAAAAACATAATATTACCATCTGGCAATCCTAATGAATTAATAGATCTAAACAATGTTTACCAATCCCTGTTAACCTCAAAAAAGACACCCAGATGGCATATATCTCTTGATAAAAATACATAAAATGACCTATGATATACTCTTGACCAAAAAGTCAAATCTGCATCTGACCTAGATTTAAAGTCTAGATCTGTTCACAATTCACAGAAAACACAGAAACATATTAGACACTAACACAAAGATGCAATCAGCAAAAATCAGAAAAATGACCCATTTTCTTAAACTACATAGAGGGAGAGAAGAAAGAAAGAAAGAACATACATATTAAAAGAGACTTACAGAGATGTATGGGCAGCATTTGGATCCTTATTCAAACACTACAAAAATAAAATATAAGATAACTGGGAAAATTTAATATTGACTAGATGATTTTTTAAAAGATTTTATTTGTTTATTTTAGAAAGAGAGAGAGAGGGAGCACTCAAGCAGAGGGAGGGGCAGAGGGAGAGAATCGCAAGCAGGCTCCATGCTGGGCATGCTGGGCATGGAGCTTGATGCAGGACTTGATCTCACCATCCTGAGATCAACCTGAAGTCAAGAGTTGGACACTTAACCAGCTAAGTCACCCAGGTGATGCTAATATTGACTAGATAATTCATGAAGTTAATTAAGTATTGTTATTTTCAGGTATTATAGTGGTATTGTGATTTTTTAAAGTATTTTTTTTTTTAGAAATACATAGTGAAATATTTTAAAATGAAATTATATGATGTTTTGGTTATGCTTAAAAATACCTTGAGTGGGAAGAGAAGTGGACTAAGGTGTAGAAAAAATTAGATTGGCTGAAAGTTGTTAATTGTTGAAACTGGTTGAGAAGTACATGGAAGTTTATTGCATTACCCTATGTATTTTCTATGTTTGAAATTCTCCACAATTAAATATTCAAAACAAAAAAAAGGTTTTCATTAAGATGTTTTGAAATGTTCCTCTCTAACTACTAATATCCCTTTAAAGAGAACAGCTTTAGGAAATTTGAAGGCTCCTACATAATGGCCACAAGCTCATTGAATACCCAGAGGCTTGCTTCCAAACCTTCTGCCTGTGACTTTAGACAAGAACAAAACAGGAGCCAGATAGTATGGAAAACATACTTACAAGCAGATTCATGAGCCATGTGAAAGCTATAATTTAAGGGAAGGAACCAACAGTCCTCTTTAGCTTTAAAAATGTTTTGAACTCTGAAAGGGGCATGTATAGCACTCCAACACAAACGTGTAATCTTTGGCCCAGACAAATGGATGCTCTTGTAGACAATGACCATGTAGAATTTGTCATCTCTTTCACATGGAATTTCTTCAGTTGCACCATCTCACCACATCCTTCCTTAGGGGGTCCTCTTTTTCCTCTTTTACTTTATGTATTCGTCACCCCTCTCCAACCTGTACCAAAGGAAAGAAAACGTATTATTTTCTTTGCCTAGCTATTCAAACATATCCCTGCAAGAAATCACTTTTTAAATACATAATACATTGGATTACTTCTGACCAGTCTGATTAATGGTCTTTGTAGCAGTCAAAGCCCAGACTGACTAGTTTATCAGAAGACTGAAAATAGTGCTTCTCTACAAGGTTACTAATAGTAACCTTATTTCCATAGTTTTTTGGTTTGTTCTTCAATTGAATCTCAACATCAAGTGACCTTCAAATGCGCCTTTAATTTCCATTCAATCATCATATTACTCCCTCAACTTCTCTATTTCATTAAGTATATGTAGAGTTCACCAATTAGTTGTCATACAGTGTAATAATAGTTTCAGGTGTAGAATTTAATTATTCATCACTTACTTGAAAAAAGAAAAAAATAGAGAACATATTCCCATAGGGGGTGGGGTGGAGGATGGGTGAAACAGGTGATGGGGATGAAAGAGTGCACTTGTGATGAGCACTGGGTAATGTGTGGAAGTGCTGAATCACTATATTGTACACCAGATTCTAATATTACACTATATGTTAATCAACTGGAATTAAAATAAAAACTTAAAGAAATTCTGGAAATTAAAGAAAAGACAAGAGAAAATATTAAAAGCATCCAAAGGAAAAAGAAACCACCATTTCTTTGTATAGGAAAAACAACTCTAATGGTATATGATTTCTCATCAGAATTCATGGGCACAATATTTTTCAAGGCTTGAAAGAAAGTAACTGTCAACCCGAATTCCTATATCCAGTGAAAAGATCCTTGAGGAATGAAGAGGAAATCAAGATATTCTTACATGAAGGAAAACTAAGAGGATTTGTTACCAGAAGACACACCCTAAAATAAGGACTAAAGAAAGATCTCTAAACAAAAAGAGAACAGTAAAAGAAGAAATCTTGAGACATCAAGAAGAAAGAATGAGTAAAGTAAACAAAAATATGGCTAAATATAATTGACTTAGGCTCCCCTCATAATTTCTAAATAATGTTTGATGATTGAAGCAAAAATTACGGATTCACTGAAGAGTCTACCCAACATTTAAAAAAAATTAACACCAATTCTACACAATCTCTTCCAGAAAGTAGAATAAGAGAAAACATTTCCTAACTCATTGTACAAAACTGGTATTACTCTGATATCAAAACCAGACAAAGATAGTACAAAAAAGGAAAACTATAGATCATAATCGCTCATGAATATAGATGTAAAAATCTTTCACAAAATATTATAATATATAATTAAATAATTTAAAACACCATGAAAAAGTGAGTTCATGAGGAAAAGAGACTGAAGAAAGTAAGGGATTTATCCTCAAGTCACAAAATTAGGAGTATGGAGCTGAAATTAGATCTTCCGCTCTCTAAGTCCCTGCTTTCTTCATTATACCAAACTATAATACACAGGCAAATAATAATATTTTAAATGCATAAAGACATTTCAAAATTTTAAATGGCTTCTGCATATGTTGTATTATGTAATCTTTGAAATGACCCTATGAGTTCAGAAGGGCAGACGTTAGTCTTTTACTTTATTCTTAATGAAACTAAAATGGCAAAAAGTTAAAGACTTGCCTAAGGTCAAGTGACAAACTGAGGCTGAAATCAGGGTCAAAGCCAAATCCCTGAATTTCCAGGCTAGAGTTATGTTTCATAATATCAGACTCCCTCTGGTGTCCCTATAAAACAACAAGGTCATCCCAGCCTAAGGAATTGGAGGAAAATCCTCACCAGCCTCAGGAAGTGGCACTGGGCAGGGAAGAGGGGGTGACATAGCTATGACTCAGAACTGACTGGAGCCTGGAGGTCAGGGAAACCCACCCTTCAGGTGAGGCAATAAGCCACATCCTTGATTACTTGTGTGAGCGTTTAGAAGAGTTCCCCTACTACCTTCCTCAGGAATTTTTCTTTGGCATAAACTTGCCATTTTTGGTTGAAGCAAAATACCTTTCTGAGAATTTTAACTAGATACCCCTTCCTTGACTTCTTGACCTGCAAGTGTTTCTCAGTCCTCATATTTTGAGATGCCTCTGTGCACCCTGGGGGAGGTAATCTTTTCAGGATGTTGACATATTTATAGGGAAAAAGTTCAGGTAATAAGAATAACAACATGAGAAAGATAAAATGAAGAAAATGAACTGAGAAGGAGCTAACATTTGAGGGCTTACTCTCTGCCAGGTATTAGGCCATGTTCCTTACATGAATATTTAATTCTCACAACACCCACAAGGTAGGTGCCATTATTATCATTTTGCAGACAGGGAAGCTGAGGCTTAGAGAGGCTGCGCAGTTTGCCTAAAGTCACAAAGCCTGAAAGTGACAGAATGCAGATTTGAAGCCAGGTTTCCTGACTCCAGAGATTCAAAATACTAGCTCTGTTGGGTGGGACATCCTTTAGTCACCCAGAAGGTATATTCTTCTTGAGAGAGTGAACAGCTAATAGCCCCTATCAGGTGCAACTACTCCTACTATTATTAATACTAATAATCATAATTAACACCAAGTGAGCACTTGTATGCCAGACACTGAATGAAGATTTTACAACTATCATTCCATTTAATCCTTGCAACAATTCTATGAGGCCAGATATTACTAGTACAGTCAATTAGCAAACAAGAAAACCAAGAAGCAGAGAAAGTAAGTAACTTGCTCAAGGTTAGACAGCAAACAATTGGTTTAATCCAGGAAGTATAATTCTAGTACTATCAAATTTTTAAAAAATAATAAAATTTTCACGGAGAGTCTATGGTCAATTAACAGAAATCAAGCTTACCCATTCAAGAAACACTGAATACAAATGTTTGTATTGAGAGTATTATGTCATTAGCTGGTGTATTATGTCCTAAACCAGCTAAGTGAACTAGTTCTTGACAAATCCTGAAGACGAATCTAATGGCAATCATTTATAAGACATGTCAACGGGAAAATTTCAGTGTTCCAAATGTGGCCAAGTTCTAAGACTTCTACAAAGTACCCAATGATGACAAATTTTGCACATTTTTCCCAACACACTTTGTATTCCACACCATAATTTGCTCTTTACTTAAAAATACTAGAAAGTCATTTCACCTACTCATAGGCAAATAAAAAATAACCTGGGTATTTCATAATGTCTTACAACAAAGGTGTTAACCTTGCCTAAAGGAGTAACAAAGAAAAATAGACTGTTTTTTGGGTATTGAGGTTCTCAGAGCTGGACCTCAATATTTCTACACTTTTAAAGAAAGCAGGAAAAGTGCTTAGTAGTACCAGTAGTTTTCTGTTACTCTAGGTGGGGGCAGACTTTCTTTGGGGAAAGTCTGGGTTTGGCACAAAAGTTGATAGGTCATTGGTTATGCAAAAGTAAATGTAAGCATTCTGCCGGAGGAAGAAGAGAGGGGATGGGGAGTCAAACAGCTCTAAGTGTTCATGTGGAAGGTGGACTTCACCTCCCACATGCAGATTCTGTGACACGGCAATGCTAACCTGAGGGTGGTCATGGACAGTTGATTTCCCTTAGTGGTCAATCTGGAACCTATGAATAGAAGCACCCCCTTGGAATGGTACCTGGCCCCCCACCACCTGCACGTGGGGCATGAAAATAGATGACCCTCAGCAAAGGCATGAGCTCGTAAATGTTACAAATATCCTGGACTTGTATCTATTGCTATTTAATCTAGTATAGGGTTTCATGGTTTTCTTCCTTTTCTGCATTATAACTTCCTTCTGTAATTCATGAGACTTTTGAAAAGCTTTCTAAGTGCTGCTACCTGGTGGTACTTTGCTTTGGGGAAGTAAGGAAGTGGCTCACATCAACATTTGGGAAAATCTGTAAGAAGAGAAGAGGAGAATACTGGAAAGCTGCTTCTCAAATGGTCAAAAGTGACCTTCCTTGGTTGGGAAATGACCAAGGAGGATAAGAACAGTCAGAACAGAGATACCAAGAAAAAAAAGAATCTAATGAAATAATCGGATTTCTAAGGTCGCACTTGCTGGGAGCATGGGTCATTTGAGTATTAAACAGGAGATTCCCAAAGGCACCTTGGATCAGCTTACTTAATTTTTTCTGTCTTAAAAGATTCCAAATTATTTTTATCATGAAAAAGTAGTCGCTAATGGCTCTACTATATACATAGTGGCCTTAGGAAAAATAGGGTAGAAGGTACTAGTAAAAGCATGTGGTTCAGAATTAGAAATCCCTGGGTCCCTGTTCCATCAATTATTTAGCCTTTCTGAAACTCACTTTCATTATTGATATATTGAATATCTTCATACCAAATTTTATGTGATTACTGGGATGAAATCAAGTGACGTACATTAAGTGACAGAAATTTCGACTTAAGTTAGAAATGAACAAAAAACTAAGCAACTAACCAAAAAAAAAAAAAAAGGATTTTACAGTTGAGATGTTAACTGAAGGAATCCTTACAATCATTCCTTCAGTTTTCTGACAAGTCCACTAACATGATATACACCTTATATCACCAAAAACAATAGTGGGAAGACCTCCAATTTCTTTAATACTGACTGTTCAGCACAGTCCCTCACTTTCCCAAAATGTGTACTTTGTATCCTATGACTATTTCTTGGGAAACACTAGAAATAAAGAGCAGTCCTGCCAAAAATAAAGAACAACCAATGTTTCTTTTGTCCCAGTTCTACCAATGCAAGACAAAGAAATGTTTTCTTTCAGGAAAAAACAAAAAAAAAAGGCTTCTCTTCAAAGGTATTAGGGGAAAAGGGGAAATAAGGTGGCTGTGAACCTTATTTTCATCAAGGACACCTGCTTAGATAGCTTATCTAAGTCTTATCTTTCACACTTACTTCTATCTCAGCTTTCTAGTGCTTCCTACACACGCAAAAAGGAATGTATCTATCTTCCATTGATATAATTTTAGGGAAAAACAAAATACCTTAGATCACTTGCCAAAAAAACCCAGGATCATAGTTGGATTGTTTTCATTTTGTTTTTTTTCATTTTTTTTTAAAGTAAATCCATCTCCACAAGTCATCCCTTCCTTTTGGATACTTCTTAAAGGATACAGAATGGCAAAAACTACCTTCTCATCTAGGAATTGAACTGTATTAAAGGAAAAAATAAAGTAGGAGCAGGAGCATTTCCTTTTTCATGCTCATTTTTTTAAACTGATGGTGAGATCTTGCTTGGCCTAAACTCTTTCCAAAGATGACAGAAAGCTGCCCACATAAAAAAAACTAACAATTTAAAATTCTTGCCTCCCTTTTCCTCATTCAAGCTCAAAATATTACCAGTATTAATTTCAGTGCTCTGCCTACTTATTAAATCACAAACCACACTGGCTAGTGAGAAACAAAGAAAGAAAAGAGCCATTATTCCAGTCAAACCAGACAGTTGCACAAATAGCTCTGTAAAAGTCAACTAAATTATGATTTTCACTCCCTCCTGAGTCAGAAGGGAAAGTTTCTAACTATCCAACTATGCAAGTTTAGGGTAGAAATTATTAATTAGACAAGTAAACAGAGCTTATTTGAAAGCGATAAAAGATCTGCAGAGAAAGTATACTTGGGTTGGTAATGATTTGCCAACTTTCCTCTTCCAGTGAAAATGCACTACAGAGCCCAGAGAGCTGGGGATCAAACTGGGCTCCCAGGCCTGTCTCCTACCCAGCATTATCGCACAGCACAGAATGCCACACTCTGCCACTCTGCTCTATATTGCCCCTACCATGTCTTTCCTTCTGCCTTGCTCTCCTCCGTCAGCCCATCTGCTCCCCATGTCTTCTCCTTCCTTCCCTGAGAAATGCCCCACTCCCATTCTCCTTCAACCACAAAGGGCATTCTCTCTCCAATTTTCCCAAAGTATTTTATATTTCTATATATCACTTACCCTCATTTTTCCTTCTGAATGTTAGCCAGGGGCATGTTCCCTACTAGGCTGTA
The DNA here is from genome assembly GCF_002288905.1 of Enhydra lutris kenyoni. Lineage (NCBI taxonomy): Eukaryota > Metazoa > Chordata > Mammalia > Carnivora > Mustelidae > Enhydra > Enhydra lutris. The sequence continues at coordinate 40,956,319 of NW_019154087.1, read as the reverse complement.
GAAAAGTCTGAGAATGATGAATCTGTCTTTTCTCATCCATTAGTTCCCTCATGTGCTTTGACATGAACACATGTTAAATTCTTTCTAATGTCTGTACTTTTTCTTTTTTTGAGAGAGAGAGAGAGAGAGAGAATTCCTGGTCCTACAGTGTTTTCAATCTTGCTTAAAGCACATATGTACAGAAGAGGCTAATTAATAGTATAAGGTAATTGCCAAATGGGCCTCCAGACAAGTTTGTAAATACCACACAAACCCTTATTTGCACCAAAGCAAAAGCAGGCACCCATGGACAAGATTTAGGTAGATAGATGGAGAATAGGCCAGCAGGTGGGGAGAACACCCAAAGAGGACAAGGAATGGGAGTGGGGAGTAGATCAGTCTACCCAGAGTCAAGGGTTTGTTTAGGGAAGAGTGAGGCTTTTTCTCCTGAAGAAACACCCAGAAAGGACCCAAACAGATTTCAGTCCCAAACACCCCCAGCCCCGCATGCATGTTCACACACACATACACATACACCAACAATCCCTTCACCACTAATGCCTCTTCCTTTCAAATGCAAATACCTCCAGGAGGTTTACACATACTGCTCATTTAGTAATATAGTTATATTTAATGTGTGTTCTTTTATTAGTGAGCTAGGTTTCCTCCCTTCTCCCCCATTCACCACATACTTTTAAAGCCAAGAATAAGGCTGGAATAGGAAAGATTCCAGGAGAAGAGAAATGTGTAGTTGCAAGGGACGGGCAGAGGAAGGAAGCAAGGAGGAAGACCTTGGTGAGAGGATACAGGAAGTCAGGGATGTATGGTCCAGATGTCTCTGAACTTCAGCCCAGGAAGCAAAGAGCTAAAAAACTCAGAGAAGTTTCATGAAGAGAGGGAGACCTCCTAGAGCTGAATGAACCGTCATCTGGCTTTCCAGGGAACAAGGCAAGAAGAAATAAAGAATCACAGGGAAGCACAATGTCCACAGAGATGCTCCCTCAGAAGTGACAGAAATGCAGTGGTGTGCTGTTATTGGACAGACAGACAGACCAGTTAGCACTTGTGCTCCTCCCCTGGCTCTTAAGCATATCAGAGGAATCCAAAAATGCCAGTGTGCCCAGAGTAGGACAGAAGAAATAGTTAATCAGAGAGCTAGAAATCTTGCCAAAGGACAGCCATAGTGAATGAGGGTATATGTATATCCCACATATCCTATATTTCATATATATATAATCTCCAAGACGTAAAGACTATAGGATATATCCAAGATAAAGACTACAGATGACAGGGACGCCTGGGTGGCTCAGTTGGTTAAGCAGCTGCCTTCTGCTCAGGTCATGATCCCAGCGTCCTGGGATCGAGTCCCGCATCGGGCTCCTTGCTCGTCAGGGAACCTGCTTCTCCCTCTGCCTCTGCTTGCCATTCTGTCTGCCTGTGCTCGCTCTCTCCCTCTCTCTCTCTGACAAATAAATAAATAAAATCTTAAAAAAAAAAAAAAAAGACTACAGATGACATGGCAGAGATTCAAGAGATTTGTAATGTCAGCAAGAGTCAAGGTAAGGCCAAGTTAGCCCAGGAAGACCACTGGGTCCTGATCTAGCTGAGAGCATAGGTCACAAATTCACCAGCGGCAGATTTTTTCAACAGAGGACAACAGGAGATTTAGCATCCATCCTGAGCCCGAGTGGACAGTGCAAGGAGCATAGTAGAGGGTAAGGATTCTTCCCTTGCTTTAACTAAGCAAATTAGTCCTGTAGCCAAGTATAATTGACGTTATGTGAGAATAATCCCCCAAAAGGACCTACTTTCGCTAATCTAGAGAATTTACATATATCTGTTTCACACGTGTGACAATGTGTCAGTGTAGACTTTCGGATGTCTGACTCTCTGACAAGTAAATGGATCTCCTGAGAGAAGCTTGTTTTAGCTCCCAGATCAGAGACTCTCAGTTAATGATACACGTGAAGTTCAAAGGCACCCGCAAACTCTTGGTCTATTACCAAACAAAGACAGAATCCACTCAAGAAGCCATGTATACCGGGGCGCCTGGGTGGCTCAGTGGGTTAAGCCTCTGCCTTTGGGTCAGGTCATGATCCCAGGGTCCTGGGATGGAGCCCCGCCTCGGCTCTCTCCTGGGCAGGGAGCCTGCTTCCTCCTCCCTCTCTCTCTGCCTGCCTCTTTGCCTATTTGTGATCTCTTGTCTGTCAAATAAATAAATAAAATCAAAAAAAGAAGAAGAAGAAGAAGAAGAAAAAGAAGAAGAAGCCATGTATACCAGACCCAGTCAAGGTCTGCTTACTTCATTACAGGGCCACATTTTGTTGTGTCAGTGCCTTGATATTCTGACCCGGCATTTTGCCCAACATGTCCCAACTAGCCCAGGGAACTTGTATCACCTTTTCAAAGATATCACGATGTTGTATAGAACAAAAAATTATTTAAGAAAAAGAAACACAAGGGGCGCCTGGGTGGCTCAGTCATTAAGCATCTGCCTTCAGCTCAGGTCATGATCCCAGGGTCCTAGGATCCACTGGCATCAACTCCCTGCTCAGCAGGAAACCTGCTTCTCCCTCTGCCTACCCCTCTGCTTGTGTTTCCTCTCTGGCTATCTCTCCCTTGTCAAATAAACAAATAAAAAAAGAAAGAAAGAAAGAAAATGAAACACAAACTCAGAATGCTATAGGTAAATTAAAGTTCAAGGCCATCATTTCTGTAGGCTGGAAAAAAATCATAGCATTGGCAAGTGTGCTCTCTGCATCTTAAAGTAGTACTCAGATCCTAATCCTCCCATTATACAAAAACAAAAGCAAGCAAACAAAAAAAAAAAACATTCTTTTAAGCAACAGCCCCCAAAATGCAAATTTTACCAAAGATTTAAAGGGAGACACTTAGAAGTTTGAGTATCATTTTGCCACTTGTTATTTTCCTGATCTTGGACACATAGTTCTCTGAGCTACAAAAAATAATAATAAAACTTACCACTTAGAAGAACAACAATATTGTAACTGAGTTACAATAAAGTGTGTGACAATTTGTGTGAAGAGTTAATGAGATGATGAATTTAAATTCTGGTGCATGTAAGTCAGTAGTGTTAGCTCTTATGAGTCAGGCACTGGGCTAAGGATTTAATGTATGTAATTGTATTTAATCCAGACAACCCTGGAACTTGGGCATTACTATTCCCTCATTTTAATTAATGAGAAAGCTAAGGTATAAAAAAGGTTAAGTAACTTACCTATATTGATTATCAATAAGTAATGAAGAGGAAATTTTATGCCAAGTGAAATAGGGATAATAATTCCCTCCTTACAGTATTATTGTCAGGATTAAATTAACGAATCCCATAACATAGAGCATCAGTAGCCATTCAATTTTTCATTTTCTTTCCCTTTTTGCCTTTACATAACCCCTGTGTTTCACATTCCATCCCATTAAATAACAAATTATTAATACTATTCCTTAGTATTGCTACCTCTGTAAAGCTTATCAACTTTTGCCAAGAAATTTTTTTGAGTAAGACTATTCATATTCTCATATAGAGCATGGCAATATGTATCTATTGCCTTGTCATATTCCCAAAACACACCAAGATAAATGCAAACCCTGAAGTTTACCATTTCCTTATTGTCAGAATAGATATTCAGATGGTAAACCAAGTAGCAATTTACTCAGATTAAATACATTTCTAATAGTCACCAAGTAATTCACAGATAAAAAATACTGTCAAGAAGATTGATTTGTTATTTGGGATTTTTTTTAAGACTCATTTTCCTTTTTACCATCCTAAAATCCACACATTTTCATCTTCCTTCTGGTCCCAGGCAAATTCAGGCCTATTTAAATTCTTTTCTCCTGGAGAATCTTCCTTTTCTGAGGTCAATCTTATTCCTTATTCATAAGTCTGCAATGGTTCCCTGACACCTATTTCATTAATTGCAAAATCTTTAGTCCAACATTTGAAGCCATCTATGACCTTACTCAAAATGAATATTTCTGCCTTAATCTCATTCCTTATTACATGTATCCCATTCTGTATCAAACTAGTCCCTCAAACACCCATTCACTTACTTACTTATGGTATTCCCCTTACCTACAATGTCTTCTTTCCCCATCCCAGAAAGGCATTTTTACTGAACTTTTTTCTGTATTTTCCAAATCTTCTCCATAAATATTTTGCACATGTTTATTAGTTTTATCCCTTAATACTTGATAACTTTTGTTGCCACTTGAAATGTATCCTTTTTTTTCTAATGTATTTTCAAATAGATCATTCCTGGATAAAGAACATTACCACCTCTAACAAGTGTGTCAGACTCTTATTAGGTCTTTCAGCAATTTACTACAGATTATATATTATTTTCATTTTTAAAAAATATTTTATTTATTTATTTGAGAGAGAAAGCACAAGCCATGGGACAGGCAGAGAGAGAGAGAGAGAGAGAAGCAGTCTCTCTGCAGAGCAGGAAGGCCGGTGTGGGATTCAATCGCAGGACCACCAGAATCACAACCTGAGCCAAAGGCAGGCGCTTAACCAACTGAGCCACCCAGGCACCCCAATACATTATTTTTAAAATAAATTTTTTCCCAAAAATAACAGTAGCAAACATTTACATGCTATTCATACATACAGGAACTGTTCTAAATGCTTCATGTAGGTAAACTCATTTAATCTTATTGAAGTAAATTTTTATTTTTAACCCTGGTTCACAAATGAAGAAACAGACATACACAAAAATGAATTAACTTGCAAGAAATCCCCAAACCAGGAAGTAAGGAGATTGGGATTCAAAGGCAGTCTAGGTCAAGAGTTTGCATTCTTTTTTTTTTTTTTTTAAAGATTTTATTTATTTATTTGACAGAGAGATCACAAGCAGGCAGAGAGAGAGGAGGAAGCAGGCTCCCCGCTGAGCAGAGAGCCCGATGCGGGGCTCGATCCCAGGACTCCGAGATCACGACCCGAGCCGAAGGCAGCAGCTTAACCCACTGAGCCACCCAGGCACCCCAAGAGTTTGCATTCTTAACTTCAAGGCATATTGTCTGCTTTTATAAGAAAGAGTCATGGAGTCAGAGGGTTGGGTGTAAGTCTGGGTCTTCTAAACTGGAGAAGTCACTAGCTCCCCATGTTTCAATTTATTCATCAGGAATAAGAGGTGAACAATAGCTACTTTACAGAGCTCTTCCAAGGGCTCAATGAGAAATTATGTGACAGCATCTTGTGCAGTGTAGGATAAAAATAATAGCTACTAGTATCATGGTTCCCTTCTCTCTCCAAAGAGTTTTGTTCATCTTTTTCTGTTGAAATCCCACCCATCTGTCTCTGAACTCCCAAGAACTCTGTACTTCTCTTTTGGTAGTTATCATGTACTTTCCTGCCCACCAGTGATTTGGCACCAATCTGACCTTCCCTGCTAGACTGTAGCCTCCTTGGGGACGGGAACCACACCTCATTTATTTAGGTTTCCCCACAACACCAGTGCCTTGTCTTACACATAGAACCTGCTCAGCAAATATTTGTTGAGTTTTCAAATGCACTACTTGTAAAAAATATAAATACATCTGAGTCTGGTTTGTATCAGCTTATTCACAAAACCATGTGATCATCTCAGAGCTGCAAATTTCCATATAAGTAAATCTGCAAGAGCATCAGCTTATTTTCCATTTACACATTAGTAGGTATTCGTATAGTCCAATTACTACAAACCCCTTGTATGCTCTACAAACACATTATCCATTTGCTTCCATTTAAAAAAAAAAATAGTCCCTGGTTATTTTATGTGAAAATGGGTTAATCACAGTGACCTGCCTTGCTTCATTCACATGGGACAGTGGCATTGGTGGAGGGAAACAAAAACAGAGAAGCTATGTTGAAATCATTGTAAGAGGAAGAGAAGCTGTCTCCTCTGAGTGGGGCAGCCTGCCATGCATCACACCCAAGGAGGTTGATTCATTTCCTCCCCTCTCCTCCATCACCTCCAAAGCCTTTTCTCCTTTCTCCACCTCTTTCTGAACCCCTCCACCCTCACTGCTGATAAAGTGAATCACACAGAGATCACCCAACCAACCAGGAAGAAAATCTAAAGTAGGAGAAGAAGAAATACGCTGTTTGTTTGTTTTTTTTTTTTTTGGTTTTTTGTTTGTTTTTAATTAGAGAAAAATAAAGGGAACTCTTCATTGGGAGATTTCTATAATCATTAGTAGAGTTGATTGTGAAAATCTTCTTAACAATCTTCTTACTGAGGTATAACATATATACTGTAAAGTGCACAAATTATACTGTGGAATGCAATGAATTTTCACACACATATGCAGGGTGTGTGCACATAAACCATGTAATCCCACCCAGATCAAAAGATAAGATGTTACCAACACTGGAGGAAGACCTATGCCCCTTATCTGTATATAAACACCATCTGCTTCCACAGAGGTAGCTAGTCTGACTTCTCTCACCACAGATTTGCTTTCCTTGCTCTTGAACTTCTTGTCATTGGACATGTCATGTCATGCTATCTAGCATTATATTCTTTTCTGTCTGGCTTCTTTCAGCATTATGTCTATGAGAGTCATTCATATTGTGTACAGTAGCAGGCTCTTTTAATTACTATTTATTATTCTGCTTTATAGATTTTATGAATAAAGCTGCTATTATGAATGCAGTGCTATAAACATTCTTTCATGTCTTTTGTTAGATAGAACTGAAATATTCAAAGGCCTTTACCTAATCTTCCTACTTCTGCTTCTTTACCTCAGTTGCTACCATTCCAGAGATCTCCCTAAGTCAGCTTGGACCCTGGCTCCCCACAGAGCTCTCAGAGGATCCCTTGCTGTCTATAGACTTCGTTATAATCTCAAACCAGGCTTTCAAGGACCTCCATGATTTGGCTACATTCTACCTCCAGGCTTATTTCCTGTCGAATTTCAAGATTTATTACTCTCCCGTAGTCTCCAGTCAAAACACAAAGCTCACTGTTTTCCACACACACAGTCCGAAATTTGGTTTATGAACATATTAATCCCTCCCTATCCAGAAAGTATTTTCTCACCAATTATAAATTAAGAATAAATATTTTAATTTTTAAAAACTGTTTGTCTCAGATTATTTTAAAGACATCTTCCTGATATGACATTATGGAAAGGTTATAAAAAGTAACAAAAACTTAAATGGAATTTTCCATCCAGTTTGGAAGAAGCTAGGAGCATATACATGGGACAATTTTGTACATAGATTAAGATTAGGGGCTTTGAGGAATACCGGTTCTGTCACTTTCTAATTTATAATTAATTAATAAAGAAGTTGTACATCATAGAGGCAAAGAGTAAGAACTGGGGAACCAGGCTGCCTGGGTTCAAACCCCAGCTCCACCACTTTCTAGCTGTAAGACATGGGCATGTTGCTAACCAAACTGTGCCACAGCTTCCTCATCAGTAAAATGGTGATTAGAATAGTACCTTCTTCAGAGGGCTGTCGGAAGGATTCAAAAAGTAAATATATGTAAAGCACTGTATCTGGCACCCAGTAAGTGATATGTACAACTCAGCTACTTAGAGTACTGGTATTATTATACAGCAACAACTACTATTACTAACCTCATTAACAGAACACTATTACTCTTGGGGATTTGAAGTCTTGAGAGACAAGGAAAATTATTAAAGGAAAATTAACCTAGCAGTGTTTTTTAAGAAGAATCCTTCCAAATGAGAGAAAAAAATTCTGTAGGGGCAGAATAGTGGACTCAGAAGTACCAATGGTTTGAACAGAGTATAGTCAGTGAAACATGCCGACAGTTTTAGGGGGCCCACACAACAGAGTCACCAACATCCAAGGTGAATTCATAATTCAGAATAGGCGTCTCTGAGAGGATTTGTTTCTCCCTGCTAGTTGGGCTACCCATTGTGCAGATGGCAGAACCTGGTACCTAGCAATTCACACTGATGCCATCTATGTGTCTTGAGACCCATTATCAACTTTATCTTTAGAGCTTGATCATCTCAGGAAAATAATGCTCCCTATGAGTAGCAATCCAAGGTATCCCAGAGTAATCCACATTTTCTAAAGACAGGTTACAGGTTAACAAGAGAGAGGCTAGAGTTTAGTGTCGATGGTGAGTATAATGATTCCTTTTTATATTACTTTATTACCATCTCACAGATAAGTAAACTGAGGCAAGAACAAGTTAGTTGTCTACGATGAAATAGCTCAGAAGAAACAAAAATTGGATATAAATCTATAAACTGAACCCGGGGCCTATACAATTTCAACACAAAGAGCAAAATTTTTAATTTTTTGGTTGGCAGGAATTTGTTACTAGTAACTTTCAACAGATTAAATGCAGTGGAACAGTAAGTTCAGATAAGAAATTCTTCAGTTTTAGATTCAATGAAACAAAAAAGGGGCAGATACCTCAGGGGCTATTCTTTCTGTGGAACTCTATGTGTATAGTTTATAGCTAACAAGAAATGGAGTGTGGAGGAGGGGATACAAGAGCAACAACTGCCCTGCCTTTCATGGAAACGTAATTATCTGATGAGAAGAAACAGAATAGGCATCTCAGTGCTATGGAATGGAGGTGTTGGGGGTCACTGAAATCTCCAGGTAATTTATAGGGAGTTTTATGGTCCTACTGTCACATTTGTCCTCGTAGAACCCTTCTAGGTTCCATTACTCCCTCTGTATTCCTACCTTACCAAATTTTTCACTTCTGCCGAATCATTTTTAACACCTCAACAATTATGAGTTGGTAAAGAGAAAAGATTTGAAATGCCTCATTTTTTAAAATGGTGACATCTGTGTATTTTACTTAAGGGTTGGAAATTTTCTCCATAAGCCCTGTTGTGACTTACAAATGTTAAGATAAAACTTCCTTTTTAAATGTCTAAGGCACTATATTCTTAATCTGAATGTGTGATGACCTGAAGCATTAATCTGCTTAACAGAACCGTGTCAAATGTTGTTTGGAACTCATGGTTGTCTTGGATAGAAACACTAACACGGACAGAAAAAGGAGAAAGACAACAGGAGCACCACACGAACTAAATGCCCTCCCATTTATACTGTATTTAAGACAAGTGCCAAGAGCATTTTGTGTTGTGGTGGCTGAAACAAGCTGAGGACGTGCTGATTTCAATTAGTTTCTTCTGCGTAGAGAAGGCCTCATTACTCCCTCTGCTTTATTTGGTAGGAAGTACTTCATGGAGAGAGGTGGGGTTGAAGGAAGGAAAAGGAGAGTCAGAAGAAACCCATCCAATGAATAAAGTGCCACTTACAATGAAGTTTCAAGGAGACAGAGGACAATAATTATTTTGTAGAATGGGAACTCTGAGATTGCTTCAGGAAGCAAAGGGGTTGGACACATTTTATGTGGGCATATTACCTCTCTGGGGGCTCTAATTCCTCTCGTAGTCACTGCTCCTACTCTTATTTCTTTTAGAATATTGGATTTAAAATATTTTAGAATATTGGGTAATATTTTCTGAGTAAATGAATACATTTCCCTTTTCCATTATTCCATACTCTGTTCCTAAGCGAGACTGCTCTTACCGTATTTCATATTAAAGAATGACAATTTCAGGCTAAAATCTCTCTCTTGAATTACCATTTTCTGTATACACACAGGCAATAGCTGTTGTATTATTTTCTGTTGTTAACTTCCACTTTTATGCACTGAAACGTTCTCTTCCCAACCCTGTCAAGTTCAATGAAGCCAAAGAGCAGCAACTGTGCTTCTTCCTTGAATCCCCATAATATACGCTCTATGCACTTGCACATAATAAATACTGATTGCAGAGATTTACAAATCCAAAGGCATATTTGTATCTTTCAGTGGAAACCCTAATGTTTTGCATTCTATTTCTATGAATGTTGCTGTTCTCCATATTTCAACCTATTGTTCTGAGGAACAGGCTATACTGAAATGAAGTTTACCAAGGGAGGGAGTTCGGTACCTAAAAGTAAAGTTGTCCTTATTTTTAGTTAACACATCAAATTCTGTGAGTTCATAATTAGGACATATGTAGTACGGAAAATGCTTCAAGTTCCTTTTGCAAAGATATTTTTTCCACTGAGGGAAGAAAATGTGTAACCTAATTTCAAAACAGAGAAGTTGAACTCTGCTATGATGGGGCATTCATTATTGCAAAATGTCCACCACTCTTCAGGATGTTCTGCTGTAGAGAGGTGACCAGAAGTATAGACTCTAAGCTGTAAATATTCTCAGGGAACTACGGAGCATCTGCTTTTAATTTGTGCTTGGTTGGCTTATACATCAGACAGGAAAACATCTCTGGTTTTAGGAGGTTTGAACAGATGCCATAGAGTAAGTCCCCATTTCCGAATGTTTGTTGTCATTTTGGTTAGTGAACTCCACCTACCAAAACAAAAATGAACACAGTGCTTCAGAAGCTCCCTTTCAGCTTTAACCTTTAAATAAAAAGGGGAGCAAACCTTTTTGCCTGCTCTCCCACACAGATATATTTTTAACCAATGATCTAAGAAACATTTTCAACCCTTTATATATGCAAACTCTGTAGCTTTTATCTATCTGTTTAACTCTGGAGTTGACTCAACCCTGTTGTGGTTAATGTTGCATTCTAGATCTTGGCCAGGCTTGCATTTAACTCATTAAGCTGATTAATGTTCCATTTGATCATTTTTATGAGTAAACACAATGTTTTAACAGCTTAAGAAATGGGGGTAGCTATGGTTGGATCTAAAACGTTGGTAGAAGTTGCCACTTAAATGAGAAAAATTCAGTCATGTTATGGGAGGTTGACCACACAAATTCTCTGCAGGTATCAAATTTGTTTTTTTGTACAGGTTAACCAAAAATTTGGTATAACAATTCCTCAGCATGAAGCATGTGTGAAAAACATATTTCTAAAAAATAATCATAATTAATATATCCTGACCTATGTATACATTGAGTGGATTCCATAAGATATTTAACGCTCTCCAGATTTTAAACAGTTGTCCCAAGACTTTGACTTTTATTAACATTTTACTGCCAGAGAACAGTCTTTTATCCTGAACTTTTGGGTATTTACTTATTGATTAACTGTACTTAGCACTTACCAAAGATTCATTATGCTTTGTGTATATTTAGATGGGTAGAAAATACAAAAGATGCATAATAATTCTAGTTTTCAGAAAGCTTTGTGGTGTGGTACAGAAACAAAACTAACATCTATGACAGCATTACAGGACTAGTGAGTTCCAAATGATGCAAGAACCAAAATTTTTCATTAGGAAATTGGAGAATATAAATATTAATGCGATCTGGAGGGCAAAGAGAGTTTTGGGAGAGTTTGGACTTGATCTGATCCTTAAACAATGGATGGGTAGGGATGGTTAAAAGGAAGCTGAAAAACATTAGCACCAGATGTGAAAGCAAAGGGTAAGAAATAGACTTATTGTATCAGGAAAACAGAGAGGCAGGGCTGAAGAGATGAAGGCTTATTTATTCAGATTCCTGAGAACCTTCTCTGAAAGCCCCTTTGTTGCCTATTTTAACCACTTTATTCTTTTTTTTCTTTTTAAAAAAATTATTTAATTAACATATAGTGTATTATTAGTTTCAGAGGTAGAGTTCAGGGATTCATCGTTGTATCTAACACCCAGTGCTCATTCTTTCTAATCTCTTTACTCTTGCCGGAAGTTTCCCATAGTTTTTGCATTAGGGCAACAAACAGCTCTCAGTGGCCTCCATGAGAAAGCAAAATGACAGAGCATTTAGGCTTCCCAGATAGTTACTAAACGATGCACATTTTGGAAGTATATTAGTGCCTTACTCCCTTGTCTAGTACCTCAGTTTAAAAGAGAAAGAAAGAAAGAAAGGTGGCCACATCAGCATGATCAGTGATGACGGCCAACCTTTATCTCAGAGATGCTAAGGACAATATCACAGAATGTAGGAGGCATGGCTATGAAGTCATGAGAGTGATTCTTTCCTAAACATGGTATAAGGTAAAACTTGAGATGGTTTTGTCACCTTCAAAGTAATGCCCTTGAAAGGCCGTAGGATTATTCCAATGGTGCTTCCATTCTTCAAGTCGTTTTTAGAACCCTTCTCTTTGAACTGTTCCAGGAGCCTGTAATGAAGTTTTTAAATGATCTTCTTTCCTAGAGGCAAACCCTCTACCTTACCTCCTGCTCCTCGCATCTACATCTGCCTCACCTTGCATGCTGAACTTTTCCTGCCCAAACTGGTGAATCTTCCCTTATTTTGTTCCTAACCTCTGCTCTGTCCTTGTCTTATCTATTTCTCCCTTCCGCAGGGTTCAGGAAATTCAGGATATGGGGAGAGGATACATGGCCTGAATCTAGGAGGTATTCTAAATTAGCAAGAAAACAGTGAAGTGAAATAGAGAGAGGTCAGAGATATGGGAGAACTAAAAAAGGTGTAATCTTAACAACCACCACAACCAACAAATACTTTGGCAATGGGTGGGTGCTAGGATAGTGGGGAAATGGAAAATGGATAGAATATCTCAAACAACAGAGGGAAGGCAGTCCAAACACCTGCACTTGTGATGGGAAGTATTAGCATTATAAGCTAAGTATGGTAACAAATATTCAAAAGGGAGTATTCAGCTTCTCACTTGACTCTGAATTTATCAGGCCAATTTCCATCCACTTCCTCTGGAGTTAGTTTATCTCTGCCAAACTTTTGGGGAATGCAGACTTGGAAAACAGAGACTACTACAGAGCCCAAGAGGCAAGAGGAAGGGAAATGCCTAGCAAGAGAGGAACTTGGAGTGGGCAAGTGAGAATCTAGACTGTCAAAGAGTATGAGATGTGAAAGAATGGGGATCCAAGAAATACCCAGACAGGACTTAAATTGTATGCACTTCAATGCTTTTCAAGATACGCAATTAAGAAATCGAATACCTTTAAAACATGTTTGGGTGAGAACTCTCCTTCTTGAGCGGCACGCCACATGCAAGGACTTCCATAATGTTACAAAAACAGATGCAAACACTACATCGCACTAGGCCTATAGAGTCTGAGGTACTCCGCTGTGCTCTCCTACAGGGCAGGAATACAAGTGCTGTTGCTGCTGGCCTGGCATGGAAATGGACACACTGTCTGGTCTATGAATGCAGACTGCTGACCAGAATGCTGAGTAGGCAGGTGCCTTTGAATGCTGTGACATCTATGGAAGCCCCCGGGGAGGATCTAGGACTAGAGAATACAACCTCAGTGGCACCCAGTCACCTCCTCTCTTCTCTGGTGAGCTCACTCAACTTTGATGAGGGGAAAATGCATGTGCACATATGTCTGCTTTCAAATCCTCTCATCATGCTTATCCCAAACAAACTTTATCCCTGATAGGAGAAATAAAGGGAGTGTGTTGTACTCAGTAAGCCTGGAGGTGGAGGGCTTGTTTATACCTTCCACTGGTCCATAAATGAATGGGTATTAATGGAGTCTGTGGAGCTGCCCTGCAAAAGCAGACAATGGAGGCAAAATAGAAATTTTCCATTTTGTGACTAGAACAAAACCAACACAGAACCCTAAACACCAGGATGATGCGCTTTGTTCTCTTGGGTATGTTTTTTTTCCCTTTTCTTTCCTTTTCTTTTTTCATCTGCACCTGCAAATTTTAGGTTAAGGCTGGAAGAATCCAGATATCCACAGTTCTTTACAGAACAGACTGTTTTCAAATAAACACAGGTTCTACTATTTATAGCTGACTGCTTCACCACTTGCTTGTCTTGCCTGTTTCTTGAATGCCCCTTGCCGTAAACAAAACAGGTTGAAAATAGATTTTCTGTGCATCTTAAGACATTTTTTTACTCTCTCAAATGCTGATAAAATTGAACCATTCTGGGAATTTACATCATGAACGTCACAGCAGTTGGAGCACTAGACATATGACTCACTATGATATCACCTCTCTTAATTACCTCCAGCCAACGGTGTTTACTTCTACTTAAGTGTTCTTGCTCAAAGGTGCTCTGCAACTTAGCTGGAGGTCATGGATATGTAACTGACATAAATGTTAAAAAGGAAGATTCAGACAAAGACATCATTTAGCCAGAGCCATTGATTCTATTGTTCCTGTTGAAAGAAAAGTCATTTCTATTGCTGAGTAGTGAATACATTTATACCCTGACACCAGATATGTCTGAACGCTTGTGAACAACAATAGAGATGGAAACCCTGGAGTGAGTAAGGAAATGGGGACAAGAAAGAATTAAAAACCCATATTCAACTGCCCATATATTTTTTAAAAGATTTATTTATTTTAGTGAGAGAGAGAGGGAAAGGGAGACTGCACGAAAGAAGGGGCGGAGAAAGAGAGAGAGAATCCTCAAGCAGACTCCCTGCTAAGCATGGAGCCCAGTGCAGGGCTTGATCCCACGACCCTGAGATCATGACCTGAGCCGAAACCAAGCATGGGTTGCTCAACCAACTGCGCCATCCATGTGCTGCCAATTGCCTGTATTTTTTAAAAAGAAAATAGAAAATCAAAACCTATTTGTGTTACGCACATGCAAAAACAGAAGCTGAGTAGGAAGATGAGGTATTTCTGATGAATGAGAAAATGAAACTTGGAACTTTTAAATGAAAATCAACCATATTTTTTCAATATGTATCTAAGTCCATAATGATAATGCCTTTTATATGGAATTCAATCAAATCAACAAAATTGAAGAATTCAGCACAAATGCAATTAGAGGGAAATATTTGGAAGACTGCCCAAAATATAACACCGTAGTTAAAATTAGATATATTTTAGTTGGAAAATATCTTCAACTCTATTTGAGGCTTATAAATCTTTTCTTTAACATGTTACGGGGGGAGATTTAATGATTTTCCTGAAGACTATTATATCTAAATGAATTAATGAATTTTCCCCGAACATCAGGGATAATCCATAAGAGTTATGCTGGACAAGTGGCTGATCCACACAAATGCAGCCACTTCAGGCCCCATTTGAATCCTGCTTGCACAGCTCTTTCAGCACACGTGTTATTGGATTACAAGTAAATCACTGTACTTATAATTTCACCTTTACGCCCACTGAAGAGTCAGCTGTCAAAGGACTACTGATTGGTTTTCACTACCTAGTGAGCTGCAAAGGCTGAATTTTAATACGAGGTATATAGGGAAAACCAGCTTTTCTTAGTTGTTTGGGCTGTCCATATATGAGGACATTAAGCTTACTTGAAAGGAAAAGGACACATCTCTTCTCTCCGTCTCATAGGACCTGGCTTTCTGGTGATCTTGCTCCATCAGACTAAAATAAAAAATTGGTAATAGTGAAGCTGGTTCAAATAATTTCTTTTATCTAACCATGAAAAAATTGGAAGGCTCAACTTCCAATAAATGTTAACTTCTACCAAGAATTGAGGCTGTGATGTTCACCAGTAGAACAGGTAAACTGCATTTTAGGAACTCACGGTCACTGGCCACTATCATGTACAGAATACAGGGTGACATTAAGAATACAAAATGGGGGGTGCCTGGGTGGCTCAGTGGGTTAAGCCTCTGCCTTCGGTCATGATCTTGGGGTCCTAGGATTGAGCCCAGCATCGGGCTCTCTGCTCAGTGGAGAGCCTGCTTCCCCCTCTCTCTGCCTGCCTCTCTGCCTACTTGTGCAAATAAATAAAATAAAATATATATTAAAAAAAAATACAAAATGGTTAAAAAATCAACAACGAATTTCTTGTGTTTATAATGTTTTATGTTCTTTTTTATCGTTTGGATTTCTTTCTAACTTGGTGAATCCCTAATAGCTTATGCTAGAATTTACAATTTTAGAATTGGAAGGGATTATCTAAGGTGGTGGCCCCCTGATTTTTAAATTATGTTAACTAGTAAAAATTTCCCAAATTAGATAACTGGTTTAAAGTTGCCAACTTTATATTTTGTCTGATACACTAAAAAACAAGACAGAACAAACAACTACTGTGTTTGTGTGTGTTTATATATATATATAGAGAGAGAGAGAGAGAGAGATTGATTTAAGACATTGGCTCATATGATTATAGGGAATGGCAAATCCAAAAACCATAGGATAGGGCAGCAGGTTTGAATCAAAAGACTTAAAACTCAGGCAAGGGGTACCTGAGCAGCTCAGTCAGTTAAGCGGCTGCCTTGCACTCGGGTGGTGATCCCGGGGTCCTGGGATTGAGTCCCACATCGTTGACAGGGAGCCTGCTTCTCCCTATCCCTCTGTCTCCTGGTTTGTGCTCTCACTCTCTCTCTGGCAAATAAATAAATAAAATCTTTAAAAAAAAAAAAAAACAACTCAGGCAAAATTACCATTTTGCAGTCTTGAGGCAGAATTTCTCCTTCTTCAGGAAAACTCTTAAGACCTTCCACAGATTGGATGAGGTCCAACTGATTGGATAAGGTCCACCCACATATAAGCAGAGGATAATTTGACTTATTTACAGTCAACTGAGTATAAATGTTAATTACATCTAAAAATACCTTTACGGCAACATCTAGACTGGCATTTGATCAAATAACTAGGCACCAAAGCCTAGCAAAATTCACACAAAGAAATGCTTATCACAGTCACAGAGCTGATTCATTTGTTTGGTCAGGTTTCCTGACTTCCTATGGTACACATTCAATCTTACTCCCCTGGACCCAGCTCCATGTCAGTCAAGCTAACGCTACTTCTTTTACATACCATTCAAGGTAATTGAGAAAAATAAATAAGATTATTTATATTTTTTAAACCTGACAATACCAAATACAGAATAAGACTGTAAAAACTAAGACTTTATATCTGTAATGATTATAAACTAGGATTATAGTTCAATAATTTTGTACCTTCCCATATGTGAAAGCAAAGTTAGTGTCTGGCAGTGCAATAATTTTATCAAAATTGCAGATGATAACACTACATCAAAAACTAATGATGTGCTGTATGGTGACTAACATAACATAATAAAAAAAATTTCAGATGATGCAAAATCAATGTTTTTTGTGTGTGTTTTTTTTAATTATTATTTTTTATAAACATATATTTTTATCCCCAGGGGTACAGGTCTGTGAATCGCCAGGTTTACACACTTCACAGCACTCACCAGCAAAATCAATGTTTTTAAGTTATTTTGTAATGAGGTTAATAAAAAAGCATTGTACCAAATTATATAGAGGTAATTATCTTAAAAAAAGAAAAAAATATATTAAAAAAATAATCTATGCCCAGTTAGAAGATTTAAATACACTATTCCGAAATATTAGTTATATCTGTTGGTGATATTATGAATACTTTTTTCCTTTTGAATTTTCCTGAAGTTGTTAGCCTGAAGTTTAACAAAGTTCATATATTTACTTTTTTGTAATCATAAGAATCAACTACATTTTTAAACCTAAAGAATAAAAAGAAGTCTAATATTATGTTTGTGTCAGTATGTTATGTCCACATGCTCTTAAATTTTTCTAAATAACACAGTTGTATCCACTCAAATAAGTTGACATTTTCATTTTGGTTTCATCTTGATTGACTGGTTTGATGAAAATCCAAATCACATGCCAGTGAGTAAACTCATTGACCCACATGATCCTGTTCCATAAAAGCTTTTTAAAGGTATATGTTTGTGTTTCACAAACATTTGAGAAGCAATAACTTCGGGAAGAGGGGCGCAGCATCCCTTGACCAACATTTCTGTAAAATGCATATGCCAAAAATTATAATGACAAAAAAAGAACCCTGATGTCAAACATTTCAGCAAATTATACTCTGTAGTCTAGAAACACTTTCACTGGGAGGAGACCATCAATTTGAATGGATGTGTACTTTCTGTTTTTACAATGCAGTGTAGGCGGATTGTTATAAATGTGCGTGCAGCTGTGTGAGTTCTTAATGTTTAAACATCAATAATAAGTGTCAAGTGTGTTTTTAAGTTAACAGAACCTAGAAATCAGATAGAAAAATCATGCATTTTATTTTACTTCTTATGAGTTAATTTTACAAAGAAAATAAAAGCTAAAACGACTGAAGAATTTATAGGGAAGAAAAATGAAAGTCACAGTGTCAAATTCTTTCCTGACTTCAACTGATATTAAAGGGAAAACAGGGCCTGACCCTGTTCATAGAACTTGGGATCACAGTAATGAACAGCCTCCATGAGGATTATGTAGGTTGGGTTTTTTTTTTTTAACTATTATTTATTTTAATAAATAAAAGTATTATTTATTTTAAATTTTATCACAAATGCATAAAAAGATAAAGGACATAAGAATAGAGAAGAAGAATACAATATTGTAACAGGTGGAATTTCAAAAACTCAGCCCAAATTGGCTTAAAGAAAAGGAGAATTCATTGGTTCCTACAACTGAAAAATCAAGGGGAGTTTTGGCTTCCAATTATAGCTGGATCTAAGAATCCATATGATGTCACAAACACCTGGTCCCTCTCCATCTCCTAAATTTGCTCTTCTTCATTTTAATTCTATTACTCAAAGTCCTCAACTGCAAACAACGGAAACCAACTGTGGCTAGTTTAAGCAGAAAAAATTAATTTATTAAGGGATTTTAGCTAACTCACTACATTTTCAGAAAGACTTGAGAACTAGATTTGGAGGCTTGTAGTCAGAAACACAACCCCAAATCACATTAAGACTCAGCCCACTGGAGACACCCAGCCAGCACAACGGGACCCAAGAGTTTAATCCCAAGCACTGGGAACTCTTGCTAGAACCACTGCTGTTAGGGTGTCTATAGATGGGATAAAGTTGCCAGTGCCTTCTCAGAATGGAGTCCTTTTTCTTGCTTCACTGGTCTTTTTTTTTTTTTTTTTTTTAAATAAAATTCTGGCAAGGGTGGTTCCGATTAACAGAGCTAAAGAACACACATATCCTAGGACAAGAGAGAGACTAGGAAGGTAAGAATCCAGCTCTTAATAATAATAATAATTGCAGTAATAGTAATAACAATAGAAGCCTAACACCTGTGTGGTGATAGATAGACGATAGTAGATAGATAGATGTAGATATAGATAGATATCTTCATCTCAATAACTGTATGCTGCATATTACTCTTGCATCCATTTTACTAAGGAAGAAACTGAATAATTTGGTCAAGATCAGATATTTGGTTGAGTAGAATAATAGATTTGAACCCAGGCAGTCCGACTCCAGAATCCATTCTCTTAAATATATACTGTAGATTCTTTTTTTTTTTTTTTTTTTTTTTTTTAAAGATTTTATCCATTTATTTGACAGAGAGATCACAAGCAGGCAGAGAGGCAGGCAGAGAGAGAGGAGGAAGCAGGCTCCCCTAGAGAGCAGAGAGCCCGATGCGGGGCTCGATCCCAGGAC
The DNA here is from genome assembly GCF_002288905.1 of Enhydra lutris kenyoni. Lineage (NCBI taxonomy): Eukaryota > Metazoa > Chordata > Mammalia > Carnivora > Mustelidae > Enhydra > Enhydra lutris. The sequence goes on along the minus strand of NW_019154087.1, from coordinate 40,937,059 downwards.
TCTGAGATCATGACCCGAGCCGAAGGCAGCGGCTTAACCCACTGAGCCACCCAGGCGCCCCTATACTGTAGATTCTATACAGAGTGCATTAGCTGTCATTGGTGATATTTAAGAAAAATCTAGGTGACTCCTTGTTAGGAAGATGTGAAAGGTATTTTGCTATTTGAAAGCTGATTGACGATCTTTCTCTCCTCCTCCTAGTCCGCTGTTATGTGGAGAAGTGCCTGTGAAGAACTTAACAATCATTCTTCTTTGGCCCCACAGTGTGGAACTAGTGCATAGGAGCAGGTCAGATGGAGGCGATTGTGTGATTCATGTTTCCCAGTCTGGCCTAGTTCATCAATATGTTGTTTTCTGCAAAGAAAAGTACTTCTGGAAGTTTGTAGCCTGCCTGGGTATTAGCAGTTATCCCACACTCTAAAAATTGCCCTAGAATGTGTTATCATTGGCCAGTAGATACCCATGTCCACATTTCCAAACAGCTTCTATAGTCCGGGGCTGCTCAAAGATCTGCATCTATAGGCAAAAGTGCTTTGCTAACCTGGTTGACTAGCCACTCATTACTTTCTCACACACCCACATGATGTCAGGGAGGAAACACAAAGCCTCCACAAGCCTCTTACACAAACTTATTAGTCACAATACAAATTGCACTTGAGAGACAATCTCAATTAATTAAATTAATCTCAATTAATTTTTATTGTCTCACATTTCGGTGTAGTAATTTATACTTTTTCTGAATTGTTCTTATCATGTTAAACATTAAACCTGTAGCAGCAAAGTTAATTAGGTTCATATGTGCTATGGGACAGATATTGCTATCTCCTACCCCAAAATCAATGCCTCCTCTTTCTTCCAGCCCTGTTTCTGTGACAGAGGCTGAAAATGTCAGGTTCAGCTTTTTTTGCTATGACATCATTACTGGAAATCCTTGTTTTCTGCAAGATTAGACCCTAAAAGTAACAGGGGTTCTCAGTATAACTGGAGCTACTCAAGATATAATAAAAATGTATTAAAACAACATGTACTAATCACTTATGGTTTGTGCATTTTTCTCTATATATGTTATACTGCAATTAAAAAATTACTTTAAAAAAGCATAAATAACATGGGAAACATTGTGGAATTCTGAGCCAGTGAGACTGCTGATAAAATGAATGTAGCAGTGGAAAACACCACAAGCTTAGAGCCATCTACAGCTGGAAGATAGGAGATGCCTCTCTGGGGGAGGGATCTCTCAGTGCAGGCACTTATTTTCAATTTTCTTGTTAAAAGTGTTCCTGTCTCTACGACTAAAGACTTTTACCTTTCTTGTTGAAGATAATTAATTTTCTCCTGTTAAATTGCTATATACTATTCCTTTGCTATACCATCACAACTTCCACATTGTACTGACATTATTCTCCTACTTACCAGTGTATATGAGCTATGTTATTTCCTGGAAATGGGTGCTGTAGAGAATAAACTGTTCTCACTCCCCCAGTCTTCCTTGCAGCTAAGAATGGTGAGGTGACCTGGTTCTGACCAATGAAACAAAGGGAGACTTTGTTGAGACAGCCCTAAGTAGAACGCCACGCTATCCTTTTCCACTTTTGCACTTTGTCATATAAGGATATAACACTTGGAGCAAATGCTGCCATTTTATAACCATGAAGAGACTCATTGCTAACACAGTGCAGACAGTTAAAGAAAGCAGAAAGGAGGCTGGGTCCTTGAAGACATCATCAAGACACTGAAAAACCCTGGAACTACTTATACCCACTCCTAATTTTTAAGTCATTTTGGTCTCAAATACTTCACTTGAGGCTGAAAGCAGTAATGCCCCTAGCATTTCCTATAGCGCACTCATATACCGAGTGTATCAGTTTCCTAGGGCTGTGGTAACAAAAATACCACATACTTGGGTGCCTTAAACAACAGAAACCGGTCAAGGCTTTAACTCTCAATTTACAGGAAATATAGAGGTGGAGGACTAATAAGACACCACAGAGATCCAATTAGCAAAATCCAGGTTGTTAACCTACTGGACCAGTTTTTTCAACAAATAAATTTCAGGGCTAGGGTTACCAGGGGTACATGGGAAGGAGCAAAAGAGCTGGGAGAACTTATGTATCAAAAGATACTTAAAATAAATGAAATGGAGACTAAAAAAATTTTAAAAAGCTCAGTGAAAGTGACAGCTGATTCTTTCAGAAGATAAACAAAACTGATAAACCTTTAGGCAGACTCATCAAGGAGAAAGAGAAAATACCCAAATAAATAAAATAAAAATGAAGGAGAAGTAACAACCAATAGGATAGAAATACAAAGGATTATAAGAGAAGGCTGAGAAAAATTACATGCCAATAAACTGGTCAGCCTGGAAAAAAGAATAAATTCCAAGAACATACAATATTCCGAAACTGAATCAGAAAGAAATAGAGAATTTGAACAGACCAATTACTAGTAACAAAATTAAATTAGTAATCTAAAAACTCCTAACAAACAGAAGTCCAGGACCAGATGGCTTCACAGGTGAAATCTACCAAACATTTAAGGAAGAATTAATACCTATTCTTCTCAAACTATTCCAAAAATTAGAAGAAGGAAAGTATCCAAATTCGTTCTATGAAGCCAGCATTAGCCTGATACCAAAACAGGTAAAGACACCACTAAAAAAGAGAACTATAGGCCAATATCCCTAATGAACAGAGACGCAAAAATCCTCAACACAATACTGGCAAACTGCTTTCAAGATACAGCCAAAAAAAAAAGAAAAAAGAAAAAATCATTCACCATGATCAAGTGGGATATACTCCTGGGCTGCAAGGGCATTAATATTCACAAATCAATCAACATAATACACCATAGTAACAAAATGAAAGATAAAAATCATATGATCATTTCAATAGAGAAAAAGCATTTAACAAAATTTTGACATCTGTTCACTGTAAAAACCTTCAACAAAGTAGGTTTAGAAGGAACATACCTCAATATAATGAAGGCCATATATGAAAAACCCACAGCTAACATTGCCCTTAATGAGGAAAACCTGAGAGCTTTCCCCCTAAATTCAGGAACAAGACATAGATGTCCATTCTCACTGCTTTTATTCAACATAGAAGTCCTAACCATAGCAATCTGACAACAAAAGAAATAAAAGATACCCAAATCAGTAAGGAAAAAGTTAAATTTTCATTATTTGCCAGTAACATGGTACCATATACAGAAAATCCAAAAGATTCCACCAAAAATCTGCTACAACTGACACATGGACTCAGTAAACTCCCTCAACACAAAATCAATGTACAGAAATTTATTGCATTTCTATACAATAATAAAGAAGCAGCAGAAAGAGAAATTAAGAAAAAAATCCCATTTATAATTGCACCAAGAACCATAAGATACCTAGGAATAAGCCAAACCAAAGAGGTGAAAGACCTCACTCTGAAAAACTCTAAAACACTGATGAAAGAATTGAAGGTGATACAAAGAAATGGAAAGACAATTCATGCTAATGGATTGGAAGAATAAATATTGTTAAAATGTCCATACTGGGGCACCTGGGTGGCTCAGTGGGTTAAAGCCTCTGCCTTCGGCTCGGGTTGTGATCCTGGGGTCCCGGGATGGAGCCCCTCATAGAGTTCTCCACTCAGCGGGGAGCCGCTTCTCCCTCTCCCTCTGCCTGCCTCTCTGCCTACTTGTCATCTCTGTCTGTCAAATAAACAAATAAATAAATAATAAATAAATAAAATGTCCATTCTACCCAAAGCAAGCTATACCTTACATGCAATCCCTATCAAAATACCAATGGCATTTTTCACAGAATTAGAACAAACAATCCTGAAATGTGTGTGAAACCAAAAAAGATCCTGAATAACCCAAGCAATCTTGAGAAAGAAAAGCAAAGCTGGAAGCATCACAATTCTGGATTTCAAATTATATTATAAAGCTGTATTAATCAGAACAGTATGCTACCGGCACAAAAATAGACATATAGAGCAAAGGAACAGAATAGAAAACCCAGAAATAAACCCACAACTATATGGTCAACTAATCTCTGACAAAGCAGGAAAGAATATCCAATGGGAAAAAAGTCTCTTCACAAATGGTGCTGGGAAACCTGGACAATAACATGCAGAAGAATGAAACTGAACCACTTTTTTTTTTTAAATTTCTTTTCAGCTTAACAGTATTCCTTGTTTTTGCACCACACCCAGTGCTCCATGCAATATGTGCCCTCCCTAATACCCACCACCTTGTTCCCCCAACCTCCCACCCCTACCCCTTCAAGACCCTCAGGTTGTTTGTTTCAGAGTCCATAGTCTCTCATGGTTCACCTCCCCTTCCAATTTCCCTCAACTCCCTTCTCCTCTCCATCTCCCCATGTCCTCCATGTTATTTGTTATGCTCCACAAATAAGTGAACCACTTTCTTATACCATACAAAAATAAATTCAAAATGGATGAAAGACCGAAATGTGAGAACTGAAACTATTAAAAAAACCTAGAAAAGAATACAGGCAGTAACCTCCTTGATATCAGCCAAAGCAACTTTTTTCCAGATACGTTTCCTGAGGCAAGGGAAACAAAAGCAAAAATAAACTATTGGGAATACATCAAAATAAAAAGCTGCTCAGTAAAGGAAATAATCAACAAAACTAAAAGCCAGCCTTTGGAATGGGAGAAGATACTTGCAAATGACATATCCGATAAAGGATTAGTATCCAAATTATATAATAAACTTATACAACTCAACATCCAAAAAACAAATAATTCAACTTAAAAATGGGCAGAAGACATGAACAGACACTTCTCCAAAGAAGACATACAGATGGCCAATAAACATATGAAAAGATGTTCATTATCACTTACCATCGGGAAATACAAATCAAAATCTAAACTTCAATGAGATATCATCTCATACCTGTCAGAATAGCTAAAATCAACAACACAAGAAACAGCAGGTATTGGTGAAGTGATGGAGAAAAGAGAACTCTCTTACACTGGTTGGTGGGAATGCAAGCTGGTGCAGCCACTCTGGAAAACAGTATGGAGGTTCTGCAAAAAGTTAAAAATAGAACTACCCTATGATCCAGCAATTGCACTACTGGGTATTACCCAAAGAATACAAAAATAGCAATTCAAAGGGGATACATGCACCCCTATGTTTATAGCAGAATAATTACCAATAGCCAAGATTTGGAAGCAGCCCAACTGTTCAAATGATTGATATATGGATAAGAAAATGTATCATATATATAATATTATATGTAATAATATTCTAGTTACATGTAACTAGAAGATTATATGTAATAATACATATGATACATATATGTAATAATCTTCTAGTTACATGTAACTAGAATATTATTCACTTATTAAAAAGAATGAAATCTTGCCATTTTCAATGACATGGGCAGAACCAGAAAGTATAATGCTAAGTGAAATGAGTCAGGGAAAGACAAATACCATTTGATTTCACTTACATGGAATTTAAGAAACAAAACAAAGGAGAAAAAAAAGAGAGGAATCAAGAAACAGACTCAATTATAAAGAGCAAACTGATGGTTACCAGAAAGGGATGGGGGCATGGGTTAAATAGGTGATGGGGATAATGAGTGCACTTGTGATGAATACCAGGTGATGTATGGAATTATTGAATCCCTATATTGTACACTTGAAATTAATATAACATTGTATGTTAACTAATAAACAAACAAAGAAAATAGTTCATGAAACATTTGAAAAATTTGAATACTGGTAGGATATTTGATAATATAAGGAAAAGTTGTTCATTTTCTAGGTAAGACCATGCTATTGTGATTATGTTTAAAGGGTGTGTCCTTTAAAGATAGATTGATGTTTGTTATAGACTCTTTGAAACAATTTATCAAGTTGCCACCAAGCACACAATGCTTCCTGTCACAGCTGAGGTTAGGAAGCTCCCAATCTTTTAAGGGAGCTGCCGGTGAACCTGAACAAACTTTGCCCTGCAGGGAGGTATTATCTTTTTTCTGATGAGGAAATAAATTTGCCCTCTGACCAAGAAAGAAAGACTATACCTAGATTCCGAAGTTACTTGTTGCATGAACATCCTTGAAAATATGACCATGGTATACAAATTCCCTGGAGAATTGCCTCCTAACAATTTCTATTTATGGATTCAGTACATAATTTTGATAGTTTCATTACTAACTTTGATAGTTATGAAACTATTCATATTCTATGTCTTGTATTTGTTTTTGTACGTTTTTTTGAAACTTTGTGCCTTTTATTCACATTTTTATTCTTTTTATTTCTTTTTTATTCCTAATATTTTATTCTTTTTTATTCCTATATTGATTATTTCTATTATCTTTTTTCATCAGTCTTTCTAGAGATTTATTAATTTTATTAGTCTTTTCCAAACTGTTGGCCTTTGTGACTCGTCTTTATGATTTTCTAAATAATTTCATTAATTCATGCTCTTTTCATTACTTTCTTTTATTTTACTTGGGGTTTTATGTTTGTTATTTGTTTTGTTTTGTTTTTACTGTCTCTTTTTTTAATTTCTTGAGATGGATGCTTAGATTATTAAATTTCAGTCTTTATTCTTTTTTAGTATATGCATTTCATGCTATAAATTTCTTTTTTTTTAATTTTTTTTAAATTTCTTTTCAGCGTAACAGTATTCATTGTTTTTACACCACACCCAGTGCTCCATGCAATCCGTGCCCTCTCCAATACCCACCACCTGGTTCCCCCAACCCCCCACCACCCGTCCCTTCAAACCCCTCAGATTGTTTTTCAGAGTCCATAGTCTCTCATGGTTCACCTCCCCTTCCAATTTCCCTCAACTCCCTTCTCCTCTCTAACTCCCCTTGTCCTCCATGCTATTTGTTATGCTCCACAAATAAGTGAAACCATGTGATAATTGACTCTCTCTGCTTGACTTATTTCACTCAGCATAAACTCTTCCAGTCCCGTCCATGTTGCTACAAATGTTGGGTATTCATCCTTTCTGATGGAGGCATAATACTCCATAGTGTATATGGACCACATCTTCCTTATCCATTCATCCGTTGAAGGGCATCTTGGTTCTTTCCACAGTTTGGCGACCGTGACCATTGCTGCTATAAACATTGGGGTACAGATGGCCCCTCTTTTCACTACATCTGTATCTTTGGGGTAAATACCCAGTAGTGCAATTGCAGGGTCACATCAGGGAGATTCGAATTAAAACCACATTGAGATACCATCTTACATCAGTTAGAATGGCCAAAATTAGCAAGATAGGAAACAACATGTGTTGGAAGGGATGTGGAGAAAGGGGAGCCCTCTTACACTGTTGGTGGGAATGCAAGATGGTGCAGCCACTTTGGAGAACAGTGTGGAGATTCCTCAAGAAATTAAAAATAGAGCTTCCCTATGACCCTGCAATTGCATGCTGTAAATTTCTATTTAAGCCATAGCTTTAGCTGCATCCCACAGGATGTTTTTTTAATTTTGGTAAAAAACACATAACATTGAATTTACCATGTTAACCATGTTTAAGTGTTCAGAACAGTAGTGTTAACTATATGTATATTGTTGTGCAACAGATTTCTAGAACTTTTTCATCTTGAAAAACTGAAAATCTGCACCTATTAAACAACAACTCACTTTTTCCCCCTCTTGCCTCTGGAAACCATATTCTTTTTTTTTAAGAGTAAATTTTCTTTTTTCCCCAGCTCTATTGAGATATAATTGACATATAACACTGTATAAATTTAAGGTGTACAAAACAATCTAAGTAAATCTGATAATGTTGATTTGGAGATGGTTATATTAATAGATTAGAATTTTCCCCAATTATTATCACTTTCTTTTTATGCGCAATGTGTATTTTGCAAAGTCTAACATTGGGATGTATTGTGTGACACCTACACAAATTTAAAAATGTATTATTATAATATCAATTCCTTCAAATGAAAAATATTTGGCACTCATAAATATCACTGAAAGCTTCAAAATAATTTTGTTTAAAAATAAAATTTTTAAAACTATAAAATATGTAAGGTGTACAATAGAATTTAATATATGTATATATTCCAAAAGGATAACCACCTTCTACTTTCTGTTTCTTTGAGTTTGACTACCTTAGATACCTCTAAAATAGAACCATATAGTATTTGACTTTTTGTGACTGGTTTATTTTACTTAGCATAATGTCCTCAGGTCCGTCAGTGTTGTAAAGTGTGACAGGATTTCCTTTTTTAAGGCTGCATAATATTTCAGTGGATGTTTATACCACATTTTCTTTATCCATTCAGCCATTAATGGCCATTTAAGTTGCATCTACCTCTTGGCTATAGTCAATAATGCTGCAATGAACACAGTGTGAAATTATCTCAAGATCCTGTTTTTTAATTCTTTTATATATACACCAAGAAGTTAGATTGCTGGATCATATGGTAATTCTATTTTATTTTTTCCTCTATCTCCGTATTGTTTTCCATAGAAGCTGTACCATTTTATAGTCCCATCATCAGTGCACAGAGATTCCAATCTCTCCTCATACTTACCAGCACTTATTTTTAAATGTGTGTGTTATATTTAATAGTGGCCATCCTAATGGGTATAAGGTGATGTCTCATCGTGGTTTTGGTTGGCATTTCCCTATTAATTAGTGACATTGTGAATCTTTTCATATGCACATATGCCCGTTTGTACATCTTCTTTGGGGAAATGTCCTTTGAAGTCTTAGAAGCATATTTTAATCAGGTTATTTGATTCTTTGTTGTTGATTTAGGAGTTCTTTATATTCTCTCATTATTAACTCCTCATTGGATGTATGGTTTCCAAATACTTTCTCCCATTCCACAGCTTGCCTTTCAATCTGCTGATCATTTCTTTTGCTGTGCAGTAGCTTTTCAGTTTGATGTAGTCTCATTATCTGCTTTTGCTTTTGTCACCTGTACTTTTGGTGTCGTAGCCAAGAAATCATTGCCAGACCAATGTTATAAAGCTTTTCTTCCATGGTTTCTTTTAGGAATTTTATAGTTTTGGGTCTTAGGTTTAGGCATCTCACAAGTTTTCATGCATAGTTTTTTTACAGTCATTAAGTCAAAATAGTCTCTAATTTCAATTGTGATTCCTTCTCTAACCATAAGTAATTTCAAAGTTAATTTCTTAATTACAAAACAGTTGAGTAGAGTCTAATTGAATCTCATCAAAAAAGCATGATTTTTCCTCTCATTTAGCAGGAGCTAGATTTAATTTTGTACCCCCCTTAGCTCTGTAATGGTGTCAAAAGTGCTGCTCAGAATCTTTCTCAATTGCCTCTTAAGGAATCAGCAAATCTCCCTAGAAGAAGAATCTCTAAACAGTATTTTAGTTCTTCACTGCTATTTAAGCTCTCTGATGCCTGCAAGCTGCTATTTTTTTTAAGCTTTTGTTCAGATAACCTAGTTGTTCTCAGTGGATGGATTGGTCCAAATGAATTATTCTGCCATTTCCAGAAGTAAAAGTTTCTTAGATGAAATAGATAGACAAATATACATAGAAATACCTAAAATGCAGTTTAAGTTGCATGGCTCTTCAAAGATTATGTGATTCCTCTCTCCTGCATTTTGGTAGTAAAATCTACTATCCTCACAAATGACATGGGTGTATATGGAGGAAGGTAGCATAAATTGACAAAAGGATGAAATTTCACATCTGCATTGTTGTGGTGCGGAGCATGCGGAAACAGCAGAGGCCGTGAGAACTCACAAAAATCTTGGGGAGTATTTTGGATATCCTCAGGGCAGCCTTTTTAAAATCTTTCTTTAATTGAATTATAATCAGCATAGAGTTTATATTAGTTTCAGGCATACAATATAATGATCCAATTCTATGCATTACTCAGTGCTCATCACAGTAAGTGTTCTCAGGGCAGTCTTTCTTGAGTATTAAAGGTGACAGGGACCTCTGGATGGCAATGCGGTTCAAATACAAAGAACTATGCAAGTGTCGTGCTACTCAGTTCCTCACCTGTTCTTTATCCATGTATATGCTTTTTATCCTTTTATTTAGAGTTGGTGGTGATTATAAAGCATGCAGCAAGCACAAGAGCGAGGCAAAGCTAGAGGTAACAGAGGACACTGAGCAGCTGCTCACTATATTAATGAAAAGGTAAGAGGATGTTGCTAAGTCTGTTTCTGTTGGTTTCAATAATCTAATTTGTTTTAGCATGTAATAAAATCAGGTTATAGTTTGGAAAGCACTTTATTAAAATTTCTGTGGGAAAAATAATTTTATTATTGCTACTCTTCTATATCCTAGTGCTAAGTTCCTTTTTCTCATTGAAACATCTGTATTACTCATGTTTTTATATCACTCTTATTATAGCAAAATGGGCTACCCACTATGGCAGTGCACTGTAGGGGGAAGTTACAACTATCAGACTTCTTTAAAAATTGTCTGGACCTGGACGGAAGACATTGTAATAGGCTTAAATTGTTTCAATGCTTCTACCAGAATAGTCAGGCTGTCAGAAATAATATGTGGTTTGACCAGAGAAATAAAAAATTGGCAGCCTCATACTGGAAGAAAAGAATAAGACTTTCACAGAACTGAATAAGCCATATATAAGCACAAATTCAGAAGATGCCAATACAAACACACTTACTCTTCCTTTCCCACACACAAAATAATCCATTAATAAATTTATCATCGTAATAAAATTGTTCTGGTAACATGATGCCTATACTAAAGACTTAATTAAATATTCACCCACTGTGTTCCAGGAAATATGCATTCTATGAGATGTTAATAGAATTCTCAAAAAAGTATTTTCTATCCTAATCAATTTAGGTAGCTTTGCATAGTACATCTGCCTCCTGGAAACTCACAATGTACATTTTAAGTGCTCTGGGAATTCCTACAATAAAGAGACATCCTTAACTCAGCATTTAACAAAGTTATTTTGGCTACTCAATCATGAAACACTTCCAACATCTTACTGAATTGCTCAGTGGAATTTTGGGGGGCTGGGAGTTGGGGAATGGTAATGTAATATCAGGAAATAATTCATTTCCAAACCAGAAATGGGTTAAGAAGTTAGGAGGCCCAGCATTATTTTTCCAGGAGTTTTGGGTCTGACAAAAATTCAAGCTGTACTCACTACCCCTTCCCTCATGCCATTCTATCTCCCACGACATTTTATTTGTTTGTTTTTCAGATTTCATTTTTAAGTAATCTCTATACCCCATGAGGAGCTCAAACTCACTACCCCAAGACTGAGTCACATGCTCTACTGACTAAGCCAGCCAGGTGCCCCATTAATATTCAGTAAGCCAGATGGAGAATGGTCCCCAGTATATGGATATCAGAGGTCACAGATGCTCATTCTGCCCTGAATTATTGTGAGATCTTGAGGAACTTAAAACCTCTGAGCTTCTTTATTGATACAATGGAGTTAATCCTGCTTTTTATTCAATATCAACAAATATTAAAAGCCAATTATGAGAAAGTTTACATTCTAGGAAGGAGGGAGGGAAGAAGGGAGGGAAGTAGGCAAAGAAAGATTTTATAGGTATAAAAATAAACAAGGAAATATCAGTAAGTGATAAGTTCTGTGAAAATAATTAATATAGGATGATGTGATAGTATTTGGATGACTACTTGTATTGAATGAGAAAGGCAAGGGAGAGACTCTGAAGAGGTGTTATAGAAGCTGAAATTTGAATTATAGGCAGGCAGATCTTTATGAAGGGATCTCAGGAGAAAGAGCACTGAGAGGTCTTAAACTGGCTGAATGTGATGGGTGGGGATCCTGGGTAGAGGTAAGAGATCAGCTTGGAGAAGGAGGCAAAAACCAGATCAAGTATGGCTTCTCAAACCATGCTATTTGGGTTTTATTCCAAGTCTAATGAAAAGCCACTGGAACATTCCAAACATGGAAGCAACAGGATCTACCCGATCTATATCACAGAATAATTATAAAGATCAAATGAAATGTTGTATGTGAATCTGACCACACTCAGACAGGAAATTTAAGGAGAATTTTTTAAAGAAACTAGTTGCCAGGGTGCCTGGGTGGCTCAGTCAGTTAAGCATCTGCCTTTGGCTCAGGTCATGATTCCAGGGTCCTGGGATCGAGCCCATGTCAGGCTCCCTGTTCAGTGGGAAGCCTGCTTCTCCCTCTTTCTCTCTTTCTCTGCTCCTCCCCCTATCTTGTATTCTCTCTCAATAAATAAAGTCTTTGCAAAAAAAAAAAAAAGAAGAAGAAGAAGAAAAAGAAAGAAAGAAAAGAAACTATTTGCCATAAATAGTTTTTAAAAAATATTTTATTTACTTCTTTGACACAGAGAGAGAGACAGCACAAAGTGGGGGGGGGGGGCAGCTGGCAGAGAGAAAAGCAGTCTCCCCACTGAACAAGGGGCCCGATATGGGACTTGATCCCAGGACCTTGGGATCATGACCTGAGCCAAAGTCAGATGCTTAACCAACTGAGCCACAGGTTTTAGGAAACCAACCAGAAGCAGTTTTGTACCTATGGACTACTAAAAGAGGGACTCCATTACAGTCTAAACCTGAAGGGATTAACTGTCCAATCTCAGAAAGTAATTATGTGGAGAATGCCAAATGAAATTCAGGAAATTGATACAGACAAGCTGCAGCCTTGTGAAAGGGGGAGGGACAATGTCACTCTCCTCTGCACCCCCATTGATGGAACCCAACCAGGAGGCGAAGAAGTCCACTAATGAAGATGTACACAGAGCGTAACAGGAATAGTGGAGAAAGGAGCCAGAGGAGCAGCAGAAAGGATCCAGCACACTTCAATCTTTTGCTTCTCAGCATCCATTCTCATTCTTTGCCTAGGTGAAAAATTTCTGTTTCAGTCAGCTACCATAGCATCACAGTCAGTTTGGTCATATCACCATTCGTAACCTAAATTGTTAACCACCAGCAGTATTCTTCATAAAAGGAGTGAGAGGAGACATGGGGAAAAGAAGGAATTGTTATAAGACAAAGCTGCTCCAATCTCTGCTTCTGTAGGTGGTTAGTAGGCCCAAGTTGTCACCCTAGTGACTTTCTTCCAATTCTCATTCCATATTTTCCTTGTTTTCCCAAAGCACATTAGCTGGATAGCTTCTCAACCTAGTTATCTGAGTCAAATCTGTAGGTCTTATAGGAGCTGAGTCCTTCGATGGCCCTATCTTTATTGTGTTGCCAGGGTTTTCCACTGGAGTAATAAAATCCTAAGTAGACAGGAACCCCACCTATGTTCTGTACAGCGGTAACTCCATTTCCCCTGGGTAATCAAGATCAACATCCCAGCCAGTACAATAACTTCTTCTCTGTCTACTCCTTCATTAGCTTAAAACTGCCAGTTGGCAGTTTCTATTTCTAATGCAATGGAACTCTTATTTAATTCCCTAATGGATGATTTCCACCCTCCAGTACTGTAAGTTCAGGGAGACCAAGGTCACATAGATGGAAAAAAAATAAAGTCCCCCAAATACTTACTTGGTACAATAACTGGAAAGTCCATTTTTACTTCCAGGTTTCAGTACTAGAGAAGAAGATTTCTTATATTGGCCCTCCATTCTGTAGATAACACTCTGTCCTCATAGGATTTATCTCTTGATGGTGTCAAAAGTGAGCCCTCAGATGCCATTTCACAGTTCTAAGAGACTGACCTGAATATCATGAACGGTGTCATACTAAGAGCTCAGCAATGGCCTCTGCTACAGGTGGACTGTATAGTGTGGATGAATCAGCCTTGGTGAGAGTGTGCCGTGGTGGTGAGTCCATGCATAGCATCCATTGCTGCCACCATGCCCACTTGATATATACTTCCATTGGCCAGTCATATGAATGGCTAGGAGAAGAGGCTGGCAGACATCCTTAGAAGGAATAATCTTGTCCATTTAATTGTTGAAAGCATTTCTTCACCATTGGGATACTCTCTAATGGGTATCTACTTGGAACACACATATCTTTCCACCCTGTGTCCATCCCGGGAGGCCCATCCACATACCTCTCCCTAGACCTTGCAATTAATCTTCCTATTTTTCTGTTCCAAAGCCTATACTACCGACCTACACAGTTTATGTAAATTAATTCTTCAGATGATCTCTCCTTCTACCTGAAGTGGATAACCAGATGACTGCCCAAAGTTCTGCCCACTGAGAAAATTTTCTCTCATCATTGTCTTTTAGTGCTACCCTTAAGTGAGGTTCTAATACATTACAGCTCTCCATGTATGTTTAATGCCTACATGCTCTCTGCTCATAAACCAGGCGCCTTCCTTCTCCTCTCCCGTCAGCTGCTCATAGAGAATCCCCCATGAGACTGTAGTTGTAGTCTGCAGAAAACGCAGGAAAGCCGTAAGCAGCTGCCATGGGAGTCTGTGCATGGACTCAGCCACTTGTTCATATGATTTATTTTGCCTTCTGACTCTCCTGGACCCTGTCTCACATATACCATTTTCACTTTAAACCGGAATGGTGTGCACATGTCTCAATTTATGGTGCAAGCAATTATGTAACACCCAGTTCATAATGAGCAGTCTGGGTCACATATTCACTTATATTCAAAGGTTGGACATGCAGTTTTTGCCAGGCCAAATAGCAAGCTAAAAGGTGTTTTTCAAGTAGAGAATAGGCGTCCGAGGGTTTCCAAACACCTAAGGGCCTATACTGTGAGCTTGCCCGAAGCTCCATACAGTATCTCTGAAACAAATGCTTAGCACCATTGGATCTAATAGGTCATTAGTGTGAACAGTGGAGACTTGCCAAGAGCCTTTAGCCTTTGCTGCTTTTCTTGCTCCAAGCTCCAAATCCAGCAGCCTTATACAAGGTCTCAAACAAATGGTAGCCCCAGTATCCCCATATGTTATATATGCAGCCTCCCATGTCCAGAGACTCGTGACATGTTGTGCTCATTCTTTGTGGTGGGCACGCAAGATGCAGAAACTTATTTCTCCGTTTAGAAGGAATATTCCCAATATACCTAAGATGCCTGGATACCCACAAACTTCACCAGTGACAGATCCTTGAGATCTCTTACCCTTCGGCACATGTACGTTTTAGGAAGCCACGTGGGTACTTGAGAGTTCCTGCTCACCAGGTCCCTTAGTGTAATTGCATTAAAGGAATGCAGTAGAATAACGTGCTCTGGAGTATCAAGATGTTTGAGTTTCCTCTAAACCACATTATAACAGAGACGAAGTAAGTTGACATAGACAGTGGGTGGCTCAGTATTCGGCTATCCTTAACCCTTGAAAGCAAACTGCATCTTGTTGTTTAGCTGATAGAGATGTCAAAAAAACATTTACTAGATGAAGAGTCATACACCAGGATGAGGGCTATGCTTATTTGCTGATTTGGTGAAGATGCCACACCCAGAACCTCAACTAGGACACGCGTTACCATTTGTTAGGTCTGTGAACATCCACAGTCCTTGATAAACAGTAACAAACAAATGAATAAATAAATCTTTTTTAAAAGATTTTATTTATTTATTTGAGAGACAGAGACCACAACTAGGCAGAGAAGCAGGCAGAGAGAGAGGAGGAAGCAGGCCCCCTGCTGAGCAGAGAGCCCTATGTGGGGCTCGATCCCAGGATCCCAGGATCATGACCCGAGCTGAAGGCAGAGGCTTTAACCCATTGAGTCACCCAGGCGCCCCCAAATAAATAAATCTTAATGAATTTCTTCCACTGCTAAATGGATTCATTAGCAAAAGAATGAAAAATTCATCTCCTCAAATAGAAATAATACCTGGCCTCCCTTTTCTGAATGCTGGGTTCCCTTGCCCACTGAAGTGTTAATAGTTTGGGGACTTCAGGGCCACAGTAGGAATAAAATAAATTGTCCTATTTGTGGTTGGTGGGGGATGTTGGGATTTGAGGTAAGAGGGAAGTGTGGTCTTACACGAGGAGAGATTTGGATTCCTTTTAAATTTAGTTAAATTTAAATTAAATTCATTTTTAAAAGATGAAGAGGCAGCAGCTTTCCTAACAAGCAGAGTTCATGGCCTGTTCAGGGCAGCACCCTGGGAAATTGCCAGACCTCTGGTTGGAGTGGCAGCATGGATCTGGGATAGAGCCCCTAAGTACCCTTACCTCACATGGTGAAGGTGCTGATGGCCAAGCTTGACATAGAAGAGCCAGTGAAGTTACCCACCTGAAAAAGTTCTTAAGAGCTTGCACACTTAGGATTTCCGTGGTGACTGGGTATGTCCAAGGCAGAAGCCAGTTCTTGCACAATCCTAAGAGAGAAGAAAGGAAAGTCCATGAGAAGTTACTGGATCTGGATATCCCACTACTCAGGCAGCTGAGAAAAATTACATTTCTTCAGTAGGATTCTTAAAGGTACTTTTATTCTGGTGTATATATTATAAGGCCCACTGAAGCCTTATACACGGAAAGCAGCAGCTTAACCATATTCCAACAATGATGCAAGCCTATTGAATCTCATGCAGAAACGAGCTCTGACAAGGGACTATACTTCATTTCCCTCTGTGTAAGTCTGTCACTCTTGCTTTCATGCTGCTTCTTCACAAGTGCTTTTATAACAGTCTTAACAACCATGTAAACATATCAAGTTTTAAATATTATTTAAAGGGCACCACTATTGGAAGATTATTCGAAGAAAATTTGCTACCCCACTTTCTTACATCAGAAAGTCAACAAAATTTTACTTTAACAAAAACTGAAACTGAAATTTTTCTTTCATGTGATGTTTTCACAACGCATAATTTAAAAATCACCCTTGCTATGAGAATAGTGCTGCTCACTCCATCAACTCTTAATTAAATGCAGACTTCTCAACACACGTACAAGAAAGACTAATTTGCCCAAGATCTGTGGCTTGCTCCATTATTCTAGCATGACACAAAGAAAGCATTCTCTGCTTTTCTTTCCCAGTGGCATGATGGCTAAAAAAAACTATAAAGAAAATTTTCTTCAGCCTGAAGTTGGAAGCTATGTTTCACTGGATTTTTAAAACAAACTTTAAAACACCTAAGCATTATGTATTTTTGACAAAGACAATGGTTTTTCTCTAATTAGCAAAACCAATGGCACCTTGTTTATTTTTTTATTTTTAAATTTGAGTATAGTTGACATGCAATGTTACATTAGTTTCAGGTGTAAAACTTAATGACTTGACAAGTTTATACATTATGCTATGTTCCCTGCAAGCATAGCTGCCATCTGTCCCATTACATCCCTATTACAATATCACTGTTCTCCTTATGCTCTGCTTTCTAGACCCATGACTTACTCATTCCATAGCTAGAGGCCTATATCTCCCTCTCCCCTTCACCCATTTTGCCCATCCACACTCCTCCCCTGTCCCCCTAGTAACCATCTCTTTGTTCCCTGGATTTATAGGTTTGAGTCTGCTTTTCGTTTATTCATTTTTTAGATTCCATATATGAGTGGAATCCTATGGTATATGTCTTTCTCAGTCTGACTTATTTCATTCGGCATAATACCCTCTAAGTGCTTGCATGTTGTGTCAAACAGGACAACTTCATCCTTTTTCATGGCTGTGTAATATTCCATTATGTGTATATATACCACATTTTCCTTATCCATTCATCCCCTGATAGACACTTAGGTTGTTTCCATGTCTTGGCTATTATAAGGAATGCTGCAGTAAATGTAGAGATGCATTTATCTTTTTGAGTCCGTATTTTCATTTTGCCTTGGTGAATACCCAATAATGGAATTATTGGACCATATGGTACTTCTATTTTTAATGTTTTCAGTAAATTTCCTACTGTTTTCCACAATGGCTGTACCAATTTACATTCCCACCAACAGTGCGCAAGGGTTCCTTTTGCTCTACACCCTTGCCAACCCTTGTTGTTTCTTGTCTTCTTGATTTTAGCCAATCTAATAGGTGTGAGTTGATAGCTCATTGTGGTTTTGATTTGCATATTCATAATGATTGGCGATGTTGAGAATCTTTTCATGTCTCTCTTGGCCATCTGTATGTCTTCTTTGGAAAAACGTCTATTCAGAGCCTCTGATCTGAATATTTTTTTAAAACAGTAGTGTTGTTTGGTGGTGGTGTATGAGTTCTTTATGTGTTTCGGATATTAACCCCTTATTGGATATATCATTTGCAAATATCTCCCATTCATTAGGTTGTCTTTTGTTTGTTGATGGTTTCTTTTGCTATGCAAAACCTTTTTATTTTGATGTAGTCCCAATAGTTTATTTTTGCTTTTGTTTCCCTTGCCTTAGTAGACATACCTAGAAAAATGTTGCTCCTGACCCTAGAGGAAAAGTTCTCAGTTTTTCACCTTGAGGATGTTGTTAGCTGTGGGTTTTTCACAGGTGGCCTTTACATGTTGAGGTACGTTCCCTGTTACCACATTTTGTTGAGAGTTTTCATCATGAATATTGAATCTTGTCAAACGCCTTTTCTGCATCTATTGAGATGATCATATAATTTTTATCATTTGTTTTGTTGATGTGGTATATGGCCTTGGTTGATTTGTGAATATTGAACCATCCTTGAATCCCAGGAATAAATGCCACCTGATTGTGGTGAATGATCTTTTTAATGTATTGTTGTATGAAGTTTGCTAATATTTCACCGAGAATTTTTGTATCTATGTTCATCAAGGATTTGGCCTGTAGTTTTCCTTTTTTTTATCGTCTTTGGTTTGGGTATCAGGGTAATGCTGGCCTTGTAGAATGTACTTAGAGGCTTTCCTTCAAGTTTTTGAATAGTTTGAGGAAAGTAGGTATTAACTCTTTTTTTTTTTTTTTTTAAAGAGAGAGAGCAGAGAGGGGGCAGAAGAAGAGGGAGAGAAAGAATCTTAAGTAGGCTCCATGTCCAGGAGCCTGACTTGGGGCTCAATCTCATGCATAAGATCATGATCTGAGCCAGAATCAAGAGTCAGACGCTTAACTGAGTCAGCCACTCAGGCACCCCAACTCTTTTTTAAATGACTGGTAGAATTCACTTGTGAAACTTTCTGATTCTGGACTTTTATTTTTTGGTAATTTTTAAATTGCCAGTTCAATCTGTTCACTTATAATCACTCTATTCTTGTTTTTTATTTCTTCCTGGTTCAGTTTTGGAAGATTACATGTTTTAGGAATTTGTCCATTTCTTCTGTCCAGTTTGTTGGCATATAATTTTTTATTGTATTCTCTTATAATCCTTTGTGTTTCTGTGGTATTAGTTGTTACTTTTGTCTCATTTCTGATTTTATTTATTTGGGTCTTTTCTCTTTTTTCTTGATGACTCTGGCTAAAGATTTGTCAATTTTGTTTAACCTCTTGAAGAACCAGCTCTTGGTTTCATTGATTTTAATTTCTTTTTTCCCTTTCCCTCCTCCTTCTCTCCCCTTCTCTTTCTCCCTCTCCTTCTCCTTCTTCTATCTGTGTCATTTATTTCTGCTGTGATTTTTATTACTTCCTTTCTTCTATTCACCTTGTGCTTTGTTCCTCTTTTTCTAGTTTCTTCAAGCATAAAGTTAGATTGTTTATTTGAATTTTTTGTTTTTGTGATAGCCTGTATTGCTATATACTTCTCTCTTAGAACTGCTTTCACTGTGTCCCAGAGATTTTGAACGATTGTGTTTTCATTTTCATTTGGCTCCATGTATTTTTTTATTTCTTCTTTGATTGGTTAATTAACCCGCTGGTTGTTTAGTATCATGTTGTTTAGTCTCCACATGTTTGTGGAGTTTTCCCCCGTTTTTTCTTGTGATTTATTTCTAGTTTCATACCATTGTGGTTGGAAACATGCATGATATGATTTCAATCTTTTTACATTTATTGAGGCTTGTTTCATGTTTTGGAGAATGTTCCATGTACACTTGAAAAGAATGTGTATTCTGTTGTTTTTGGATGGAATATTCTGTATATATCTGTTATGTTCATTTGGTCAAATGTGGCAATCAAAGACATTATTTCCTTATTGATTTTCTTTCTGGATGATCTATCCATTGATGTAATTAGAGTGTCAAAGTCCCCTATTACTGTATTACCGTCAGATTCTCTCTTCATGTCCATTAATATTTGCTTTAGGTATGTAAGTGCTACAGTGTTGGGTGAGTAAATATTTATAATTGTTGTATTCTCTTATTGGATTGATCTTTTATCATTATGTAATACCTTTCTTTGTCTCTTGTTACAATCTTTGTTTTAAAGTCATTTTGATATAAGTATTGCTTTCCTGGCTTCTTTTTCAATTCCATTCACTTAGTGAATGTTTTCCCATCCTTTCACGTTCAGTCCATATGTGTCTTTAAGTCTGAGGTGAGTCTCCTATAGGCAGCATATAGATTGGTCTTTTTATCCATTCTGCCATTCTATGTCTTTTGGTTGGCCATTTACATTTAATGCAATAATTTATAGCTATGTATTGCTTGCCATTTTTAAAATTCGTTTTCTGGTTGTTTTTGTAGTTCTTTGCTCCTTCTTCTCTTGCTCTCTTTCTTTGTGATTAATGAGTATCTATAATTTTTCATTTGGCTTTATTTCTCTTTATTTTTTGTGGATCTATCATAAATTTTGGGTTTATCCTACATAAATAGAAGTCCATATTAATTTGATGGTCATTGAAGTTCAAACATGCATGATATAATTTTAATTCTAAAAAAATTCATTCTAAAAAAAAAAAGAAAAAGAAAAAAATCTTTTTCATCTTCTTTTCCCTCACCTCTTCCCTTTTGCTCCCTTCTCCACCTTTTATGTGTATGTTGTCATATTTTACATCTTTTATTCATATTTTTTCTTATGTCTAATTATAGCCATATCTTTTCTACTTAAAGATTTCTTTTTTTAACATTTCTTGTAAGGCTGATTTAGTGATGATAAACTCCTTTATCTTTTGTTTATCTGGGAAACTCTTTATCTCTCCTTCAAATCTGAATGATTACCTTGAAATGGCACCTTATTTAACTCAATAAATGTTAACACTGGAAATCAATTTGCCTGTCCACACTCTTGTCTTAGGAAGTTGAAATGAAACAAATCCCTAGAGAAATTTTCTTGTTCTAGGCCAATGAACACTTAGCACAAGCATACTAAAAAAATGCAGAACTGTCTAAAAAACAATTCTATAAAAAGTATTTTTTTAATACTTTTTAATACTGCAAGATATTCATGGGAATCCAAGAACATTTAAGCCATGGGCACAAACTATTCAAGAGCCATGCCTTCCACAAACATTTGAAAACCTAGCATCATTGTCATTATATAACACATGCTGGAAGTTTCAGAGGTTTAAAGGAAAAGGAGAGACTGGAAATGCCAAAATAACCTCTGTAAACACAGTTTCTTTAATTTACTCCCATTTGTTTTTACTTTTCCACTTGTGGCCTAATAATGATGTAATAGAATCTGGATACATCATTCATCAAAGTGACAGATGAAAGTTTTTCTAAGTTTTGTGATTTTCAAAAATTAAGGAAAAAAATTAAACTCTTAGAATATTATACTCTGGTGACTTCTGTAGATCACAAATGTTCAAAACACCTAGAAACGGTGTTTTCTAGGATGTTTTCCAAAAATTCAAGAGATCCAGTCCTGGATACCTCTAAGAGGGGTTTGTCTTTTAATACATTTACAGCTTTTTCAAGCACTCAGTAAATAGTCTAGGCTTGTCATCCAGACCCCAGTGCATTAGAGCTACACATAAGCAGGTCTATGCATTATTTCTCCCAGGGTCAAGAGTCAGTGTTTAAAAAAATTTTTTTCTTTCTTTCAGCCAAAATTTGAAGGATTTTATAGCCCTTAACTGTTATAAAAGAAAAATTACCACTAAAAATAGTACAATGGAAATCATTGGTAGAGGAGCTTTGAATCTACTACCAATAAGGAAACTGAGTGAACAGGTAAAATATGACCTGTTAAGGAACTTCTGTGATTTTTTTAAAAAATAAAAATCATCCCAAATCAACTTAAGTTAGTGAAATGTAATAGAACCAACACCTGATACATCATCACCCCTGGCTTATTAGCCAAAAAATGAGATCCTCAAAGTTTACTTTGGTGCTAACAATGTAAAATGTACCTTTGGTAGATGGATACAGGCTACTTCCTTCTTTTAAATGTTTGTCTTCTCTGTAGTACTCTTGTTAGTAAATATAGTATGTTGCAGGTTTTTAGACAGTGTCTTTGAAAAGAAAAAAGACTTTAGTGATGACAGTAGCAGCTGATTAGTGTTTTAGGGAGTTTTCTGTTTTCTTTCCATGAATAACAATGTTGATTCAAGTTGATGTAAGACCCACAAATAACCCCAAGTTAGCAAATATTTTATGATTTAAATGAAATCACACAAATTTTATTTTTTTTCTGCATGGGTGATGTAATCCTCTGGGGGAAAAAAAAAGAACAGGCACAGAATTCCAGTTTCTCAATGGCAGCACAACCATACCCTACTACAGCATCACTGACAATAGCCTGCAATCCCTGATCTCCTCCCCCACAAAAGGGATTGTACAAGCCAGCTGTTACTGCCTTAAGAATGATAACTTGCTCCATCTCTAGCCACATCACTCCTGTTAAGTTTCTCATTCCTATTGTTAATTAATGAAGAAATTAAGTAATCAAACTCAACAGTATGTCTGTCTGGTTGGGAAAGGGAGGGTGAGTTAAGGGTGTGCTTCATGCTACCAGTCTAAAGCCAAACCTGGAAAGTGTCAGTTGATTGGTTGGTTGGATTGTTTAGTTTACTATAAAAGACTTATTAAAAGAAAAATAAGATATTCTTCCAAAGTCAAATAATATTATTGATTGGGGAAGCCTGGTGTGTATAGGCAATCTACTTCAAATAGAACAGCATTCCTTTGAGACAGAGGTCTGTTACTTTCTCAGAATCATGTCTGTGTGGTTCTAAGAACAGCATATATGATCCATCCTACTTTCAATATTGGCAAAGCAAGTCTAAATTTAATCAAAACATATCCACTTACTGTGTTCTTCCCACCTACATAACCATTTTAATCAAGCCAATAACAGAAGGAAGTACAAAAACCAGCACTTGAGCAGCTTCATAGAACAGGTGGTATGAGAAGATCTGGGAAAATAGTTCAGATTGAAATTTTATCTTCTTTCTCTTCCCAAACTCAGTAACATGGCCATAGAACAATACCAAAGCCTGTTAACTCAAGGAGAGAAAATAGAAAAGGAAACAACATTGGACCAAAGATGTCAGCACATTGGAAGATGGGAAATAGAAGGAATGATAGTAACTGAGATGGTTGATATAGGAAATAGAAACCCCAGGGCACAGAGGAAGAAATGTGATACTCCTGCAGAAGATTAGAAGGGCCCATGATTTGAAGCATTAGGTATTTCTGACGGTGGGATCAACGTGTGAGGCTGAATCCAACAGGCTAGACAAAAGCCTATACTGAAGAAATCAGGTAATTTCTTCCACTTTGTTGATTAGGGCAACTAACCCTCATTCTCCTCACCACCTATGCAGCCACTGTGTGGACCACAGATACAGCTCCTAAAGGCACTCAACCAGAAAGGCTCCAGATTCGGAAACATTGCCTGGAAGGAGTATGGAGAAACTTGAGGCTGAAAATGAGATTAAGTGAAGTGTGTATGGTGAACTGTAGGACTTCATTGCTTTCTTCCCTTACTATCACATACAGGAGACTGAAGGACTCCTCTCTGGAGAAATTGACTGGCCATAAAGAGAAGAGCTGGAGACATAGACCCTGAGGGGTGTCCCAAAGAACAAAGGAAGCTCAACCCTGGGCCAATTTACAGTGATAACATCCATTAGAAAACAAGACCCACCCAAAGACAGAGTGTTCAACCAGAGAGGCAGGGGAGGCCTTGGTTAAGAGCTCAGACTCTGAAGACAACTGCCTAGGTTCAAATCCAGGCTTTACCCATGCCTCCCTTTGGCCTTGGGCTAATATATATTTCATGTTTGAATAAAATGGGGATAGTAACAGTTTCTTCATTGTGGCTGTTGTTGGGATATGTATTAGTTTGCTAGGGCTGCCATAACAAAGTACCACACATTGGATGTCTTAAACACTAGAAATGTATTGTCTCTCAGTTCTGGAGACTTGAAGTCCAAAATAAAGCAGTCAGCAGGATTTATTCCCTCTGAGGCCTCTTTCCTTGGCCTGTAGATAGCTGCCTTCACTCTGTATCTACACATGGTTTTTCTTCTGTGTCCATGTCTAATCTCCTCTTCTTATACCAGTCATATTGGATTAGGGCCCACCCATATTTCTTCATTTTAACCTAATTACCTTTTTAAAAATCCTAGCTCCAAATATATTCACATTCTGAGGTACTGGGTGAGAGTGCCGAATCTTAACCACTAGACCACCAACGAGGTTACATTCTGAGATACTGGGAAATAGAACTTCAACGTATGAATTTTGAGGGGACACAATTCAGCTGATAAAATTAAATGTGTTAATTATGCAAAGGGTTTAGGACAATGTTTAATACACATAAGTGCTGTCTAATATCCTTTTGATGCCTCACTCCTAAATAGGAATTGATGGTCAAAAATCACCTTGCAGTCTCAGTGGGGCATCCAACTTGAAAGACTAAGACCAAAAAATATTTTTTAAAAGAGAGAATTTGGAATAAACTGAGACAGCTCAGAGAAGAAAAGGTCAAAGAAACTATAATAAACATTGTTAGAGGAATTAGTGAAGGTATTGCAGTTAATAAGAAAAGACTAGTCTAAAGTAATGGACAATATGAAGAAAAGACAACAAAATCAGAGGATCAAACCAACAGATGAAGGTGTTCTTGCAGGAGGTTTTTGGAAAAGTTCTCATGGGCTCGGCATCTTTGAGGGGAGGGAAAGAAGCAGGATTGGCAGAGAGAGAAGTTGAACTATAGGGAAGTGACAATAAAGACCCAGCTGATCCTGATGTGGAGAACAACTGCAAAGGAAAAAAAAAAATTAAACTTCCTTATAACTTATAACCCATTGATTAGTACTTAAGACAGGGTAACCTTCCTCCAGGAACTCAACTGCCTTAATCTTAATATTTTGCTAAAGGCAAAGGCAACCTTAGCTTGAATTAGCCTGGCCTCTGTCTTCTTTAACATATGAAAATCCCTTTGGGAAATTCCTTTATCTCTACCTCCCAAGATATACATTAGCAATTATTCAAGCATATGACCCACTGATATACATCTAAAGGTGTCACGACTAGGGTTTTACTAGACACGGGTAAATGACCTTATCTTAACAGCAGCTAGCCCCTCAAGGTCCTCAAAACCTTGCTTCCAAATTCCTTAGACACTTGTACTATCCCTAAACCTCTCCCAACTTGAAAGTATATAATCAGTCACTTCTCACAACCCCAGTGCGGCTCTCTCTGCCCACAGTTCCTGTCCCTGTTCTTTAATAAAATCACCTTTTTGCACCCAAGACGTCTCAAGAATTCTTTCTTGACCTTTTGCTCCCAGACTCCAACGTTTCACTTTACTCCCACTGGCAAGTCGGACTGGGTTGGCCCCTCAGAACTGTCCTGAATTGGACTGATAGAGTTGGGCCTTTAAAATGTCACATAGATTGTTACTGACTGTGGGCTGTCCGTAGGAAGGGAAAATGACCTTGGGTGTGGCAGCTCTTCCCAGTCACTGCCAGTGCTGAGAGAGGGGCCCAGTGGAGAGCTACCAACTGCCAACACTTTAAGCAGCAGGGGATTGAGCACTTCAGTTCCAAAGTGGGCATGAGGAGGGGAGGAAGGGGCATTCTGGGCAGCACTCTGCTGCATTCACCACAGATGTCTAGTCTTTGTTTTATCTCTTCACTCATGCAAAACATAATTTTTCATCTTTGTAGTTTTAGTACATGCATTTCGTTATCTCATTGTTTTATTTTCTCAGATTTGGAGGGTTAATTCTCTTAACTATTGAATGTTTTCATTCTATGTGTATCATTTCCTCAAATGATTTGTAAATTTTTTGTAAATTTTTCTTATAAGCTTTATGATTATAAAGATTTATAAATTTTTCTTTAACAGTTCACCTCAGAAAGTACTGAAGAGGTATTTTGCAGTATCTATTGTTGACCACTATGTGTTTGAGTTCCTTGTTTTCTAGTTATCACAGATTTTCCTTTCTTGATCTCAAGTCTAGCTCTGTTTTATTGTTCGCTTTATTGTTAGGTTTTAACCAACATTTCTGTGTCTGTAGTGAGAGGGGACTCTTTTCAGCTTAGTCCCCAATATTACCAGAAGTTCTCCCAGAGGAGGGCTTAATCGCAAAACAAATAAAGCAATTTTCAGATTGTTAAAAATTTTTCAGTCATGTTAGATGTTGCTTTAGATTTGTTTCAAGAATCTGAAATCAAAGAAAAATATATAATACAATTCTGAAGGAATAAGAATTCAGTTAATACAAAGTTTTGAAAATTACCAGATGCTACTAGTCATGTAATGCCATTGCACACGGCTCCTTTGACATTTATCTTAATGACACTTACTGGTGTTGCATCACCTATGAATTTAGATTTTTGTAGTCTAAGGCATTTTGTGTTTGAAAAAGCTTTGTAGTTTCTATTTTGATGATGTGTTTGGTCAACCTAATATTACCAAAACTTTTCTTGTCAAAAGAAACACTTGCATTTCACATCATACTGATTCATGAAATATGTTGAAATGGGCACAGTCTTGTTAATCTTTTTTTTAAGATTTTATTTATTCACTTGAGAGAGAGACAGAGACAGAGAGAGCACAAACAGGGGGGAGAGGCAGAGGGAGAGGGAGAAGCAGGCTCCCCGCTGAGCTAGGAGCCCAATGTGGGGCTCCATCCCAAGACCCGGAGATCATGACCTGAGGTGAAGGCAGACGCTTAACCATCTGAGCCACTGAGGTGCGCCTAGTCTTGTTAATCTTATGAAACAAAAATTCCCATTAAAACTTCAAACCTGATTTATTTAAAGTGTTCTTTTATTGGGGCGCCTGGCTGGCTCAGGCAGTTAAGTACCTTCAGCTATGGTCATGATGTGGGATAGAGCCCCACATCAGCATCAGGCTCCCTACTCAGTGGGAAGCCTGCTTCTCCCACTCCCTCTGCCTGCTGCTCCCTCTGCTTGTGTGCTCTCTGTTTCTGTCAAAGTAGTAAATAATTTTTTTAAAATGTGTTCTTTTAGCATATCAATTTTATTGTAGTTCATGACTAAATTGTACATTCATTAAAAAATTTATTTTTTTAAAGATTTCATTTTATTCATTTATTTGACAGAGAGACAGATTATAAGTAGGCAGAGAGGCAGGCAGAGCGAAGGGGGAAGAAGGCTGCCCACCGAGCAGAGAGCCTGATGCTGGGCTCGATCCCAGGACCCTGAGATCATGACCAGAGCCGAAGGCAGAGCTCAACTGACTGAGCCATGCATGCGCCCTTCATTAAAAATTTTAAAGAAATTCTATTTTGTCAGTTTATGCACAACATACCAAGTTGCTGGTAAGGATTTTATTTTTATTAGAAACCTAAGTGTCATCCCTATTTGAACTCTAGCAGGACTGGCCATATTTAGCACAGTTCAGTACAGAATAGTTATATGGGGTCGCCTGTAGGAAGAGTAACAAGAATTTCAATACAACAGTAGAACACTTGGTCTTAGCCAAAAGGCCAAGAAGCGATACCGGTAGAACATTAAACCAAATGTGGCAGTGCCCTTCCAAGCATAGGACCTTGTTTGACTGCACAGATGCCCCTGACTCCTGGTCTCCTCTCCCAGGCTAAGCCAAACAAATGAGAAGTCTGCAAACTAGCTCTTATTAAACACCAGAAAATGTTAATCAGGTAGCAGGAAGCAACCATTTCAGAAGATCATCCAATAACAAAGAAAGACACAGAGAGAGGACAGAGAAAGGAAGCAAGAATGCAAGAGACAGTCTTCTTTCTATAACACACAGTGGACTTCCTATAACTATGCATTGTATACCTATTTTTTAAGTTAGGAAGAAGGTATGATTCTAGAGAGGCACTGTGTATAATAATGGGGATAAGAACTATCACCTATTTGGCCTTGATACTGGTAGGAATGCTCTCCACCATTCATGCAACTTTGCACTGGTTAACTCTGCTTTCCTTTTCAGGTCCCTTGCCTGATGCCACCAAGCAAGGTTAGGTGCCCTTCCTATGTGCTTTTATAGCAATAGTGTACTAATAAATGTTTATAGCTGGCTCTCTGAGGGGAAAATTGGACTTACAGCAATTTCACTGGTATAAATACTCACACCATAGTTAATTTCAAACTACTAATGTGATTATCACTGAATTCAGAATTGGGGAAAGATGCACAGTAACACATCATAATATGACGATTCCACGAAACAGATACAATAGATGTAAATAACTTCAAGAGCCAGATAATTAGGAAATGATGAATTTTAAGCATTTATTTTAATGCTTTCCTTTCTATGTAATTCTTTGATTTTGCTTTGCTTTTAATATAGTTCATATAATTGCAAGTTTACGTATTTTAATTTTTAATAAAGGCTAAATTTAATAACAGCTTGCAAAGTCCCTAGAAATTTAATGATCAGCTTTTCCAAACAGATAAGAACATAGCATCCTGGTTTATCTTATAATAGCACCTACCATTGTTGATTTTAATTGCTCGTTTCATTGTCTGTCTTCCCTCATAGACTTTCAACCTGATAAAGACAGACTCCTAACCTGCTCGTGAGATATCATGGTGTCTGCCACATAATGCTCCAGAAATACGTGTTGTATAAACAAACAAAATGGAGAAATGAATACCACAAGTTCCACGCTGGGCCACTTTCAGCTCCAGCTGCCACTTAGCCTGCAGTGTAATTTGGATCCCATTTCAAAGAATCAGTTAAGCATTATCCAACAGATTTTCAATGAGTTAAGAAATCTATTATAGCATGATAGAATATAGGTAAAGATATTACAGTTTGAATGAATATAGAGTCGCCCATTCATTTGGTGAAGATTTCTAAGCACTACCATCTTTCAGGCACTATTGATAAAATAATGAACAAAAGAGGAAATGTCCTGCTTTCATAGACCTTATTTCAGGTGAGGGAAACAGATGACAAACAAATTAATAAATTAATGTATAACAAGATTTCAAGTGAGGGTAAGTTCTATGAAAAAGAAAGAAGGGGAAGAGGATAAAGAGTGAGACGTGCTAAGGTGATCAGCAAAGCTCTCTTGAGAAAGTAACATCTGTTCAAGGTACTTGAGTAAAGTGAAGGAGCTAGCCATATGACTATCTGAGGAAATATTCCAAGCAAAAAAACTACAGATGCAAAGGTGCTGTGCAAAATTAGGCAGAGCATGATGGAGAAATGGCACAGAAATAAGTATGCCTGGACTTACAGAAATATAGTATCCTCTTCCTAGAGGATACTATAGATGAGATAATATAAAATAGGTGATATAAGGGAAAGGAAAGAATTTGGTATTACATCGTGCATATGATGCCATTCAGTTGTCAGAAACACACTTTTAAATTCTCACCTAAACAGAGTGTGTGTGTCTGTATGTGTGTGTGTTTTAACTTTAATCCACACCCTGAGGGCAGTTAGTTAATATTTATAATACTCTGAGCAGTAATTCACACTCAGGTACTTTAAGTATTTGGAAGATCATAATCAGGAGTCTGCATTCCAGAGTTGTTTCAGCAAGTGCTTCAAATAATCACTATTTGAATCTTCACCAAAAGGGTTCTAAAACAGCATTAAAGATGCTGTTCTTCATATGATTAATAATATTTAATAAATGTATTTAGCTAGAAAATCTGTATAAGCACTCTAGTCCTTGCATGAAAAAAGTGTAAACCTTACAAAGTTAAGCCCTATGGTTTTCAAAGTCAAATGTTATGGGGATCCATCTTCCCAGTGCAGGTCCCCCACACCCAGGGTGCCTAGTGTGCAGTGTGCTCCTCTCCCTTCTTGACACTTATGGTGTCTCTCCCTCCAGTGGACAGTCTCAAGGGTCACTTTGGTTTCCCACCATTTCTCTACCCTTTTTACCATCTTCAGTGTGGTCTCTTCTCTACATGTAGCTGTGGAGTCTGTTTTGCCAATCTTTGGTGATTTTCTGGATTATTTACAGCGGTGCGTGTTTATATGATGTGGGTGCTATCTATGCGTATCCATAGGATGAGGTGAGTTTAGGATTCTCTTACTCTGCCATCTTCCCCAGAAATCTATTTTTTATATATTTATTCTGTTTTGTTTTAGTAGAATCCAGACCGGAAATATGATGTATTATTAATTAATCCTTTCAATGTCATTATTTTCTATAACTATAGGCAGGTGTAATGATAATTACAGAATTATTCAAATGACAAAATCATTTTTCAAAAACCTTCATTTCCTGAGCACTAGAATTAGCTATGGTTTCCCCTTAACTTCATTGGTTGTGGGCATTATGAGAGATATTTTTTACTCCTATGATCATACAACCTAAAAATAAGTGGAAAATATGGAGAAACTAGACTTTTCCCATTAACTGATAAATGTTTGGGGAATAGGGTGCTTGGGTGGCTCAGTGGGTTAAAGCTTCTGCCTTCGGCTCAGGTCATGATCCCAGGGTCTTGGGATTGAGCCCCACATCAGGCTGTCTGCTCATCGGGGAGCCTGCTTCCTCCCCACCCCCCCGCTGCCTGCCTCTCTGCCTGCTTGTGATCTCTGTCTGTCAAATAAATAAATAAATAATCATTAAAAATGTTTGGGAAATAGTTTTCCTTGATCTGTTGAACTTTTCTTATGGGAACTTCTTTTAAAGAATCATGACAATGAAAAGGGAATTTAACTAATATTTCTAGGACAATCTACTCTTATGCTTGGGATAATAATTACAGAAAGAACTATTCACAAGAGAACATTTTGTTCAGAAAGTAATTTCTTATATCCAAACTTCTTGAAGCATAAAAATTGTCATGTGGATTTTATCATGTTACCTGACTCTATTTTTTACCAAATATTCAGTGCAAGCAATGAATAATTATAGCACTTGATATCTAGAATTTCTGAAATTAACTTGAGGAGAGGAGTTAAGATCGCAGAGTAGTAGGAGCACTCTATGCTTGCCTCATCCCTCTAAGACAGATAGATCAGTCTGAACACTTAGGAAATTGATCTGAGGACTGAGAAAACAGACTGCACAATTAGAAGGAGAAAAGAGGCCACATTGTAGAAGGCAGGAGATACAGAGAAATGATTTGGGGAAGAACAGAATCACCAGTGATGCAGAGCAAAGGGATCTCTGACCAGGGAGAGAGGAGAGAGAGAGAGAGAGACAGAGAGAGAAACAGAGCACAGGGCATTGCACACACACACACACACACACACACACACACACATTCCCCAAAACCATTGATGGGGAAAACAGAGATGGGGTTGATTATCCTAAGTTTTTACAAGCAACAGATCTGAAAGTCTGAAATTTTATAAGTCCACACCCTCACCAGGTGGAGCCTGCTGGACATAGAGGTGCTCCTGGGGAGAAGGAGGGCAGAGGGCCACGGGCAGACAG
Organism: Enhydra lutris kenyoni; assembly: GCF_002288905.1. NCBI lineage: Eukaryota > Metazoa > Chordata > Mammalia > Carnivora > Mustelidae > Enhydra > Enhydra lutris. The sequence goes on along the minus strand of NW_019154087.1, from coordinate 40,905,634 downwards.
TATGGCCTAAGGATCCCCTGAATCACACTGGGAGAGACAGTTCTCCTTCTTGGCTGCATTTGGGAGAGGTGGCACTGCTTTTCCAGGGACAAAAGTGCCAGTGGACACCATTAAGGTGTCCTATTCATTAGCATATAAGCAGAGATGCCTGCTGAAGGCAGCTAACCTGGACACCTGCTTTATTCTGTGCTTTACCATGAACTCCAAGCCCCTGCATATTCGTGTGACTGCCCTTTTGGGAAAAACTGGCACTAGCCACAGTGGAGCAAGACCCTCCCCCAAAGAATCAATGTGGGCCCACACCATGCTGGGTTCCTAAAGTTCAGGGTTTTGAAACCCAGCTGGCACGCCTGAGATAAAACACAGGAACACTGCACTGCTGTTTGTCAGGCATAGACAGGGTGAAGGCAGGGATCTGAGGGATGTCTGAGACAAATAAAGAGAAATTATTCATTCTTTTGTGAGGGCTTCCTGAAGTGGTGGGCATGAACTCCCCTCCCTAGGGATGAGAAAGCAGGCTGATGCCATTCCTTGCCCCACCCCGACGCATCACCACTTTCTGCTTCCAGTGAGCAGCATAGCACCCCACAATGGAAGCTTGAGCCGCTTAGATCAAGCCTCACCACCTTGTACTCTGCAGGTGCTTCTGAACTAGAGCAGATGTGCCTGAGAGTCGGAGCAGCAGTAGGCCCCACCCCTAGAAGATGAGCACAAACAATCCCCCTGCCCTGCACCCACCAAGTCTACTGACCATAGAGTGCTGTAAGCATAAGATTTATGGAAAGAGGATCAAGCCTCTTTTAATAAGCAGACCAAAATGCACCTAGTTGAAACTGGCTACACACTGTTGACAAGGCCCATACATTCCTTACTGCAGGCAAGGAGAAATTCTGCAGAGGTCTGACCTGAGGAAAAGAGCAGCCAAAACACAACTGCAGCATGTACACAGCATACACCAGAAACAGTTCCTGAAGACCAGGCCCTGGACCATATAGAACCTCTTCTTAATATAGCCATCATTGTCAGGAGCAGGAAACATAACAGGCTTTCATAACACAGAGAAGACAGAGACCTGGATAAAATGCCAAGATTGCCAAGGTAGAGGAATTTATCCTAAAAGAAAGAGCAAGAAGAGGTCATGTCCAGAGATATAATCAAAACAGATATAAGTAATATGCCTGAATGAGAATTTAAAACAACAATCATAGGGGTGCCTGGGTGGCTCAGCGGGTTAAGCCGCTGCCTTTGGCTCAGGTCATGATCTCAGGGTCCTGGGCTCAAGCCCCGCATTGGGCTCTCTGCTCAGCAGGGAACCTGCTTCCTCCTCTCTCTCTGCCTGCCTCTCTGCCTGCTTGTGATCTCTCTCTGTCAAATAAATAAATAAAATCTTTAAAAAAAAATAAAAATAAAACAACAATCATAAAGATACTAAGGATACTAGCTGGGCTTGAGAAAAGTCTAGAAAACACCGGGGACTCCCGTACCACAGAGATAAAAGACCTAAAAACTAGTCAGGCTGAAATTAAAAAATGTTATAACCAAGGTGCAAAACCAACTGGATGTAATGACCATAGGATGGAAGAAGAAGAGGAACAAATTAGTGAGATAGAAGATAAAATTATGGAAAATAATGGGGGTGCCTGGGTGGCTCAGAGGGTTAAAGCCTCTGCCTTCGGCTCAGGTGGTGATCCCAGGGTCCTGGGATTGAGCCCCACATCGGGCTCTCTGCTTGGTGGGGAGCCCACTTCCCCCTCATTCTCTGCCTGCCTCTCTGCCTGCTTGTGATCTCTTTCTGTCAAATAAATAAATAAAAATTTTTTTAAAAATTATGGAAAATAATGAAGCTGAAAAGAAGAGGGAAAGAAAAATATTGGGTCACAAATATAGACGTAGGGAATTCAGGAACTCCGTAAAGCAAAATAGCATTCATATCATAGGAGTCCCAGAAGAAGAAGAGAGGGAAAAAGGGGCAGAAGGTTTATCTGAGCAAATTATAGCTGAAAACTTCCCTAACCTGGGAAGGAAACAGACATCCAAATCCAGGAGGCACAGAGAACTCCCATCAAAATGAATAAAAGCAGACCAACATGAAGACATATCATAGTAAAATTGGCAAAATACAGAGATAAGGAAAGAGTCCCTAAAGCAGCAAAGGAAAAGAAAACCCTAACCTATAAGAGAAGACAAATAAGGTACCAGCAGATCTCTCCATAGACACTCAGCAGGCCAGAGGGAGTGGCATGATATATACCATGTGATGAATGGGGAAACTATGTAGCCAAGAACACTTCATCCAGCAAGGCTCTCATTCAGAATAGGAGAGATAAAGAGTTCCCAAGACAAACAAAAACTAAAGGAGTTTGTGACCATCAAACCACCCCTGCAAGAAATATTAAAAGGGACTCTTTGAGTGAGAAAGAAAGACCAAAAACAACAAAGACTAGAAAGGAACAGAGAAAATCTCCACAAACACCAGATTTACAGTTGATACAATGGCACTAAATTCATATCTATCAATAATCACTCTGAATGTAAATGGACTAAACACTTCAATCAAAAGACACAGGGTATCAGAATGGATTAAAAAAAAACAACAACAACCAAACAAGGCCCATCCATACACTGCCTATAAGAGACTCATTTTAGACCTAAAGACACCTGCAAATTGAAAGTGAGGGGATAGAGAACCATTTATCTGTTAATGGATTTCAAAAGAAAGAATAGTCATACTTATATCAGAAAAACTGGATTTTAGACAAAAGACTGCAACAAGAGATAAAGAAGGGTATTACATCTTAATTAAAAAGTCTGTCCAACAAGAAGATCTAATAAGCAAATATGTATGCCCCCAACTTTGGGGCACCGGGGTATATAAATCAAATAATAACAAACATAAAGGAATTCATTGGTAATAATACAATAACAGTAGTATAGTAGTATAATAGTAGTAATCAAACACCTGCTACAGCAATGAACAGATCATTTAAGCATAAAATCAACAAGGAAGCAATGGCTTTGAATGACAAACTAGACCAGAGGAACTTCATAGATATATTCAGAACACTTCATCCTAAAGCAGCAAAATACACATTCTTTTTGAGTGCACATGGAACATGCTCCAAAATAAATCACTTATTGAGGGTCACAAATCAGCCCTCAACAAGTACAAAAAGATTGAGATCATACTGTGCATATTTTCACATCATAACACTATGAAACTTGAAGTCAATCACAAGAAAAAATTTGGAAAGACCGCAAATACATGGGGGCTAAAAAAATCCCACAAAAGACTGAGTGCGATAACCAGGAAATTAAGGAAGAAATAAAACAATACATGGAAGCAAATGAAAATGAAAACACGACAGTCCAAAATCTTTGAGATACAGCAAAAGTGGTCATAAGAAAGAAGTACAGGCCTACCTCAAGAAGCAAGAAAAGTCTCAAATGCACAACCTAACCTTACCCCTAAAAGAGCTAGAAAAGGAACAGCAAATGAAGCCTAAAGCCTGCAGAAGAAGGGAAATAATAAAGATTAGAATAGAAATAACTGATATAGAAAACAAACAAACAAAAACAGTAAAACTGATCAATGAAACCAGGAGTTGGTTCTTTGAAAGAAATCATAAAATTGATAAATGCCTAGCCAAGAATATCAAAAAGAAAAAAAAAGGATCCTTGGGCACCTGGGTGGCTCAGTGGGTTAAAGCCTCTGCCTTCAGCTCAGGTCATGATCCCAGGGTCTTGGGATCGAGTCCCGCATCGGGCTCTCTGCTCAGCAGGGAACCTGCTTCCCTCTCTCTCTCTGCCTGCCTCTCTGCCTACTTGTGATCTGTCTCTCTGTCAAATAAATAAATAAAATCTTTTTTTTTAAAAAAAAGGATCCTAATAAGTGAAATCGCAAATGAGAGGGAAGAAATAACAACCAACACCACAGAAATACAAACAATTATAAGAGAATATTATGAAAAATTATATGCTAACAAATTGGACAGTTTGGAAGAAATGGGTAAATTCCTAGAAACATATGAACTACCAAAACTGAATAGGAAGAAATAGGAAAGTTGAACAGACTCATAACAACAAAGAAATTGAATCACTAATCAAAAATCTCCCAACAAACAGAAGTCCAGAGCTAGATGTCTCCTGAGGGGAATTCTACAAAACATTTAAGAGGAGTTAATACCTACTCCTCTCAAACTGTTCCCAAGAAATAGAAATGGAAGGAAAACTTCCAAACTCATTCTACTAGGCCAACATTGCCCTAATTTCAAAACCAGACAAAGAACCCACTAAAAGGGAGAAAACCACAGGCCAATATCCCTGATGAACATGGGTGTAAAAATTCTCAATAAAATACTAGGAAATCAAATCCAACAGTACATTAAAAGAATTATTCACCATGATCAAGTGGGATTTATTCCTGGGCTACAAGGTAATTCAATATTTGCAAATCAATCAACGTGATATACTACATTAATGAAAGAAAGGATAAGAACCATATGATCCTCTTAATAGATGCAAAAAAAGCATTCATAAAATACAGCATTTATTCTTGATAAAAAAAAAATCCTCAACAAAGGGATAGAAGGAACATACCTCAATTTCATAAAGACCATATACGAAAGACCCATAGTTAATATAATTCTCAGTGGGGAAAAACTGAGAGCTTTCCCCCTTTAGGTCAGGAACAAGACAGGGATGTCCACTCTCGCCATTGTTATTCAATATAGTACTGGAAGCACTAGCCTCAGCAATCAGACAACAAAAAGAAATTAAAGGCATCCAAATCAGCAAGGAAGAAGTCAAACTTCCACAGTTTACAGATGACATGATATTCTATGTAGAAAACCCGAAAGACTCCATCCAAAACTTTAAGTACTGATACATGAATTTAGGAAAGCCACAGGATACAAAATCAACATATAGAAATCTGTTGCATTTCTATACACCAGTAATGAAGCAGCATTAAGAGAAATCAAGGAATTGATCCCATTTACAATTGCACCAAGAACCATAAGATACCTAGGAATAAACCTAACCAAAGAGGTAAAAGATCTATACTCTAAAAACTATAGAATGCTGATGAAAGAAATTGAAGAGGACAGAAAGAAATGGAAAAACATTCCATGTTCATGGATTAGAAGAAAACAATATTGTTAAAATGTCTCTATTACCCAAAGCAATCCATATGTTTAATGCAATCTCTATCAAAATGCCACCAACATTTTTCACAGAACTAGAACAAACAATCCTAAAATCTCTATGGAACCACAAAAGATCTCAAAAAGCCAAAGCAATCCTGAAAAAGAAAAACACCACTATTTCTGAGGCATTATAATTCCGGATTTACAAGTTATATTACAAAGCTGTAGTCATCAAGACAGTATGGTACTGGCACAAAAACAGACACACAGATCAATGGAGTAGAAAACCCTGAAATGGACCCACAATTATATGGCCAACTAATCAACAAAGCAGAAAAGACTATCCAATGGAAAAAAGACAGCTTCTTCAACAAATGGTGTTGGGAAAACTGGACAGCTACATGCAAAAGAATGAAACTGGACCACTTTCTTACACTAGACACACACAAAAAAATTCAAAATGGATGAAAGATCTAAATGTCAGACTCAAAACCATCAAAATCCTACAGGAGAACACAGGTGGTAATCTCTTTGATCGTGGCCATAGCAACTTCTTACTAGATACATCTCTGAAGGCAAGAGAAACAAAAGCAGAAATGAACCACTGGGACTTCATCAAGATAAAAATCTTCTTCACGGTGAAGGAAATAATCGACAAAACTAAGTTAAAAATAGAACCACCCTATGACCCAGCAATTGCACTACTAAGTATTTACCAAAATGATAAAAAAAATACCTATTCAGAGGGGCACATGCACCCCAATATTTATAGCAGCATTATCAACAATAACCAAATGATGGAAAGAGCCCAAATGTCCATTGACTGATGAATGGATAAAGAAGCTGTGGTTTATACATATAATGGAATATTATTTGGCCATCAAAAAGAATGAAATCTTGCCACTTGCAACAATGTGGATGGAGCTAAAATATATTATACTAAGCAAAATAGGTCAGTCGGAGAAAGACAAATACCATATGATTTCACTCAAATGTAGAATTTAAGAAACAAAACAGATGAACATTGGGGAAGGGGGAAGAAAGAGAGGGAGGCAAACCATAAAAGACTCTAAACTATAAAGAATAAATGGAGGATTGCTGGAGAGGAGGTGGGTGAGGGATGGACTAACTGGGTGTTGGGCATTAAGGAAAGCTCTTGTTGTGATGAGCACTGTGTGTTATATGTAAGTGATGAATCACTAAGTTCTACTCCTGAAACAAATATAACACTATATGGTAACTAACTAGAATTTAAATACAGACTTAAAAAAATTAACTTGAATAGAACACCCCCAGCTCTGTAGAGTGAGAAAGTCTTTAAAACTTGGAGGGGTGCCTGGGTGGCTCAGTGAGTTAAAGCCTCTGCCTTCAGCTCATGTCATGATCCCAGGGTCCTGGGATCGAGCCCTTCATTGGGCTCTCTGCTCAGCAGGGAGCCTGCTTCCCCACCCCCACCTCCGCCTGCCTCTCTGCCTACTTGTGATCTCTGTCTGTCAGATGGATAAATAAAATCTTAAAGAAAATAAAAAAATAAATAAATAAAACTTGGAGGGGTTTGGTAAAAGAAAAATCAGGATGAATCCTTTCTCATGTATTACTTTTAGCATCTGGGTAATGAGAACAGTATCAAGGGTAATATTAATGTGAGAGCACAGAGGTAATATTTACATGGGCACCAAGTCATGGGATGACTCATAGAATATATGGCATCCCATTAGCAGAACTCTCTGATCTTCATCCAAGAAGAAATCATTAGATCCTCATTTGTTTATACTATATCATTATTTTATCTCTTACCTCACTGCATAGTAATCAGTTCAAATCCTTGCTATGCCACTTACTTATTGTGTAAACATGAGAAAGTTACTCAGCATTCTTGTACCTCCATTGTCTCATCTGTGCAATGAAAATAATATGTTTCTGTCATAAAGGTGTTAGGATGATTTAAGCATGCAATAAAAATTTATTACTGATTATGTTTGTGTCTCTCTTCCCCATCATGATGACTTTAGGAAAAAAAGGAATTCAGAAGAACCACATAATACTCACCAAGCAGTTAACTTAAATATCTATAACACGATAATTTCTTTTTTTTTACGATAATTTCTTATTATAGAGAGGTAGTTCTAAAATTCCAGTCCTAGTGACATTTTAACTGGGCCTTAATTTCTTTAGCTAAGAAATGCATAAAGGATAATATCAACACAATCAAAAGTTTTGTTCCTGAACTACCCTTCAACCTATGTTTATTATGTGCCCTTGGCCACATTGTTTTAGTCTGTTGCTTCTTCTGGGTTCTTCTTCATGATTCACCTTTTGAACAACTTCCTGGTTCATGAAGTTGCACTTATTTCCCAAAACTTTCACCAGCTTTCTGCTTCCTGGAATGATGTCTCAATAATTTACTCCCTTTTGGCATTGACCCAGGACTTCTTCCCTTCAGTGCCTCCCATTAACTGCTGTATATGACCTTGACAGGTATGACTCAATTCTCTCCTTGCCTCAACCAGGACTGGCTGGCTGAGGAGACTAGTCAGAATGTTAACTAATGTCAACCAGGAAGGGAAGGTAAAATGTAAAATTAATGAGAGTAATCTTAGGGGACTATGGGATTAGGGAAAAATCTCCTCCCCCCAAATTTCTTTAATTTTTAAAAGAGAGGAAGAGAAATATAAATAGGGATAGACCTTACAGTATCCAAATATTTGAAGACAGGACTATGAATGTTGAGAATTGTGCAGTGAAAAGAGTAGGGACATTAGGACTTGGTAGACATAGGTCAAATTCATATTCTGTTAATAAATAGCATGAAATTAAGATGCTGCATGAGGCCTTGATCTATGACCTTTCATCTATCTAATATGTTTAATAATGTAATAATGGCTACCTTGCAAAATATCTAAAAGATTAAAGACAATATAGACCAACTGCTTATAAAGATTTCTTGGAATGAATCAGTGCTGTGAGTGTGCTTGAATTGAAAAAGTAGTTCCCGAAAGAATGGAATTGGAAGAGGGGCTGTCAGGACGGGAGAGACTGGGGAAGGAGAAGTATGGAGACTCAGGTCTATTCCTTTGGCTTATTAATGTAAGGTTAACAGTTATGCACTAGATACCTTTTGTTTGAAAAAAGTCTTGAGGTTAATACTAGCAGCTGACAAGATGGTTCCTCTGAATTAATGTCTCTACAAGTTCTTATCATAAGTCAAGTGAGTAAACTCAAGAGAAAATACATGAGTTCTGAAAGGAAAACCAGGCATCTCAGCCAATTCCACCCATCCAGTGGCCCTTAGGGAACTTCAGGACAAGGAGAATAACTCATGGTATTTTTCCTCCTTATGCACAAATACTGATGGAATCAGACCATGGAATTAACCTACATTATAGGAGAAACTGTAATTTTAAAACTTCCACCTGAGCTATATTGCTTAAAAAAAAAAAAATGAAGTCCAAAAGTAGATAACATTTTGTTTGGAACATACTGAGTATTTAATAGAAAACAAGGTTGCTCTGCTTTAGAGATGGAACTGAGGAGCACCGGGGCGGCTCAGTCAGTTAAGTGTCTGACTCTTGATTTCCGCTCAGGTCATGATCTCAGGATCATGAGATCAAGACCAATGTTGGGCTCTGCACTGGGCATGGAATCTGCTTAAGATTCTCATCCTTTCCCTCTTCCGCTGCCCCCACCCCCTCCCTTCTCTCTCTCAAGAAAGAAAGAAGGAAATGGAACTGAAATTTGAGGATTGGAGGCTGGCAATGAAAGAGAAGAAGGAAAAGTACTTGGGAGATGTTATGCACTGAATTGTGTCCTCGCTGAAATTCCTGTGTTGAAGCCTTAAACCCTAGTACCTTGGAATGTGATTACAGTCAAGATAGGACCTTTGAAGAGGTAATTAAGTTAAAATGAAGCTATTAGGGTGGGCCTTAATCTGTTCTGACTGGTGTGAATATAAGAGGAAATTCAGGGGCACCTGGGTGGCTCAGTGGGTTAAGCCTCTGCCTTCAGCTCTGGTCATGGTCTCAGGGTCCTGGAATAGAGAGAGCCCTGCCTCAGGCTCTCTGCTCAGCAGGGAGCCTGTTTCCCGCCCCCCTCTCTGCCAGCCTCTCTGCCTACTTGTGATCTCTATCTGTCAAAAAAATAAATAAAATCTTAAAAAAAAATAGAGAGGAAATCCAGACACAGGAGAGGTATCAGGGCTCCAATGCATGCACAGAGGAAAGGCCATGTAGCGACAGAGAGAACACAGCCATCTGCCAGCTGAGAGAGGTCTCCAGAAAAATCAAACCAGCCAGCACTTTAGTCCTGGACTTCCGGCCTCCAGAACTGGGAAACAATACATTTCATTGTTTAAGCTCTCTGGTCTGTGGTATTTTGTTATGGCAGCCCAAGTAAACTAATCCAACAGGTTCCAAGGAAAGGGCAGGAGAGAGGATGATACTCTAACCACAAGTGAGGACAAAAAGCCTAAGGAGAGACAACCAAGAAGAAAAGGAAAACCAGGATGGATGGCCAATGGAGGTCATGGTACAACCATGATAACTACTATTAAAATTTAACTTTTGGCTTGTCGATAATACTGCATGGAACACCACTGTACAACTCCAAACTTCAGCATAGTCTGTTAAATACAAATGCCTTGTGTTGCTGGTCAATGAAGATGAGTCAAGGCTGTGTTCACAGTAAAGCAGAGTGATTTAGAAAAAGGATATAGTGGTTGCAAGAATCAAGAGGGAGGTAAAAGCTAAAAATTCACCAGATACAGACACAGCTCAGGAGGAGACTTCGGAGACTTGAAGAAATCCAAACAGCTGCACCTAGTATAAGCAAATGGTCTTAAACAAGTGCTTCGTGCAGTTTCTGCCCTTAAGGCTTCTGAAGTGCCGGAAAGTAAATCTTAAGTAGATAGCAGAAAGGGACATTTTTAATAGATAGTTATCACTTGACCTATTAGTTTACACTGAATCTCACATTAAGGCAAGACAATTGTAGAGACCCACCAAGACTGAGCATAGATTCCTTGTGCAAAGGTCCAGTGAAGAAAATAGTCAATATTGTGCTGATTTAACATGAGCAGAAAACAGGAGCTTGGGTGGTATGTGTTGCACCTGCTCCTAAATTTAATGGCAAGTAATCCTGACTAGATTAGTGTCTCAGTACTCATCTTTGTCTTGACAGATCACCATACAACCAAGAATAAACACCCTGGTACATAACCAAGAATAAATGCCTTGGGAAATGTATGTGAAAGATACTGGAAAGAATGAAAGTAGACTGAAAAGTTTCCTCTTGGGTATTCTAAATACCTCAGTACCTCTAAAGGTACTTACCTAACATGCAAAACAAACTACTATGGAACAGGGCTACTTATTTTAGTACTTTACTTTTCCAGCCAGCTAAAGAAGGATTTCTACTGGTCCATCTAGTGACTGGCTTTTGAAGAATAAATTTTAAAAATATTATCGAATTTTGTTTCTAGTAATTACTATTCTAAACAACTGACTTTTGGGGTCTCAAATACTAATCTTTTTTATAATTATCATCTTTTGTCAGTTTCAGTTAGGTTTTCCAGTGTAATTCCCAACTTTTAGACTGGGATTTGGATTGTGCAATTTTTGGTCAATTCAGCAAAATGTACACACATGTGCTGTGGTGAGGGTTTCATCTTCCTAAGGCTATGCTTATGGGCAGGAGAAAAACAAAGTTCTCCAGTGGATAAACTGTCATTATCGCTTGGTCATAGTCGACTTTCCTAGACTTCTGTTTTACTACTAAAACAGGAAGTAAAAGAGACGAGAGCTTTCTTCACAAACCTAACTTTGCATATTGGAAAGAAATTACAGAAACTAAAACCAAAAACAACTGCTCAATATCTTCTTCTTTAGCTCCAAGTTACCTTCCAAATTTTTCTTTATAACAGGAAGCAAACTCTGTTGATTGTATTTACAAAGAAGCATGCTTTCCATGATTTTCTGAAGAGGCAAAAATAAAAGATTTCATTATAGCCAAATTTGAATATAAGCATTTTGGTAATCAATGCTATGAACACAATCCATTATTTTAATACATTTATCATTACATGATGTTATATATTTATTTGTTAATTTATTTACAGCTAGCCTTGCCACTGGAATTCAAACTCCTTGAAGGCGGGGGCTTTGTTTGGTTCACTGCAATTTTGTTAACTGAATAAATTCCTGATAGTTACCAGCACGCTTTTGTATCATACTTGTTTGGTTCAGAAAAATAATTAAATTAATTGCACCATGATGTTAAGATACAAATTAAATATTTCTGCCACTTTATAATTGAAAACCTCAACAGAGTTAATAAAAAAATATTTTATGACTACTTTGGGTAGTATATTACTTACTTCTTTTCTCTCTAGCTTTGGTTTTCCATGATTTTCAGATAAGAGTGGAATATGGAAGGCATAGTAATATACTTAGTAAGATCATATTTCCCTCAAGGTGATGGGATAACAAAAAGATGCATTTTTCAAAAAGAAGTGATGACCTTGTATTGGGCTTTAAGTATGTTTTAAAATGTAAATGCACTCATAAATTTTCATACATATTATGAACAAAACCAAAGTTTATTAAAGAAATATTTTTAGCTGATAATTACTTTTTATGATTCAAGCTTTCCAGTAATTAAGTAAAAAATAATTACTGCATTTTGTCCATTGGACAAAAGAGTATGCTAAATTATATGGGTAAATCTACTATGTCTGATCAAGAAATATATTCCACAAAGAAATGATTCTTAAAAACCAATTTGTCCAATGAAATTAGATGTACTAGTCAGGTTCTCTTTTTTCTTTTCTTTTTTTGGGGGAGGGGGGAGCGGTGGCCAATGGTGTTGTTGGATAGTCAGAGACTTAGAAGAAACACAACTGGAAAATTGGAGACAAAGATATTTGGGGAAGAGGTTTGTGGATAGACCTATCTGAATGAGCAAAAACTGTGAAGATGTTTCTGTCTCATGTGAATGCTCACCAAAGGGCAATGCCAGAAGAGGAGAATCCTAATAATTAAGTGTGACCTGTTTTATGGATACCAGTCAGCTTCATTACCCAACCACACTTCTCATTGCCCAATGGACTCATGAACAAAATGACCATGGTGGCAGGGAGGGAGGTTATGCATGGGCTCAGCAAGGCCAATGTGACTCTGGCCAATGTTGAGTGCCTGATCTGCCAGCAGCAGAGACCAATACTGAGCTCCCATATGGCACCATTCCCCAGGTGATCGTCTGGTTACGTGGTGGGAAGTTTATTGTATTTGATACCACTTCTACCATGGAATGCACAGTGTTTTGTCCTTACTGGAACAGACACATATTCTGTATGTGGATTTGCCTTCTCTAAGGCTCTCTTCTGCAACAGAATGTTCCCCAAGTTCTAGTCAAACTGGCCTACATTCAGCTCCCTCAGTACACACCCCAGGTCCTTTCTTGGGGCCTTTGCCCATGTTGTTCTGTCTCTCTGGAATATTCTTTTCCCTGCTGTTATAGCCAGTTCCTGCTCATTCTTTAGGTGTCAGCTTATCTACCACCTCCTCAAAGATCCTTTCCATGACCACACTATCAAAATAACTTATTTGTTATCATCAAATCTGTTTATCTAGATTCATTTTTGTATTATTTTGTTTCCTTTTCTTCGAGTCTCATCCAACCCAGAGGGGGTGAGATGTTAATTACCATGCAAAGGAGCACATTTAAAGTTCTAAGGTAATCTGCAAAAGAGAGGTTGTATTTCTTTTGGGGTGACCTGGGAAAATTTTGCAGAAGAGATGCTGTTCCTCCCAATATAGTAGAAGAGATAGCATTCCTTCTGGTACAGGTGGCTCATACATGCGAACATTCAGGAAAAAAGGAATAGTTGTCCCATTTGATTCCAGCTTCTTAACCTCTATAAGCTTTGTGCTATTTGCTGCCCATTTGTCAAACTTTATTGCTTTTACTATGTTCATTTTGCCTCTCCTCTGCTCATAAACTAGCGATTTTTTTTCTAAAGATTTTACTTTTAAGTAATCTCTACACCCAATGTGGGGCTCAAATTCACAACCCTGAGATCAAGAGTCACATGCTCCACCAACTTAACCAGCCAGGTGTCCCCATAAACTAATAACCAAGAAGTTGTGGTTAACTTTGCCTCAGCTGCTCTGGGCCCTTCATCCTTCTGAGTGTTTCCAAAATGGTAGAGAGTCTCATGGTAGGAGGGAGTCCAGGGGCAGTGATGTGGTCGCAATTTCACAGAATATACAAATAAAACCAGGAGAGAGACTGCAAACTGGGCTTTGGAGCCTCCCACTCATCTTCCTTCAGGACTGAGCACAGAGTGACCATTTTCTTACTCAAAACCATGTGCTCTTATTTCTAGTTCTGTAAATGTTGCTGTAAGGTCATCTTTAATAAATATTCTGAGCTACCTTGCACACATGAGTAGGTGAGGGCATTAAACTATTCAAAACCCATAGATGTTTCCAAATTCTAAAGAGGAAGGATTGGTGTCAAAACACAGCATATGTGTGGCACAAACTGCCACAGGTAGATCAATGGATTCACTATGAAGCAACATTGCTTGATGCTGATGAACTCAAAATCACACGATATACTCCTATCATTTCCAAGAAGAATCATGTGGACTTCCCCACACCAGCATGTAAGCTTGTTCCAGCCAAATGAATTGGGTGAGATGGACTACTAACTTATCTGAGTCGACAAGTGTTACTTTGTTCTGGAGGGGAAGAATATGATCATAAGTTCCTTGGAAGTATATGCATGATCATTTACACTTTCCTAAACCTGACTGCACTTACAAATAGTGCTAGTTAAGTCTTTTGTTTCCAGAGTTCTCATGTGGAAAATCCTACATGGACCCCATCAACCATCAAAGTCATTATAGTAGGACTTGGTCAGAGCCTGTCATAAAACTGGTGTCCCAACAGTGAACGTGACAAAATGGATGTCCATTCAAAACTGCAACTGCCAGTCTTTATTGCTGGTTTGGTATCTGTTAATATGAAGACTGGGACCACTATCCATCAGAAGGAAGGAAGAGGGAGAGAGAGAGAGAGAGGAAGGGGAAAACGGAGCAGGAGAGAGTGGGAGAGAAAGAAAGTTTCTATCAATTGTTTTCAATCTAAACTATTTTTTTAAAGTTCCATTTGCATTTATGGAAAAGGTGATGTTGCCCATGAAGACGTGCTTATTTCCCTAAACAGCTCATAAATTTCCATCTGCCAAAAAAAATGTCATTTGACTTCACTAAGCTAAAAATTGTTAGGAAACAAAAGGGTACATAAGCTGAATGGTTACATTTTCAGACCAATTTCGTAATGTATTGTCCATCTAAGTACAGTGACTTTATTCTGCTGCAGATTTCCCAATCGCAACTATTCTGCTTTTTTTGCTTTTATAACATACGGTCACTATCTCTTCAACATGTATGTGCAGAATGTGCCTGAAGAAAGAATTTCAATGTTTAATGTTTTACTATAGCTTCTTGTTTGTCAACTCTCCCTGCTGTCACTGTGGGGTTTACTTTTCTGTTTTGTCTTCTTGTAAGATGCAGCAAGTTATAAACCAACAGGATTTCTCACGTTTAATATGGTATATAACTTTATGCATTTTTCTAAATGTATTTCCCGTACTTTGAATTTAACACAAGCTCTAAAATCACAGGTATCACCTTTGACAATAATAATATTTCACTATTGGTGTTCCTGGGTGGCTCAGTCGTTAAGCATTTGCCTTTGGCTCAGGTCATGATCCCTGGGTCCTGGGATTGAGTCCCCCATCAGGCTCCTTGCTCAGCAGGAAGCCTGCTTCTCCCTCTCCCACTCCCCCTGCTTGTGCTTCCTCTCTCCCTGTGTCTCTCTGTGTCAAATAAATAAATAAAATCTTAAAATAATAATAATAGTAGTAATAATAATAATAATATTTTACCCTTATCGGAGGCTTCCTAAGTTCCAGGTACTGGGCTAAATTTTACAAGTGTGTGGAATCCTCACAAC
This sequence comes from Enhydra lutris kenyoni, assembly GCF_002288905.1. Classification (NCBI taxonomy): domain Eukaryota; kingdom Metazoa; phylum Chordata; class Mammalia; order Carnivora; family Mustelidae; genus Enhydra; species Enhydra lutris. Next base: position 40,890,474 of record NW_019154087.1, on the reverse strand, counting down.
ATTATGTAGGAGGTGCTGTTTCTGACCCTACTTTACAAAAGAGGCCCAGAGAGGTTAACTAGCTCAAGATGCCTCAGATAAGAAATGAGCAAAGCTGCGTTTGAACTGAGGCAGCCTGACTGCAAAGCCCTTGCTCTGAAGAGTGATGTTATACTATTGTACAGCAGTTATACCTTCGAACATTTAAGAAACACCTTGTCTTTTTATAGTTGGTGCGAGAAAGCAGTGAGACCTATGATTTATACAAATCCTACTTCAGGGTCTGATCTTTTTCAACAAGTCAGCTAACAAGGCTCTTCGCTCACCCGATTACAAGTAAGTGTTCTGGAGTAAGGCATTTACACCTATGTAACAAAGCAAGGACATGTGATGGCCTCTCACCTCCTTTGTGTTTCTGCTACTGCTGCCTATTTGTCAAGCCCACTGCTTTAACTATGAAATATTTTCCTTTCCTTTGCTGGTCAGCAAAGTTCACTGAGAGACCGGTACTACATGGTACTATTTACCATGTAGATAGTAAACATCATTTCCTATATTTACTATGGCTTATGATTTCACACAAATATCTGCAAAGTGTTTAATGAATTTCAGGGTTCAGAGTAAGCTTTTTGAGAAAACAGATTCCTTAATCCCCCCCCCTTTTTTTTTTAAGATTTTTATTTATTTGACACAGAGAGAGAAATCACAAGTAGGCAGAGAGGCAGGCAGAGAGAGAGGAGGAAGCAGGCTCCCCGCTGAGCGGCGAGCCCAATGTGGGACTCGATCCCAGGACCCTGGGATCATGACCTGAGCTGAAGGCAGAGGATTAACCCACTGAGCCACCCAGGCACCCCTCCTTAATCCCCTTTTAATCAAAGGTATTGCCCCTCTCCAAGAAAATAGTTTTATGACCTGATTCCTTATCATCTTCCCTATTGGCTTCCCTTACCTCAAAACTCCTTTTTTTCCCCCATTTCATTCTGCCTTCCTTTATTCCCCTTTTCCCTTACATATTCATTTTAAGAATTACTGATCTAGAAATGATACCAATGTCTGTCTATTTTAAAAAAAAAAAAAAGGAAACTGTATGTGTTCACAAAATAAAGAACTTAGTTGGAGGCAAAGCACAGATTCATGCTCTACTAGCTAAAAGCTCTCAGGAATCCTCGCCCGAGGAACCCTGCTCCGAAGACCCTGAGCAGTCTCTCATCCTTGAAACACAGAAAGCATTAGTGGTAAAGGAACAGCTATTCATTTGGCTAATTGAAACTCCCTGAAGATGATGTCAAGGAGTGAGAAATATGGATCCTTGATGTCTGGATATTCTCCTAAAAACTCCCATGTCCCCAGAATCTATCTGGAAAACTAGAAACCATTTAAAGTACATATAACAGAGTTTAACTCAGGGAATTGGTACCATGGAAGATGGAGGACTCGAGAAACCAAATAGGCTCCATGAGTCAACATCAGCAGCTAGCCACTGCCCTCCCTGGATCAGGGGAGGGAAAGGGAATGGCAGAGCACAGGGCCGGGGTGAGGACCAGGTGAAAGTTGGGGCCCTGGGAAAGGCACAGGCATGGTCAGAGAGGCTGCTGGATGCAGAAGGAGAGAGAATGGGGAGAAAAACAAAACAAAACAAAAAACCCTGGCTTCTCCATTCTTCCTGCCTGCCTCTCTCCTGTCACTTCTAGCCATTGACTAATACTAGCCAAAGGTGAGCTGACCACAGGCTATTCCCTCTGATCCACACAGTCAACAGAGGATGTGAGAACTAGATCTGACAGCAGTCAGGCTTGGATGGCACACTCCAATTCTCTCTTCCACTTTTCTGTGGCTACACAGTCATCCTTTCCCCACATCAGAGGGCTGTAACTCAATCAAAAATGGAACTTTAGAATTTATGCAGTAACTAACTAGTCAGTCATCCAACTGTGTTACATCACAGGGATAAACTTCAGGGAATAATGTGCTTAAAACAGAGAAAGAAAGAAAGAAGAAAGAAAGGAAGGAAGGAAGGAAGAGAAAGAAAGGAAGGAAGAAAGAAAGAAAATGAATCTAAATCAATGTACAAAAGACTTGACACAAAGCTCTATCTCTGGGACGTTTGTTAAAATTTAGTTGTACATTATTTCCTTATTGAGTTTTGCTTTTCTATTTTCCTGGAATATAGTCATAAAGTCAAATTTAGCAAGCTTATATTGGTAAATCACATTCTGCAAAATTATATTACTTCTTTATACTTCCACAGAGATATTTCAGTGACTATTTCAGAAGAATAGAAATGATGATGAGGACTCAAAGAAAATAAAACTCTATAAACTATTTTTTAATTTCTCAATTTTCAAAAATATTCTTGTCATAAACATTCATTATAGCATATAATTTTAAAAGCCTTAAGGTATATTAAAACCATCCAAAAAATACTAAATTTTGAGAGTTAAGAGACACTCACAACATATTGATCTGTTTTTATCAGATCTGGTATATTCTTACCTTTAGTAACCTCTCCCCCCCACCCCACCCCCAGAAAATATCCTGTAAGAAGTATGAGCTAAAAAAGGCTCTGAGTTTCCTGAGGGTGAGAAAGGAAGCTTGTTTGATTTTGTGTCCCCAGTAGCAGGTGCAGTGCCTCATACCTAGCAGGAGTTCATTAATGTTTGTTCAGTGGATTAGTCCTTGGTTCAGAAAGAAAAGAATAAGGATCTTGGTGTATCATAGGCACTAATGAAGTAGGGAGTGATCCTGTTAAAATTCTATTTTAATATGTAATCCTTCTGCTCAAGAACCTACACTGCTTTATCCATTGCCCAGGATAGAGTTCCAGATAGAATACAGGACACCTAGCTGAATGTGAATTTCAGATAAACATGAGCAATTTTGTAGTGCATGCCCAAATATTGTACATATAAAAATATGTGCATATTTGAGACATACTTATACTAAAACACTCTTCATTGTGTATCTGAAATTCAAATTTAATTGGTCATCCTATATTTTTATTTGCTAGATCTGGCAAACCTACCACAGGATTAAATACAAATTTCTATTTTATCATGGTTTAAAAATAGCTTAATTGCCAGAAATATTTATTAGAGATGGCCACCCAATGCAGTTAGCCAGGCATCACCACAGGAACAAATACTCATAATTCTTATAAGTAGTTTTTAAATTTTTAAATAATTTTTCTGAGCAAAAAAATAATTAGTTTTGAAGTAATTAAATAATCCAATAAATAGGAAAATAAACTTTGATGTTCAGAATTATTTTGAATCCTGCTCCTGCATTAAGTTACCACATGCCATTGGAAAGCCAGTTATCCACCTCGACTTTACAAAATGATTCTAATTACTTTCCTGTCATGTTGAGAAGAAAACAAAGAACTTGATCAAACTACAAAAGTTCCTTTATATCCTTTTTTTTTCATTTCTTCATGGAACTAATCACGTTAACTGCTATAGTTTGAATGTTTGTATCCCTTTGAAATTCATGTGTTGAAACCTAATCCCTAAAATTATGGCCTTTGGGGAGGTACTTAGGTCATAAGGATGGAGCCCTCATGAGTGGGATTAGTGCCTTTGTAAGAGATCCCAGAAAGCTTCCTCACTCCTGTCACCACGTGAGGACATAGTAAGAAAATGGCTGTCTGTGAAATAGGAAGTGGGTGCTCACCAGACGTCAAATTTGCCAATGCCTTCATCTTGGACTTCCCAGCATCCAGAACTGTGAGATACAAGTATTTGTTTTTCATGGAGTGTGCTTGTTGTGATGAGCACTGGGTGTTGTGTGTAAGTGTTGAATCACAAACTGAACACCCAAAACTAATATTACACTGTATGTTGACAAACTGGAATTTAAATAAAAACTTTAAAAAAATATTATTCATAAACCATCCATCCAGTCTATGATATTCTATTACAGCAGCCTGCATGGGTAAAGACACTAACCATTTGATTTATACCATTCCTATCATTTTGTATCCATTTATACACACACATATATATGCATATATGCACATGCTATTTCTTATTTACAAAAATGAATCACCTATTACATTGCAATTTTCATTTTCATTTAGTCTTGGAGGTCTACAAACACTTTTATTTATTTAATTTTACTAAACAGGTAATATACATACACTTTGTGGCAGGCAGACTCTAAAATGTACCCCCTATGATCCCCAACTGCTGATACTCACGCCCTTGTGTAATACCCTCCCTTGAACTGTGGGATGGCCTAAAGACTTGTTCTGACAAACAGAATAGGACAAAGGTGATGTGATGTCACTTTCATGATGAGGTTACATAAAATTTGACTTTCATTTTGCTAGCAGAGTTTTACTGCCTTTTCAGTTTTCTGGCTTTGATGAAGCTAGCTGTCATGTTGGAGAGGAAACTGGGGAGGTCTCCAACCAACAAACAACTAGGAACTGAGGCTATCAGCCCAATGGTCCTCAAGGAACTGAATCCTGACAACAACCACATAGCTTGGAAGGAGATTTTTCCCCAATTATGCCTTTAGGGAAGACTCCAGTCTGGGCCAACACCTCATTTACAGCCATATAAAGACTGATGCAGAGGACCCAGCCAACCACACCTGGATCCCTGACCCACAGAAACTCTGAGTCAACAAATGTGTGTTGTTTCAGGCTGCTAAGTTTTGGGTAAGGCTGCTATACAGTAATAGATAACAAATGCATACATGTTGCAAAATTTAAAAGCCAATAAATTTAAGTCTTCTTCCCATTCTTATCTCTAGCTAATCAGATCCATTTCCCAGAGGCAAACACTGTTACAAGTATCAACTGAGATCATCAATCTCAAACCACTTTAAATGCTTAAAAGAAAATAAACAAATTATAGGTATTAATATCACTATTCATACTAAAATTCCCAGATTTGCAAATGATACTAAGATCTTTGAGGAAGGTGAGAACAACAGGAATAATTAAACAATTCTCTCACTTGGGACTAGCTGGAAACACCAGAAAAAGTGACAGATAAATGTCAGAATAGCCCAGATAAAAAAGGATATTTATATCCGGCAGAATTTCTAACTACATTTACAAAACTGTATCTAATGAGCTATTGTTTATAACCAGAAAGAGATCTGAGTCATTAACCACTTATCCTTAATATCATTGATTCAGTGTCCTATGTTGACTATAAAGCAGAGCATTATTGGGTTGAATGAAAACAAAACAGAAAGCATTGTATTGCATGGTTCAAAGCCAGGTCCATACATGGAATACTGTCATCACACCACAAAAATGACTTGATGTAACCAGATATGACAGAGTGGGAACTGGGGTGAGAGTCTGACTCATATACTTGAGTTAAATAGACTAAAATAAGACCTTTCATCTGGAAGAGGTTGGGCCCTTTTCTATAAATGGGCCAAATGATAAATATTCTAGGCTTTGCAAGCTATATGGTCTCTGACCCAACAATTCAACTCTAGTGTTGTAGCACTATATAAATAAATGGGCAAGGCCATGTTCCAATAAGATTTTATTTACAAAAATAAACTTCGGGGGCGCCTGGGTGGCTCAGTGGGTTAAAGCCTCTGCTTTGGCTCAGGTCATGATCCCAGGGTCCTGGGATCAAGCCCCACATAGGGCTCTCTGCTCCATGGGGAGCCTGCTTCCTCCTCTTTCTTTGCCTGCCTCTCTGACTACTTGTGATCTCTGTCAAATAAATAAAATATTTAAAAAACAAAAACAAAAATAAACTTCCATTGGATTGGTCCAAGAGCTTACTGACCCCTTATCTAGAAAATTAAAACAAAGGATATCCAAGACAGCAGTTGGCACTGATTAAAAGACCCAAGAAGAAATCCCCTAGCTCAATTCCAGTCCTGCTTTCTGAATACACTGATTTGACTACTATTGAAGACATGTATTTTTATTTGAAGCAAAACTTCTGCTCTGATCTCCAGTCTTAGTGATTTTCTTTCCATCTATAACCTGAGTTGCCTTAGAGCCAAAATAAAACCCAAGTCAAAAACACCCCTTCTTTTTTCCATGCCTGCCTTCTTACCATCTCTCCTCCAGATTCTTGGGACATTCTAGAACTTAAACAATAGTACCAAATTGGGACATGTCATCCTTGATAGCCAACCAGATACATATAATCTATATTTTTAATTATATTGACTGAAATTAGTGTTTTTAAGCATATTAAATTATGGTGTTTCAAAGCAACTAAATTAATATTTATAAGCCAATGTATAGAACCAGGCATTTTATATTTTATACTAAATTTTTCCCAATGCTTATAAATTTTCTTGATTTCTAAGCATTCTTCCCCAATTTCTCAACTATTTATTATATGCCTTTGTGCTTCATAGATTTTTTTTTCTTTTCAGTGTAACAGAATTCATGTGCTTCATAGATTTTTGTTAAAACAAAACAAACAAACAAACCTCAAATCCTTTGTATGAGAAAAAGATCTACATTCAGCTAGTCATGTGTTCACACACACATGTCACGATGGAATAAAAGTTTAACTGATTTTATTTCCCAGTTCTTATCTTCTGGCCCCCATGGATAAAACTTGGGATAGAAGCTAGAACCACAAAAAATAAATCAGTTTCCCAATTTTATACAAATACTATGAAAATAAAATGTCTTAGGAAAATTAACTGCCTGTGTATGGGATTCTTATCTATCTTCTTAAAAAGAAAAATAAAATATTTTTCAGTAATTTCCATTCCAAGTCAGATTGTGAGATTGAAATGAAAGTGTGTCACTTTTTTCCTTCTAAATTCAGAACACCATCATCACTGAGATTTAAAATGCATTCTTAAGAGACCAACCTTGGTGAAGCAAGATGTGCTTGAAATCACTGGAGGTTAAGACACCGCAATTTCACTTGTGTCTGAACCAACTCCACATAAACAAAAATAAAATGAAACCCCAGTCTGAGATGCTTTGCCATGGTCTAAAAGCAGAAAAAGTTCCCTTGCCTGAACCCAGCCTCCACTTCCTCCCCAACCCAGACAAGTGGGTGTACCAGCTCTGCTGATATGTCAAACATGACCTCTTTACTTCACGAAGAGCCCTGGCTTACCACCTTGCCAAGCTATGATCCCCAAACCAAAAGACCACCACAGGTTGGAGAAAGTAAAATATATAGGATTTCACTGATAGTGAAATATTCAGGACAGGGTCAAAACTCCAGCTCAGTTTCTAATGTAATCTACCTTATGGTTATCTCCATATTAGGAACCATGGTAAAGTGCTTAAAAATTCTTCAAGTGCCTTGGAATTCACCACCCTCAGTATTTGATCTGGTAAAAGTCACCTAAGATTAAAATTAATCAATAAACACATTCCTTCCAAGAAACAGAAATCATCCAAAACCTGCAGAGAACATGACTTTAAGTTTTCAAATGTAACCAGGTAGGTTGATTTTAACTTCATCTCTACCTTCCCCTGTCTGACCCCTGATGAAAAGCAAAAAGCTCTGAAAAACAAGTGGCCTAATTAAGAGATAAAGTAAATGATGCCTTGTGAATAACGAGAAGTTGCAAGATGAGTTTATTATTTATTGGGAGACAGCCTCTCTCTTCTCAGAGGCAAGCTAATTTAACAATATTTAGTGGAGTTTGTAGTATAGTCAAGACAAAGTCAGGCTCCCGATTTCCAACATTAGACATTGTCCACAAAAACCTGTACCAAGGCTAATTCTCTTCTGGTAAAAGTGAGAAAAACAAAAACAAAGGACCAAGAGTAACCTGCTATCCTGATTATTTAAAATATCTACTGCTACCTTTTGGGATCAATGAATGACACACCATCTCCTTTCGGAGTTGAATGAGTCACATACTCAGTGTATAAAATAACTCCAATTGTAATTAATTTAATTTTATTCATTATCTCACTAACTTTAATTTAACTAAGTTTTAATTTAACTAAGTTATCTCACAATTTTTAATTAATTTAATTTTGTTAGTTATTTCACATCGACTAATTCAGGGTTTTAGGAATGAAGAAGCAAAAATGAATAGAAAATTCACTATCTAGGTAGAAATTATAATACAGAAATTACATATATAAAGTTATGGCACCATAATGTAAATCCGGTCTCATGAGTTTAGAATCTGGAGCCTACTTGCTAACCTTCAAAATTTAGAGAGAGTCAATTATCATATGGTTTCACTTATTTGTGGAGCATAAGAAATAACACGGAGGACATGGGGAGATGGAGAGGAGAATGGAGTTGAGGGAAATTGGAGGGGGAGATGAACCGTGAGACACTATGGACTCTGAAAAACAATCTGAGGGTGGGAGGTTGGGGGAGGCTGGTGGTGGGTATTATGGAGGGCACGTATTGCATGGAGCACTGGGTGTGGTGCATAAACAATGAATTCTGTTACACTGAAAAGAAATTAAATTAAATTTAGAGAAAATTATGGATTGAACATGTAATGTCAGGGGTTGCATTAATTAAGATAAGAGCTGCTATTGTAAGAGCTATCAGGGAGCTGAAGCCATAGAGCCTATCTCTGGTTCATAGGATTTTAAAATACCAGTGTCCCTAGTCTGCAGACAGCTCAAACTATCTCCCCCTTGAGTCTTTACCCTCCAGAAATCCTTCATAATCCTCTTCATTCAGCCAACAGGATAAGAAAGAAAGCTATGGAGGAGGCACAATTAACCTTTTAGGCACTATAGCCTGGAGGTAAAAAACTCATCACTTTGTTTATATTTTGTTGGCAAGAACTAGTCACACAGACACGCCCAGATGTAAAAAAAAAAAAAAAAGAAAAGAAAGAAAAGAAAAAGAAAAAGAAAAAGCTGGAAAATGTAGTTTCATCTGGGTAGCTGCTTCCCAGCAACTACACTGAAGAAGAATTTTTGGTGTGCATTTAGCAATGCCTGTCACAATTATTATGGTAGGTGCTATAATGAATCCAAATGTAGCAAGACATAAAGCTAACTATGAATTTGTGCCTTTGCATTGTTCCTTTGTCTAGGTATACGATGACCATTAAAATACGACAAGCAATTCACTCCAAGCTCAGCTAATCAAGACAACTAATATTTTAGGTCATTGTGTGTATTAAGCACGATGCTAATGATATTAACCCACAGTCACTAATCTGTGTATTGAGTTAGTGATTCATAGCAGCATAAGATTGATAGAGATGTATTAACACTCTCTGACCGTAGGTGGCTCGTAATCATAGCATGACATTAGCTGTGTGGCCTGTGGGTAAATAAAGCTCTGCATTTTGATTAGATTTGAGCCTATGAGAAACAAAACTACTCACTCTCAACAAAATTTCTCACCGATATTATTGTGATTTATAGCTTTTTTTGTATGCTTGTTTGTTTTCAGTCAAGTTTGGTCAAAGTTGGATGCTTATTCTTTTGATTCACATCTTAGAGGTTAGTCTCTAAAATCAGTTCCTCCTCTGTATTGTGTCCCAGCATCCTTTAGAGAGTTTTTCCAACCTAGACAGGAGGAACTAGTCACTCCCTTCTCTGGACCTCTACTGACCCTGTAAATATATACTTAAAGATTTTTGCAAGGAGTGAATAAAATCATCTATATAGACATGACTGCACACACAGTAAATGGCTTCCATTTAATGACCTGAAAATTGGAGATCCTAATACTGAATTCATGTAGTTGTTAAGAATATTAGAAACAGGGGTGCCTGGGTGGCTCAGTGGGTTAAAGCCTCTGCCTTCAGCTCAGGTCATGATCCCAGGGTCCTGGGATCGAGCCCCACATCGGGCTCTCTGCTCCACGGGGAGCCTGCTTCCTCCTCTCTCTCTCTCTGCCTGCCTCTCCGCCTACTTGTGATCTCTGTCTGTCAAATAAATAAATAAAATCTTTAAAAAAAAAAAAAGAATATTAGAAACAATGTACATTTTAAAATCTAGAATATTATAGGTCTTCCATGAAAACATATAACATTATTATTATTATTTTGAATATCTCTCTTTTTAACAGTAAAAGCAAAAGTTCTGGGCTCACTCTTTATTACCATAAAAAAGGTAAATGCTGAGGTCATAATAGTTATGAAGAAGTGTTTCTTAGGGAAAAAACAAGCAGTAGAAATTTGTTACATATGAATGGGTACAAAGAGAACAGAATTTTATCACAAACTTTGATTTTAGATAACTCTTGAATTATTTCATCTCATACAAAGTGAAATTAATAGGTTGTCTAGACCAGTCACATCTGCAGATGCTTGGAAATGAAGAGGATGTGAATGCGGGAAAGAAAAATCTAAAAACATCTCCAGATTATGGAGAAGCCTGATATTCTTGATCTCTTTGGCAACGAAATTGCCTCCTAAAAACCACAAGCAGCATTTTCCAGGAAAGAAACAAGCCAACCTCTTCAGTCACTTTCTCTTCAATCTCCCACTCTTGGTGTAACAGAATCCGAAAGAAATTCATGTGACCCGCATTGAGAAAACACCTTTAGAAAACCCTTATTTGGGGAAGTAAGGATTAAAAAAAATTCTCAGAACCTTAAAGATTGACTCATCAGAGTTATATGTTGGAAGTGACTGGCCTCTTAAAATATGTTTTATCTTTGCTAATATTATTATAATATTCATTATTTTTTATCTATGATTTAAAATATAGCAAAAAAAGAAAAAAAAAACACATGACAGTTTACTTTAAAACATCTTGAAGACTCTTCAACTCTCACCTGACTCCCAGCCCATTAGAGAATGTTTGTGTCAAAGTCTTTCCTTTCTGTTTTTTAATCTGAACTTCTCCTTTCTCTTACAGTCTGAATGCCATCTCTATTTCTATAACTTGCTTGCTCTTCCTGTTGTAATAGCGATACCTCATTCCCCATGAATTTTAAAAAGAAACATAAAATCACAGACTTTGAACCAAAATTGACCTTAAAAATAATCCAGATTAACTAGATTAAGAAACATGAGACCCAGGCAAGCTAAAGGGCTTGTCAGAACCCCATAGATAAGGGGGAAAGATCCTGGTTCTTCAGATTCTGGAATGGTATTTTTAAATAATTTTTTTCCTTAAAGATTTTTTTTTTTTTTTTTTTTTTTTGACAGATCACGAGTAGGCAGAGAGAGAGGAGGAGGAGGAGGCAGGCTCCCTGCCGAGCAGAGAGCCCGATGCGGGACTCGATCCCAAGACCCTGAGAACATGACCTGAGCCGAAGGCAGAGGCTTTAACCATTGAGCCACCCAGGCGCCCCTGGAATGGCATTTTTAAAACATATATACAGGGTTGCTTGTGTGGCTCAGTCGTTCAGCATCAGCCTTCGACTCAGGTCATAATCCCAGGGTCCTGGGATCGAGTCCTGCATTGGGCTCTCTGCTAGGTAGGAAGCCTGCTTCTCCCTCTCCTACTCCAACATGCTTGTGTTCCCTCTCTCGCTGTCTCTCTCTCTGTCAAATAAATACATAATAATAAAATAAAGTCTAAAAAATAAAATGTTATATACAGTCCCTCCCTTACCTGAAGGAATATACCCCAAGATCCCAAGTGGATGCCTAAAACTGCAGATAGTACTGAACCTTATATACATACTATTTTTTTTCCTATACTTACATACCTATGACAAAGTTTAATTTATGAATTAGGCACTGTAGGAAAGTAATAACAGTAATAAAAATAGAACAATTATAACAAACAAAAGCTACGTGAATGGGTCTCTTTCTCAAAACATCTTGTACTGTACTCACCCTTCTTGTGATGATGTGAGATGATAAAACGCCTACGTGATGAGATGAAGTGAGGGGAACGATGCGACATTATGACGTAGTTAGGCTACTATTGACCTTCTGACGATTCAACAGAAGTAGGACTATCTGCTTTCAGACGCAGTTGTTAGCCCAGTTGTTAGCCGTAACTGAAACCGTGGAACGAAACTGCGGAAAGCGAAACTGCAGATAAGCGGGAGATTACTGTTCAAATTATTCTGAGAACTCAGCAGTTGGTCTCCCTCCCTGAAGCTGATGCTAAATGTTAGCGTTATATGGAGCATCCATAGGACTAAGCCTTAATAAAAGGTGTGTCCCTTCACTCACTCCTTCCTCAGACATTTACTGATTTGCTCACAGGAAGTGGTGGATACAAACATGAGTAAGACGGAGGCCCTGCCTGGAGGGAGATTACTTTAGTGTAAGGAGACAAGCATGTAATGGCAATAGAGTTACCATTGGTGCTGTGCTAGGTCCTGGGCAAGGTGCCTACAAAAAGTGGAAGTGGCTATTTCTATTAAGGTCAAAAAAGGCTTTATAGGGGATGCCTTGATGCTTAATGTGAATTAAGGCTGGAAAGAAAATATTTCACATGCAGGTGTGGATGGGACTGGAGGGATATCCTAGGCACGGGTGTCACACAGTGTGAACAAAGGCGTGGAGACCTAAACTAGCATGGCACTTTGGGGAGCTCCACTGGCTCCGTGTGCTTGATGCATGGACTATGAGAAAGAGAGTCAGTGAAAGATAAGGCTGTAGAGACAGGAGAATGCTAGACCTCAGAGGACCTCATATTCTGTAAAAAAAAAAAAAAAAAAAAAAAAAAAGCATTCACCTGGCCTGCCCTCCTTGGACATTGGAATCTTGCCTAAAGTTCTCAGGTGTAATCCATTCTGCCTAATAGTGACTTCTAATAGGTACTAGAGGAGATGTTCAATTTGGGACTTGAAGGAAGCATCAGAAAAAATCATGAATGAATCAACTTACATAAAAATTATTTATATTTTGCAATAGAGTTAATTTTTTCTTCATTCACTGCATAAATATTTGTTGACACATAAACTATGGGATAAGCATATCATGGGTTTTCATTTTATTAAAAAATTCAAACATTAAAGGACATATTTTAAATACTAATTTTTTTACTATATTTTTAAAAACATAAATGTTTCAAAGACTAGAGACATTAATGTGAGTTCTTCCTTAATAGGAACTGGCAAAGCAAACAAAACAAAAAAACTCAGCCAAATGTGGCTAGAAAAAGAATCGATTTAGCCACTTCTTTTGTTGTCCACTTTTTGTTCTCTTTCTTCAGATTTTCTTCTGTTCTATATTGAAGTGGTTGCTTTTTTTAAATAATTTTTTTATTTTTTTATTAATATATAATGTGGTCACTTCTTCATATTAACCTTACAATGGATTTTCTACCAAAAATTATTCAAACATCAGATTTTTTAAAAAGATTTTATTTATTTATTTGAGAGAGAGAGAGCACAGAGGGAGAGTAAGAGAGAGAAGCAGACTCCCCATTGAGCAGAGAGCCCAATGTGGGACTTGATCCCAGGACCCTGGGATCATGACCCAAGCCAAAGGCAGACGCTCAACCAACTGAACCACCCAGGCACCCTCAAACATCAGATTTTCTTTTCTTTTTTTTTTTTTTTAAAGATTTTATTTATTTATTTGACAGAGAGAGAGAGATCACAAGTAGGCAGAGAGGCAGGCAGAGAGAGAGTGGGAAGCAGGCTCCCTGCTGAGCAGAGAACCTGATGCGGGGCTCGATCCCAGGACACTGAGACCATGACCTGAGCCGAAGGCAGTGGTTTAATCCACTGAGCCACCCAGGCGCCCCTCAAACATCAGATTTTAAGAATTCTGATCAACCAGTTCCGAAGAATGCTTTTCTCCCCTCAAATACATTCACAGAATGCTGATCACTGATTGCTTATTGTGGCCAGATGCTGTCTGTACTAATAGGGGCCTGAGCTGCTAGACTTTCTATTTGTACATTTCTGCAGCTTTGCCCCCCCACAACACATTTTGGATCCTGTCTGATGATGAGCTTCTCTGTTGTTCCCCATGTTGCTGTAGGTATAGGCTTCTATGCTGCTGTGATTGATGTTGGGTGGAAAGAGAGAATTCCTGTCTGAGCTCAATCCCAAAATACCCACCCTACTCCAGTGTAGACACAGTGTCTCCACCATATGCCTTTCCCTATCTACAGTCCCACTGAGTTTACTATTTAATGCACTCCCTAAACCTCACTGGCTATACAAGTTCCAAATTTCTTAGTTGATTTTCATGAATAAAAGTCTCCATGAGGCTCCATGAAGGTAAGAATGGTGTCCTTTTAAGAGAAAAAATTATGGGTGGCTCAGTGGGTTAAAGCCTCTGCCTTCACCTCAGGTCATGATCCCAGTGTCCTGGGATGGAGCCCCCCACATCAGGCTCTCTGCTCTGCGGGAAGCCTGCTTCCTCCTCTCTCTCTCTCTGCCTGCCTCTCTGCCTACTTGTGATCTCTGTCTGTCAAATAAATAAATAAAATCTTAAAAAAAAAAAATTAAAAAGTTAAGTCCACTTCAAAGAATCTACCACTTAAAGAGTGTTAGAATGCTCTCAGAGTTGGTAATAATACTTTAATAGTAAAACACTATCTGATTCTTGAGTACCAGCAAATAATAGATAACCACATACGATATACTTAATTCAAGCCCAGTACATGGGATTGATAAGCACAACTATGTGCTCAAAATTTTTTAAGGAAGCAGAATTGAGTGGTTAATCTCTAACAACTTGTTGAATATTTACTCTATAACAATTCTACGTGCCTAAAATGAAACTTTTATCTTTTGTTTTAAGCGAAAGTAATGTTTACCAATAGTAAGGCCACTTTCTTCAGGAGCTGAACATTATTTAAGTTATTGAGCAATAGGATAAAAGTTTTATGGTGTTTGTTTTTTCTACTTCTGAAATGTTCTAATTTCATATCTGAACTTAAAAACAGCACCCTCTTTTCTTCCACCCTTGTTTCCTTTCCTCTAATAAATAATGACCCTCTTCCTTAGACAACAAATGATGAATATTGTGAGAGGTTTCTGCTTAGCTACTTACAGTTCCTTACTTCTCTCTGACAGATTAGTGATGGTACCCAAGATACTGGATTTTTACCTGAACATTGTTTCAGATGAAAAAATCATTATTTGCAGAGCTGAAAAAGTTTAAGTAGTTGATTATACCTTACTAAGAATGTAATTAGAAATACCCAAATAAACTGGAAGTCGGTATTTTAAAAACTCCGCAACGGGGTGCCTGGTGGCTCAGTCGTTGAGCATCTGTCTGCCTTCGGCTCAGGTCATGATCCCAGGGTCCTGGGATTTGAGCCCCACATCAGGCTCCCTGCTCAGCGGGAAGCCTGCTTCTCCCTCTCCCTCTCCCACTCCCCCTGTGTTGCATCTCTCGCTGTGTCTCTCTCTGTCAAATAAATAAATAAAATCTTTAAAAAAGAAAAACAAAACAAAACACACACACACACACACACACACACACACACACATAAATCTCCATAAAACAGTGACATCTAGACACTTCAATTTTTCCACTTGAGAATTTTCATGTCATTCAAGAAAAAAATACTTTTTTATATGTCCCCATATGTCTTCTTATAGTGTCTATATTTAACAGTCATAAATCCCCCTTCGCATTATGGCTTAACAACTAAACTTTTTCCTTTCCCCGTACAAGATTTACAAGGAATTTGATGGATTTGACATTTTGACTCTAACAACCAAGCATTCATTAGCCTAAACAAGAATGGAAATAGATCTAGCCTCCCAATTAAGACTTTCTGACCTTAATCATTTAACACATTAATTCTGACAGCTGGAAAATCTTATTCAGAAAAAAATTAGTGTAAGTGGCACGTTTAATTAGAAAAAGCAAGAAGAAGGAGCCTTTTAAAAAGTCAGAATGAACATGCTATCCATTTCATACTTTGCACAACTGTCTCCATTACAAATCACTTTATCTTCTCATCTCTGAAGCATCCCAGACACATTCTTTAACTGTGAATTAGCAAGTGTTTCCTCTGAGTGAGATCTCGGAATCAGTAACGTTTTGAGTGAGTGTGGGAAGTGGGGAAGGAGACAATAGCGTCTACCTGGGACTGCTATAAACTATGGCATAGCAGAACAGGGAATGCTTTCATTCTCTTGGCCTCTGTGTTCCTTGTTATTGTGTAGTGGAGCATTGTTGGGAAATATTTTCTCACCTGGCGTTCCAAGAAATGGAAGGCCCCACAGCTGTTTTACAGTTCTGTCATTGTATATGTGACAGGTCTTATCCTGCTGCCGGAATGAGAAAACAGAACCAGATTTGTGGTCCGAAATCCCTTTCAGAAATGCTGCCATCGTGTGGCACTTTGGAGCTATGACCGGAAGAGTCCTGGAGTGGGTCATGGGGTTCATCTCAACATGGCTCCACTGCAGCAAAACCTATTCCTGTAACTCTCTAAATTTGTATTAAGTCATTCTCGTGGGCACAAAGTAAACCATAGTGAGTCCTGTGGAAATCTTGTTTTTAGAATTTGTTAACTCCCCCCCCCAAATGGACAACATGACGAATTTATGTGGGTGATATGTTTAAAGGGAAAAAACAATTTTTATTTTTTTATTTATTTTTTTTTAAAGATTTTTATTTATTTATTTGACAGAGAGAGATCACAAGTAGACAGAGAGGCAGGCAGAGAGAGAGAGAGAGAGAGAGAGAGGGAAGCAGGCTCCTTGCTGAGCAGAGAGCCCGATGCGGGACTCGATCCCAGGACCCTGAGATCATGACCTGAGCTGAAGGCAGCGGCCCAACCCACTGAGCCACCCAGGCGCCCCGGGAAAAAACAATTTTTAAAAGCAAAACTAAGAAATCTATTTTGAAACTTTATAACCTGTATGCTTTATGTTTTATAGAGATAGCTGCCATCTGAATTATTAAAATGTGTGATTAGGTCCCACTGATTAATAATACCAACTCATTTGGAATGCATCCAAAATAGACATACCCCCACCACCAAATGTACCAAAACCTATGGATTACACTGCAAGAAATTATTTAATCCATATTTCTATTAAAAGCAGCGTTTAGTACACAGGAGCTGACACCTTAGATAGAACTAATAATAAATAAGACCATTTATCTTTAATCTCACATAATTCTTACACTGTGAGATGTGAGGTAAATGAATAGTGTGACCCCCATTTCACGACTGAGAGAAGTAGATGAAGTTAAGTAAGTTAAGTAATCTCAAAACAATATTAAATATTACATATCAAATATTAAATATTTAAAATATTAAATATTTAAAATGGACTCGGAGCTTTGCTACCCCTAGTTTCTCCAGTCCAATATTCAAAATTCATCTGTAATTTTCTTTCATTTAAATACCTTTTAAATACCCAGTAAAGCTTTTTTTGATATAGAAAAATAATTTTCTTTTTATGTATTAAGTAACAAATGTAATATATATTTGGTAGAAAAACTAGAAAAAAAGATGATTCATAAATTAATCCATTCCTGTACAGATGTGCAAATTACCCTTTTGATAATCTAACCTCATCCTAATAACCTATTCCACTTAAAGACATTACAAATGATGAAAACGTGCTCTTCTAAAAATTTCAGGAATAGTTAACACACACAGTGCTTAAAATATGCATGTAATAGCATTGTTAGTTTTACACATAATAATTTATTTAAAACTTTTCACAACCCCCATGAGCAAGGTAATATCAGGTACATTTGACAGAAGAAACAAATACAGGCAGGCTAAGAGATTTGCTCGAGGTCAAACAGGTAATGGATGTCAGTGTGGGACTCAGAGCCACACTCTGGTCCCAGAAGCAGCCTTCTCAAGCAGTTAACACTTCTTCAGAAGCTGCTTTACTTCCGCAGCATATAGAGTAAATTATCATTCTTCTGTCTTATATAGCAAATTACCCAATTCACCACCTCCACACAATTCAAATGGCGCGACAAAAATCCGTGTCCTTGAACGGTCATTGTAAATCCAACTTAAGGGGCATAAACATGGAATTTAGTGTTCGTAATGTCATTCGTCTAAATGACAAACTGCTACATACTTGAAATCAAAACACTGAACCTGGAGTAGCGAAGGATGGAGGGAGCCTCTCTGAACTCTTCCTCCGCCTGAACAAAAGCCTTGCAGCTATTAAGCAAATATAATTGTGAGGCAAATTTGGTTGCATATATTACCTTATCTGTTATTTAACCTGAAAGAAACCAGAATCTATTCCATTTCATTTAAGACTGATTTATATTCTTTTTTTTATCTTCTAATTCAAACATTATAAACTCAAAGAACTAGTCATTCCTCCCCACTTTTTTATAGGACCCCTACATGCCCTTCCATGATGCCAAATGCTAATCCCATAAATGAAAAAGCTAGTTAATGATATTGTACATCAGTAATGTTTGAACTCTAGAGTAGTTTCTATGTGTTTGCTGCTTTGTTTTTTAACCACAAAAACCAGAGGGGGAAGTGTGGGAGCAAGTGGGTTGGGCAGTGGCAAAAAAACCTCATGACACATTTCTCCGCCTCCCTGTGTTAGTGGAGAATGTCTGGAGCAGCATTTAAATTCTGGGAGGTCCTGACTGTCAGCAGCAGGAAGAGAAGGCGAGCAGGGCAGCATCATCCAGGACTGGGCTCTCTTCTCAGCCAGCCACAGAGCAAGGTAATAAGCCCGCACCTCGCTGTCCCAGGCATTCGGCTTCATTTCAGGGTGGGAAAGGCAAGTTGTAAGGAAAAGAGCTGAACTGTAAAGCTGTTAAGCAGACTTATGCTGTTTTAGTCTTTTAATTGAGCATGCCAGATGTATTACAGATTTCCTAGAAGAAAGGTAACTGGGAATTTTGAAAGCCAGTCATTTATACAACTCAAAAATGCTTGGAGTCCTCAAAAGAACTGAAAGATTTCTTCCAGTCAGGAAAAAAAAAGAAAAATTCTATGCCCCTTTTCAATGACTATATATATTATTTTTAATGGGTAGATGGCTGTGGAAGCATTTAAAAGGAAAAGTATCTTTAGTGGCAATGTAAGCTAATAATTATGCAATGTTTCAGTGATAAAATGTATCCATCCTATTTTCAAGGAAAATAAAAACCCTTTCTGAATATTTCACTTCTGTATTTAGCTGTTAAATTCCTCACCAAGATAGCTGTATGACACTATGCAGACTTATTATCATGAATAGAAAAGCTGTTGACTTTTTTCAGTGTTTTGGTTTTTGTTTCAAATTTCTAGAATGCCTTTCTTAAATAACTGAGCATTGAGACAGCTTCATTTTACCCAAGTAGTACCTTTTTAATAATTTAAGTTAAAAATCACACTTAAAATGCATGCTGGAAAAGTGAAGAAAGCAAGTTGCTTTCTATAGTTTTATTTTCTCTCTCTCTTTGTGTTTTTCTTCCCTGAGAAATAAACATTCCAACAGCAGCTTATTATTTTAATTCAATTACTAATGATCTGTTTTTAGGTTAAGATAGCTGAGCTGTCACGTAGTAATGGTATAATCCCTGGGACTCTAAATCTTTTTTTTTTTTCTTTTAAGGTTTTATTTATTTATTTATTTGTCAGAGAGAGAGCAGAAGCACATGGAGAGCTCCGGGCAGAACAGGCAGAGCAGGCAGAAGGAGAAGCAGGCTCCCTGCTGAGCAAGGAGCCCCATGTAGGACTCCATCCCAGGGCCCTGGGATCATGACCTGAGCCGAAGGCAGGTGCTTAATTGACTGAGCCACCCAGGTGTCCCTGGAATTCTAAATCTTTTTTTTTTTTTTTTAAGATTTTATTTATTTATTTGACAGACAGAAATCAGAAGTAGGCAGAGAAGCAGGCAGAGAGAGAGGGGAAAGCAGACTCCCTGCTGAGCAGAGATTCCCGATGTGGGGCTCGATCCCAGGACCCTGGGATCATGACCTGAGCCGAAGGCAGAGGCTTTAACCCACTGAGCCACCCAGGCGCCCCCCTGGAATTCTAAATCTTAAAGCTGAATATAGACTTGTGAGATTCCTCTCTCCCTTGCCTAATAGTGAGAGATGGAGTAAAGAGGAGGCATTACAAATAGCAACTCAAAAGGCCATGGTGATCAAAACACAGGTTTTCTCCAAAAGGTAGAAAATATTCTACAGGAAATATATTTTATTTGTAATGATTTTGTAGTGTAGTAGCATAAACAGGTATCACTGTTTTACCCTACAAAGAAATCAAATATTCCTTACAAAATGTTTTGCAGGAAAAATCACCATGAAAATTGCGGTGATTTGCTTTTGCCTCTTAGGCATTGCCTATGCGATTCCGGTGAGTACAACTGAATCTTAAAGGATATTTCTCAAAATAAATGAATTGTGTGCTCTCCTGTGCTAGGAACACATTCACATTGTAATCTCTCTTAATCTTTTCTGTTTCAAAGATTAAGCAGGCCGATTCTGGGAGCTCTGAGGAAAAGCAGGTAAGCATCTTTCAGGTTTATCATGCAGTCAGATGATTTGTGCAGCTGCACGAGAGGCACTACAAACATATTTGTTGCCATTTTACTTATTTTCATAGTCATGCTGTTAATTCATAAGTATTTATTGACTACCGGCTTTCAACCTAGGCCAGTACTAAGCACAGTTACAGATGGTCACCGACTTAACGACGGTTCCATTTACAATTTTTCAACTTCATGATGGTGGGTGAGCCATATGCATTTAATGGAAACCATACTTCAAATTTTGAATTTAGATCTTTTCCTGGGCTACCGATTTATGGAACAATACTTTCTTGGGATGCTGGGCAACAGCAGTGAGTCACAGCTCCCAATCAGCCAGGCCATCACAAGGGTAAACACCGATATGCTTTCAACCATTCCATACTCACACAACAATTCCATTTTTCACTTTTAGTATTCAATACATTAAATGAAATGTTCATGACTTTATAATAAAATGGGCTTTGTGTTAAGTGCCTTTTGCCCAACTGCCAACTAATGTAAACACTCTGAGCATGTTTAAGCTAGGCTAAGAGGGGCTATGATGCCCAGCAGTTTAGGTGTAATAAATCCATTTTGGACCTACCATATTTTCAGCATGTGATGGGTTTACTGGGACATACTCCCATTGCAAGCTGAGGAGGATCTGTATAGCCTTTAGTAAATACACACTGTTAACACCAAACTAGTTCTTTGGGCCATTATCATTTGTGTAAAAGGAATTCTATGAAGTCATGTGACTTTTTCTTTCCATGAGTCAACATACTGTACTAGACGTAGAAAATTCCGTCCTTTGCTTACTGAGTTTAAAATCTGTCTCACACATTGGACAGTTTGTATGATTCATAATATCTCCTAAGGTATTGGCTAAGAAACCCATTACAAAAAGAAAGGTTTTTATGCTGTTTGGATCTGTTATGCTTGTCAGCTGACTTTAACAATTTCCTAACCAAACCTAAGACCAAATCAATAGATGTACATGCCCTTCCAAAATGGGTGAAACTGTGCCAGCCAAACAACAAATGGGCATTGTTCTGAGAAGCTCAAGCTAAAAGGCACACAGAGTTCAATCCCAGATAAACAGAATAAAGGCCTGTATAGAGTTGCCTGGGGTCACTGAAAAGAGATTGCTGAATGAAGACATTAGGCGAAGTTTGCTGCATGTGTTTGGGTGCACAACTAGGTAGGTAGAGGCATGTCTGTTTTCCAGCTGATTTGAGAAAACAAATACTGAAGCATAGTAATAGGACAGAAAAATTAACATTTACAGAGAAGATAAGAGTTCACACTATATGAGGCAAGAATTGGTGACTTTTTCATAGAATTAATGTGGCACATAAAGCTATAACAGTATAAAATTATTCAATTACATTTAGGACATAAGTGAAGAGCTCAACCTTCCAGAATCCTAGAAATTTAGAGCTAGTTGGAAATACGTGAAAGTTATAAGGCTATCCCTCTGAAGATGAACATTGTTATCTGCGAGTGTTATGACTATCAGGGGGGTTTTAATCTGTTTGTTTTGTTCACCTATATTGTCCTCATGTTACCTTGTTTTAAATCATAAATTTAACTTATAAATGCCTTCTGAGCACATATTACATGTAGCAGCAGGAAATATATATATTAAATATATATAAATTATAACATATTTACATATCCTCTTTATATTTTTTTAAATTTAAAAAAAAAAGAGGGAAACTTGGAACTCCTCTAGAACTGTAGTTTCACATCTTTTAAGGCAAGGAACCCTTTCCTCCAGCAAAAGCTTTCAGAGAAGCCCACTATGAAGCTGCTCTAGTTGGAGCCAGCCCTGGAGAAAAGACCCAAGTGCTCCTGACTGGTTGCCTCCCTGCCCCTCCCCCACCGGTGGCTGGCTGTGAAAGGGACCCATGGAACTGGCCAGGGCTCTCATTCTCAAGGACAGGGAAGGGAAGGGATTGGCTCTGGGTGATACAGCCTATCAGATGACACTTACTCAGAGCAATTTCCATTCCTCTGTCCTAGGATAGTCATTTTCCAGATAAATAACTTGGCTAAAGGAAAGACCATTCCGCTCATGCCTCTGGCACCTTGGAGCAATGGAACTTCTGTGCCATGATGTTAATATTATAATAATATTATAGTTCTGCATGGTCCACCCAGAGCGCAACTAGACACATGTGGCTACTGAACTCACAACGTAGCTACTGCAACTGAGGAACTGAATTTTTTATTATATTCCATTTAAATTAAATTAAACAACCATATGTTATACGACCGGAGGATACTCTATCAGACAACCAGCCTCAGAGAGTTCCTCCTTGTTCCATAGAGGGAGCAGTGAAGATCACCACTAATTAAGGGCACCTCTGCTTTAGACGTGCTTTATCTGAGGGGATATTTCAGCTAGCAAGCACAGGACAGGAATGCCCGGTGTCCAGCAGGCACAGAATGCCTCATTGAGAAGAACTGGTCTGCATGGGTTTGAACCCCGACCCTGCCACGTAATTTCTTTGCGGCTGAGTTTCTCTCGATCTGTAAAATGGGAATAATGATACCTATCTCACAGGGGGTTGAGAAGATTAAATGAATATTTGCAAATCACTTTGAAAGGATGCCTGATCTAAGGCAGTACTATATAAGCGTGTATTAAATGAATCTGCAGGAGAAAGGAAATGTTATAAGAGGTGTCTCAGGCTCTGGTTGACCATAGAGAGGCATATTATGCTTATCTATCAAGATCAGTGAAGTACAGTTGTTTTTTCAGTTTATCACTTAGAGATCCTTATGTTTCTTTCTTTAATAATGACAAATATGCAACATTTTTTGTAGCTTTACCACAAATACCCAGGTGCTGTAGCTACATGGCTAAAGCCTGACCCATCTCAGAAGCAGACTTTCCTAGCACTACAGGTATTTTTAATTTTAACTAACTTTAAGAATTAAATTTCTCGCAATTAAAGAACAACAACAAAAAGCAGCCATCATGCAGGCCATTCAGGCCAATTAAACAGATCCTGCCTGCCTGTCTGTAAATGTGAGCTTAAGATAGCAATTGATCTGGTTATGTCAGCTTTTCCCCACTTCAAGCCACCCACTTATGAGGCTGAAAAATAAGACCTGCTTTGGATAGAAAAGGCTAACTTTTGAATTAAAATATGAGATATGTTTGATATAAACTGATATGTGTCCCTCCTTCTTCAGAACACTGTGCTCTCTCAAGAAAATGATGATTTTCAACAAAAGGTGAGTCCTCACCGTGAGTCAGGAGCCGACCATGCCCTAGAGAGATGAAAGAAGCCACTCTTTCTCTTCATGACAAGGCCTGAGTTTGATTGCAACAATATTCTATTAGCAAATGTTACAGTAAATTGCCAATTTAAAACCTGCTCAAAAAAAAAAATGTATTTACTAACCTTTAGAAATACCAGGTTTCATTATCATATGGTCTCTCTGATAGGAGGAATTTGAGAGGCAGGACAGGGGGCTGTTGGGGGCAGGGAGGGAAAAAAGGAAACAAGATGGGATTGGGAGGGAGACAAACCATAGGAGACTCTCAATCTCAGGAAACAAACCGAGGGTTGCTGTGGGGGTTGAGAGGGAGGGACAGGGTGGCTGGATGATGGACATTGGGGAGGGTATGTACTATGGTGAGTGCTGTGAATTGGGTAAGACTGATGATTCACAGACCTGTACCCCTGAAGCAAAAAATACATTATATGTTAATAAAAAAAAAAAAAAGAAAGAAAGAAAGAAAGAAATACCAGGTTTCTTCAGATAAGTTTAGTGTGGCAGGTAATGTTTACTAATGTCTGTTATTTGAAATAGTAAGCCTCTTAACATTTTCTTTAAGGTATTTTGTCTTATCTACTATCTGTCTTATCTTATTATGTCTTATCTACTATCTGATAAGCATCTAATAATGCCTACGAAAGCCAATTTTATCTCAGGGGAACATTTCCGTTCCTAACGTAATGGTTTATGTGACAGCTATTGTTTTTTATTAAGACTATTGATATATTTGCTAAACAAAGAGATAAGTTAAATTTGTTTTCCTTGACGTCTGTTTAAATATGCAAAGAATCTCTAACTAAGAAAGCTCGATAAATAATCCAGTTTATTTGCTAATCAGAAGTTTAATAGATATTCACTGATTAATTTGGTTGACAGCTTTGAGTTGCAGTTGACAGACTAGCATAATGGAGTCACCTCTTGCTTATGAATGCTGATAAGGGGGTGGTTTTAGGTTTGGGGATATGCATTAACTCATGGATGCTCCAATCTCCTGAGAATTCTCATTTCAAATAAAAATTAATCTCACAATTATGTATCTGTATTCATTTCATCATTGAATTTGGTAATTTAAATAATGTCTAATATGAATAAGGAAAAGCAATGTTATCCATGGAAACATGATACTCACATATATGGCTTGAAAATGTCTATGAAAGTAATTATTTGTGGAAAAGCAAGAAAAATACCTCAGATTATGATTCCATTCATCCTGGTGTTAAAAAAGAAGTTGGAAGATACTCACTTTGCTCATAGAAACCACTGAATACATTGTTGCAAATGCAAAGATTCTGAAACCAAATTAGTCTGTAAGACAAATGCACCAGGAAAGACTAAGGGAAAATAAAACCATTACCCCAATTTTTCTGGCCATCTTGTTTTTTAGACCCTCTCAAGCAAGTCCGATGAAAGCCATGAGGATGTGGATGACGATGACAGAGACGATGTGGACAGCCAGGATTCTGTGGATTCCAATGATGTAGATGATGACTCTAACCAGTCTGATGAGTCTGACGAAGTGGTCACTGATTTTCCCACTGACATTCCAGCAACCCAATTTTTCACTCCAGCTGTCCCCACAAGAGACTCAAATGATGGCCGAGGTGACAGTGTGGCTCATGGACTGAGGTCCAGATCGAAGAAGTCCCACACATATGAAGTCCAGGTAAATCCTTAAACAGACACATAAGATATTTATGATTTGAGCCCTATTCTAGGAAACCAGAGTGTGTCTATTCACATTCATTTATTCATTCATTCATTCAGTAGGAATTATTTTATGACTTTTTAAAGTTTTTTAAAATTTATTTTAGAGAGAGAGCAGGAGGAGGGGAAAAGGGGAGGAAGAGGGACAAGCAGGCTCCACCCTGAGCTTACAACCTGAGCCAAAATCAAGAGTCTGGCACTCAACCGACTGAGCCACCCAAGTGCCTCTAATTTATGACTATTGAACATGAAACCTTTTTTCACTTGGTGATTTTATGTTTAAGTTCATGCAATTTCTCCCTACTTTTGTCTCTCAGTCACAATGATCTTTTCCCAAATCCTGGCTCTAAAGCATTTATTCTATTCACTTTTTTAGATTAAAGAAAACAATTTTGGAAAACAGCAATTATTTTCACAATATAATGATCATGCTTTGAAGTTCAATACCTGAGATGAACTGTAGGGTTGCAAATTTTGCTTAATCTATAGTTGAAGGATCTGAATTTGACACATAGCCTTTCCACTTACTAATCGTTTTACTTTTAAACTTTCAGTTCACTTTCCCTTTATGTAAAACAGAGATCATGAGACCTACATCATAGTCTTTATCATATGCATAATTGATGTATCTATTAAACTAAAGGAAATGAATATGTGAATAGACTCAGTTAAAAACAAAGTAACACGCTAGTCCTGTTTCCTGCTGCAGCCAAATTTAGACAATTTTCAGTATAATTGGTCTAAAAGTTAGAAAACAGAATTAGACTGTTCCCATCCTTGGTTCTTCATTTAATTCTTCTCCCGCTTGTTCTGTGATTCAGTATCCCGATTCTACAGAGGAGGACTTGACATCACTTGTGAAAAGTGAGAGTACGGAAGATGACTTCAATGCCGTCCTTCTTTCCCAGACAGTGCGGGGAACTTCTGACGGGGACAGCCACGCAAGATATAGTCAGGAGGCCAGTCAGATGGATGACCATAGTATGGAAACCAAGAGCCGCAGGTACACCAGGGAGTATAAGCTGAGAGCAAGTGATGAGAGCAGTAAGCACTCCCATGAGATTGGTAGTCAGGAAAATTCTGAAGTCAGCAGTGAACTCAGCAGCCAAATTGTTCAAAGCCACGAAAATGAGCAAGTCCTAGACTCTGGGAGTGTGGAAGAAGATAAGCACCTGAAACTTCGCATCTCTCATGAATTAGACAGTGCATCTACTGAGGTCAATTAGATGGAGAAAATGCAATTTCTTACTCTGCTTTTAGTAAAAACAAAAAATACACTGTAGCGGGATGGGAGACAATATGAAATGCTTATTTCTCAGCTTAGTTGGTGAAGGTATATGTATACGGATCTGGAAAGAGATACCAGTTTTGATCATTAGTTTAGTGTGTGGCTTCATGGTAACAGCCTTGTAAACTAAAAGCTTCAGGGTTTGGTCTATGTTCTTTTCATATGAGAAACGCAAGCTGTCACTGCATTGTAATGTTTGCTCTTCTTTCTTCTTTTATGAATACAAATTTATGTAGAAACAAACAAAATACTTTTACACACTTATAAAAAGAGAATATAAAACTTTATGTCACTATAACATTTGTTTTTTAAATTAGTGTATATTTGGTTGTGATTATTTTTTGTGTGTGTGTGAATAAATCTTAGTCTTAAATATAATGAGTTTAGTGGTATCTTTTTCTTTTTCTTCTTTTTCTTTTCTTCTTTTTATTTTCCCGCAACTTTATTGAAATATAAATGATGTATAACATTGTGTAAGTGTAAAGTATAGCACATGACGATTTGATACACTCATACTGAAGATGATCACCACCATTGCACTAGCTAACACCTCTATCTTGTCACCTTCTCGGTCCTGTTACATAACCATCATTTCTTTTTTGTAGTGAGAGCATTCAAGATACACTGTCTTAGCTATCAGTTACTACTTTAGTGAACCTGCTAAGCTTAGTTGAGAGCAATCCAGGGTTTGACGGGTCAACCGTACAGATTCTGGCTGAGTTAAAGTTCCTAGTTACAGAAACAGAATTCAAGTTGGGGTTGATATTCAGCCAGAAATCCTCCAACCATGCAGGACTCTTTAACCCAGGGAAACACCTTTTTCTCATTTTTACAAAGCTGATATAAAAGCTAACGAAATCCTAGCTGTAATCACAAATCAATTTTATTGTTTTTCATCACTCACCAGTAATTTGCTCAGTAAATTTATTGCTTTGTTGTCCTTGGATGAAAATTTGATAGGTTCCGTAGCAGTTTTTTCCCTAGCTATTTTGATCAACCATAGATAATAAACAGTCCTCTTGTATTGGAAAAATTTTTAAAGGCAGTTTCAGGTAATAAGCAAGATTTTCAATTTCATTCAAAACTGAAAGTTCTGGAAGCCTGAAGTGGGACAATAATCTTTCTTCCATGTCTTGCTCCTCTGCTCTTTCTAAAACTAGACATTTCACTTGGAAATTTTAAAATTCTCTATTAAGTAGCTTCTAGGACAAAAAGGGAAAAATTAAGGGGCAGAATTTCTAAAAAAAGAATCATAATGAAAACACAAAATCAATAGATTGTAGTTAAATCAGTGATCACAGAAAAGCCATGGTCTTAAATTCATGCAGCAACAAGCACATTAAAAAATGAAAACAAAGAGGCGCCTGGGTGGCTCAGGGGTTTAAGCCTCTGCCTTCGGCTCACATCATGGTCTCAGGCTTCTGGGATCGATACCCGCATCAGGCTCTCTGCTCAGCTGGGAGCCTGCTTCCCTCTCTCTCTCTATGCCTGCCTCTCTGCCTGCCTCTCTGCCTACTTGTGATTTCTGTCTGTCAAATAAATAAAATCTTTAAAAAGAAAAAAGAAAAGAAATAAATTGAGCTCCTATCTTACAAATTAGAAAAGAACAAAAAAGTGAAGCAAAATAAAGGGAAAGAAGGAAATAATAAATTTAAAAGCAAAAGTAATGAGGTAGAGAAGAGAAAAATAGTAGAAACTAATAAATGAAAATGCCAGCTTTTTGTAAAAGCAACAACAGCAAAATAGATAAAACTTTAACTCACTCAGTAAAGGAAGAAAGGCAGAAAAAAACAAATAAGAAATACAAGCAAGAAGATAACCAATGACACTGGTAAGTTTTTAAATTTTGAAAGAGACTACTTTACACAACTCCATACAAATAAAATGGAAGACCTAAGTAACTTGGATTATTTTCTAAGAAAATACAACTTATCACCATTGGCCTTGCTATATGTAGAAAGCATAGACAGATTTCTATAGAGGAAAGAGAAAAAGTTACCAAGGAACTAACTATAAAGACTAGATCCAAATGATTTTACAGGGAAATTCTATGAAACCTTCAAAGACCAGATAAGCCCAATCCCAGTTAAATTGTAGCACAGAAGGAAAACTCTCAAATGATCTCTAAGAAACAAATATAATTCTGACACACACCTGGTTAGATTACAAACACACGCACATACACGAAAACTATAAAACAGTCTTACTCATGACTAGCAACGGAACAATTCTAAATAAAACGTCAGCAAACAGAATCTAAAATCAAGTTTAAAGACTGCGTCGTAATCAAGAGGGGCTTATCCCCAGACAATGAAGCTTCAATATTAGTAATTCATTCCTATAGTTCATCATGTAGTTAGATCTAAGAACAAAGATGTTATGCGATTAGATAGATGTAGAGATGACAAAAAGGACTTTGCGTTAGTGAGCTATTACCAGGATGAAAATAGTGAGTAATTAACAGCCCCAACAGCTCAGTGACTTACAGGGTCGAATACTTTTCTTGTTCTCACTCACCAGTCTGTGGGTTAGTAGGGATGCTTATGCTTCAGGCTTCAGGATGGACTCAGGTCTGCTCCCCACGCTTCTCCATTTGAGATCAGCAACTATCAGAGGCCTGTCTTTCGGATGGTAGAGATGGAAACACAAGAGGGGTGAGCAGAAACATATGATGTTTCAGACTCTGAACTTGACACACTACTACTATTGATCGTTTAAAGCAAGCCACATGCTTACACCCAAAACCAGTGTACAGGTGAAGTATTTTCTCCCAACAATAAATCATGATAGAAGAAGGGAAAAAAGAAACAATTGTGAACACATAGTAAAATGTAACACAGCCTTTGACAAATTTCAATACTCATTCTTAATTTCAGAAAAATAACATAAAAATTAAGATATACTTTCTTAATACGATGAAATATTTTATACCTCAGTTTAAAAACCAGCATCCTACTTAGTGGAGAAAAAATTTTCATTAAGATCAAGGACAAAGCAGTTATGTCCTCTGATGTCTTCTATGTCCTTTGATATGCTTTGATATGTAGCAAAGTATTAGAGATAAAAGTTAATAATCATAAACATTCAGATGCGTAAAACTTGAGAAAGATGAGATATAAATTATATCTCTATGTAAATCATGTAATACTACACTTAGAAAACAAAGAATCAGTACTAAAGATAATAATTTCTGTAAAGTACCATAATATAAAGTTTACCTGAAACATATACATAAAAATGCAAACAGTAACCATTTAAAAGATACAATGTCATTCAATATAGAAACAAAAAAGGATAAAATACTTAAGGAAATGTGCCAAAACTGTATTAGAAAAACTTCAGTAAGTGAAAAAGCTAAAAAAAAGCTTGAAGCTAAAAAAGGCTTGAAGAAATCAAAAGACATCATTTGTTCTCATATAAAACAACTCAACACCATAAAGATGACAATCCTCTCCAAGTAATACATAAATGTGATTCCAATTAAAATAAAGGTAAACTTTTTCCTAGAGTGATGCAAGCTAATTCTAAAGTTCATATGGAAAAATAAACATGTAATAATGGAAGAAAAATCCTGAAAAATAAAAGCTGTAAGAGAGGACTAGCCCTAACACGTATTAAATCAGACTATAAATCCTCTCTAATAAAAACACTGTGGTACGGGCAAACAAACAGAGTGGGAAGGGAATAGAAAATCCAAAAATAGACCCAAATACATATGGAAACTACTAGAGGGCATCCAAGATAACTTGGGGAAAAAATGGACTTTTAAATAAATGGTGTTGAGTGACTGGATATTCATTTGGAAAAAAGGTAAAATTGGATCCATATCTCACACTACACAACAGAATAATCTCCAAATAGACCAGAGATGTAAATTTAAAAGGAAACTATAAAAACATTAGACAAATACATGAGGGAGTTACTTTATAACCTGATGTGGGGAAGATTTCCTAACTGTGAGAAGACTCAATCCCATATCACCTGCTATAAACTAAATGCTCATGTCCCTCCAAAATTTGTAATTTGAAACCTAATCCCCTAAAACAAGGGTATTAGGGTCAGGGACTTCAGGAGGTCACTAGGTCATGAGAGTGCAGTTCTCACTAATGCGATCAGTGTCCTTATAAGAGAGACCCCAAGAGGGGTGCCTGGGTGGCTCAGTGGATTAAAGCCTCTGCCTTCGGCTCAGGTCATGGTCCCAGGGTCCTGGAATAGAGCACCACATCGGGCTCTCTGCTCAGCAGGGAGCCTGCTTCCCTTCCTCGCTCTCTGCCTGCCTCTCTGCCTACCTGTGATCTCTGTCTGTCAAATAAATAAATAAAATATTTAAAAAGAGAGAGAGAGAGAGAGAGAGAGAGAGAGACCCCAAGAGTTCCCTGGCCTCTTCCACCGTGGGAGGTCACAGTAAGAAGATGGCTGTCTATGAACCAGGAAGCAGGCTGTTACCAGACACCAACTCTACAGAGGCCTTGATCTTGAATTTCTCAGCCTCCAGAACTGTGAGAAGTAAGTGTCTGTTGTTTATAAATCAGCAGGTCTTTTTGGTATTTTTGTTATGGTAGCTCAAACAAGCTAAGACACCCTGATCCTTGAACTCATCATTAGTGAGCTGCCCCTTGGGCTCCCATTATACTTGCTTCATTTGCCACTTCACCACAATCAGCCACAGGCAATAGCTTTATTAACTATGCTGTCCCTGCCTGCCATAGAAACAAGCATCCCATTTCCTCCTGGCAAGCAGCTCCACACTGGGCTCAAAGCCAAGGACATACCAGGTTAATCCAATGAACCCTTAAAACTAAGGTTCAGACTTCATGAGAGAGAATGGCTGGTAGCCCAGGGGATGGCAGAGCAGTTTGTCACGTTATCCTGGGCCGCAGTCAGTTTATAGCTGGCAGGCGGATGCTGGTCAACGGGACACGTCCCACTGGGGCACCCGGAGGCTGTGGCTGGCAAGCAGGAAACCATGCACCGCAAGAGCACCATGCACCACTGCACCACTGCAGAGCAAGGAGCCAGGAAGGAGTCAGGAAAGCTCACCGGAGAGTGAGGGACCCTGGGTGTTCTTGCGTTGGCCTAGGGGCGGCCCCATTGAAACAGCAGAGAGATAGCACACAAGCCAGCAAGAGCGCGTTTCCGCAGCGTCCCTCCAGTGCCATCTACTGACAAAGCTAGCCATCATTCCAGCTGGCCCTGAGCACAGGTCCGATGCCAGTACCACAAAGCAGGACAGCAGGAAACTGAAAGGTGTCACAGGCTTTTGGGGGAAAAAAGCTGATTCCCGCTCCTTGGGCAAAATGAGTAAAAAATGGGCTTGGGAAATCTCTTTAATGATAGAATGCAAGGAAGCCCTCAAAGACAAAAGGGGGTCATAACCAAAGGACCAAAGACCAAACTTGAAGGGGATTTCCATTCGCTAAAACTGGAGGGATGTGAGAATAAAAAGAATAATGGCAATAATGAATTATAACAAATTAAATTTTTTTCTTTGTTTCACGGGTACATAGTGATACTATATGAGAGGGCATACAAGAAGGAAAGGTCTTCTTTACAGATAAATGCCAGGTAATAGTAAATGTAGAAAGAATGATAAAATTAGAAAATCAGTTTGCAACCCACAGTATAATATTGACTCGGGAAATGATCACTAATGAGTGTTAAAATAATTGCACAAAAGGTTATTGGCAACAGAATATTCACCTTGTCCAAGAGGATCACCTCCAAGAATTAGTGATGCCAAAAGAAGATGCTTCTAACTAGAGGGTTTTGGTGGTCACCATCTTCACCCAGTAATCAAACTTAGCTTCACAAATGGGATGACTCGACATTTGCTTCCTAATGTTATACTGTAAGAAACATACAACATCCCCTATGAAACGTTTTTGTAAAAAGATGTTTAACAGAATCAAATCCTAGGAAAACAAGCAAACCCAGACATTGAGTTACTCAATGATACAACTGGCCTGAACTTTCTAAAAAGTTTCCAGATGAAATACAGGACACAGTTATATTTGAATGTCAGATAAACAACAAAATCTTTTAGTGTAAGCATGGTATGTATTATACTAAAGGATGAGTCATTATTTATCTGATATTCAAATTAACAGTATTTTTATTTTTTAAATCTTTCAATCCTAGAAAAAATGGGTGTTAGCTTATTTAGATTAAAAGCCTAAAGAGGCATAACCAAGGACAAAACATGAACTTTGACTGGCACCTGGACTGAAAAAGAAACAAGACTATAAAACACATTTGGGGACAATTATGGCAATTGGAATATACACAGTATGTTAGATGACATTGCAGAATTACGGTTAATTTTCTTAAGTGTGGTCATGGCATCATATTTATGAAATGAATGTCCTTGTTCTTCAGAAATATTTAGGAGTGATGTGCCATGGTTTTTATAATTTGCTTTCTGATGATTCAGAAAACACAGGGTACACAAGGAGAGAGAAACTAATGTGGCAAAATGTATTGTTCTTTCAACTTTTCTCAAGGTTTGGAAATGTTCCCAAAATTGGGAGTAGAAAGAAAGGGCTGGCAGAATACAAGAATGTATGATAAATAATATCCTTAAACTAATGTCTCATCCATTAATATAAAAGTCTCAGAGCAATTCCTTCATGGCTTACTTCTTATACAAAATCAAGAAGAAAGAAATAATACATTTTTACAACAACAAAAAATAATGTTTAAACTATGTCCCGTCACCTAGTATCTCCTAATGACCCTGTAGATGCTGACTTCAGATGCAATCTGACAATATTTTCATCCTTTTTCCATGTCGGTAGTATAACCTAACCATGATTTGGAGTCCTTTTTTACTGGTCGTTGGCATGGCCTCTTCCCCTCTCCCACACTTAATGTTTCAGGCTTCTAGTAACAGTGGCTCCAAAGATTGTTTGATTGCAATTATAATGGTAACAACAAAACTTCCCTGTGAATTAGTGTTGCCTGTGCAGCAGGGGAGAGGCAAATAATTAAAATAAGCAGTTCTATTCTTGATCTGTACTGAACACACAGACAAGGACTTAAAAACCCTGTTTGTGCAGAGGAAGAAAGAACTATCTTCTACGGCACAATATCATGAGGCAGTTTTTTATGCTTCCTCAATTTAGCGAATTCCCATATTGAAGCATTATGAATTATGTTCTCCACTTGCAACACCCAGACCCAAAGCACACACTGTCTAGCACGTTATATGTTCAACCGCAGTATTGTTCCCTGCAGTCTCTTTGACTTGATACCATAAAGACTTAGGTCTGACTAGTGTGGTTATTTTAATCTAAAGTGCAGCTACACATTGCATATTAGGTCCCAATCTCTAGATGCCCCCACCCCCAAGATGCAAACAAATCTGGGAAAACTATGTATGTGGCTGAATATACTCATCTGGTCAAATTGAAAAGATCATTGGCAACCAAAAAGGCAAAAGACCAGTTGCCTCTTTGGAACCACCAAAAGAATGTGGGGCAGACCTAAAGAAAAGTCCAAAAGAAGGGTCCTAAAGGTGCCCTAAGTATTACCAATATTGTTTATAACATATCAAGGTACTACATTGAAGTTATTATTTAGAAATTATTGAGTAAAAGAACAGAAGTTTTGCATGGAAATAATACATCCGATTTCTTGAGGGGAGGCCTCACTCTAGTAAAGTTCAAATACCTGACTTTTCCCACACATCACCTTCTTCCTCATTCCGGACACTAATGATGGAGAGGAAGGGGATTAAGTGCTGATGCTGACATGTTCTTCTAAAGAAGGCCCCCATTGTTTCAGTCTGGTCAGGCTGCTATAACAAAAATACCACAAGCGGATGGTTAATAAATAACAGAAATTCGTTTTTCATAGTTCTGAAGTCTGGGAAATCCAAGATCATGGTGCTAGAAGGTTTGGTGTCTAGTGAGAGGTCATTTTCTGGTTCATAGTCATCTTTTGCTGTGTCCTCATGGGGTGAAAGGGACTGGCAATCCCTCTGGAGCTTCTTTTATAAGGTCATTCTGGGCTGTGCCATCTTGATTTAACCATGTCCCAAAGCCCCACTTCTTAATACCATCACATCGGGTTAGGACTTCAACATATGAATCTGGGCAGGGTGAGGGGCACACAAAGAGTTAGTCTACAGCACCTACCTTCCAGCCTCAAACCATTTGGAAATATACCAAAACACAGGCAGACTCTTCTTGGCAGTGCCTCCAGAGCCCCTCTCAAAGTGTCAAATCAGTGAGCGAATCTACCTCAAAAAACTGACAAACAAGAGCAAAACAAACTGAATGTCCCTTTTCATCACTTTTATCCAACATAGCACTGGAAGTTCTAGTCATTGCAATAAGGAAAAAATAAATTAAATTAGATTTTAAAAGGTAAAGAGCACACAGATTAGAAAAGAAAAAGTAAAACTATTTTTAGACATGATTCTCTATGTAAAGAATTCCGAGAAACCTACAAAAAATTCCTAGAACTAAACAATGAGTACAATAACATTGTGGGATTCAAGATCAGCATAGAAAAATCAACTGAATTCTTATATTTGACAATGAACAAGGTAAAACCAAAATTAAAATGATGTCATTTATACTTGCTAAAAAAAAGTGAAATGTTTAGGTATAAATCTAAGACAATAGGTATAAGATCTGTATGATAAAAGTTATAAAATGGTAATTAAAAAGAAACACACACACAAAGATACTTGGGAATTCACATCATGCAATAGCAAAAAAAACCCCCCAAACAATCCAATTAAATACTTGGGGATTCACACCATGCAATAGCAAAAAAAACCCCAAACAATCCAATTAAATACTTGGGGATTCACACCATGCAATAGCAAAAACAAAACAAAACAAAACAAAAAAACCCCAAACAATCCAATTAAAAATGGACAGGAGACTAAATAGACATTCTTCCAAATAAAACATACAGATAGCCAACTAGTACATGAGAAGGTGCTCAACATGACTAATTATCAAGGGAATGTAAATCAAAACTACAAGGAGATATTGCCTCATACCTGTTAGAATGGCTATTATCAAAAAGACAAGAGATACCAAGTGTTGGCAAGAATATGGAGAAAAGGGAACTCTTGGGTACTATTGGTAAAAATGTAAATTGGTGCAGTGGCTAGGGAAAACAGGATGGAGGCTCCTCAAAAAATTAAAAACAGAACTACCATATCACCTAGCAATTCTACTTCTGGGTATTTAGCCAAGTGAAGTTTGGATAGAGAAGTTTGGACAAGGAAGTGATTTATCCAAAATCACTAATGATTCATCAGAAAGATAAAACAATTGTAAATATTCAGTCATCATTGGAGCACTTAAACATTTAAAACAAATATGAACAAAAAAGAGCAAACAAATAAACAGCAGTGAAACAACTGTAGAGGATTTCATACTCCACATTCAACAATGGATACATCAATAGACAGAAAATCAAAAAGGAAATGGTGGGCTTGTATAACACATAGAACAAATGAACCTAACAGACATTTATAGAACATTACTTTCAACAGCAGCCGAATATATATTCTTTTCAAGCATGTTCTTCAGATGGACTGTATGTTGGGCCACAATACAACCCTTAACAAATTTAGGAAGACTGAAATGATATCAATCTTTTCTAAACATGATGGTACAAAACTAGAGATCAGTAACAGAAGGAAAGTTGGAATATTCACAAATATATGGAAATTAAACAACACGCTCTTCAACAATTTATGAGTCAAAGAAGAAATTAAAGGTAAAATCAGAAAGAATCTTGAAATGGAGTGACAACATGGCAAAACTTATAGGATCCAATAAAAGCAAATTTAAGTAGGGAGTTTATAACAATAATGCTTGGATTAAGAAAAAAGAAAGCTCTCAGATAAGCAACCTAACTTTACACCTCAAGGGACTAGAAAAAACTAAGCCAAAGTTAGCAGAGTAAAAGAAATAAGAAAGGTTAGAGCAGAAATGAATGAAATAATGAGTAGGTGGCAATAGAAAAGTTAACAAAATTGTATTTGTTCTTTGAAAAGATAAAATCAACAAACCTTTCATTTGACAGAAAGAGAGAGAGAAGACTCAAATAAATAAGACTATAAATGAAACTATAAATGAAATGAAAGAGGGGACATTAAAACTACAGGAATGTGAAGGATCATAAGAGACTATTATCAACAACTGTATGCCAATGAATTGGATAAACTGGAAGAAATGGATATATTCTTAGAAATATGCAACCTACCAAGGCTGAATCATGAAGAAATAGAAAATGTGAACTGTTCAATGACAAGGACATTGAATTAATAATCAAAAATCTCCCAACAACAACAAAAAACCCAGGCCGAAATGGCTCTATGGCTCTATGGCCAAGTTCTACCAAACACTTAAGGAAAAATTAATACCAATCTTTCTCAAACTCTTCCAAAATACTGAAGAGAAGGGAACACTTCCAAACTCATTTTACAAGGCCAGTGTTACTATAATAACAGATATATGTCATTACACATTTGTCCAAACCCACAGAGGTACAACACCAAGAGTTCACCATGAGTGAACTCTCATGTAAACTGTAGACTCTGAGTGATTATGTTGTGTTCATGTGGGATCATCAGAGATAACCAATGTACCAATCTGGTGGGAAATGTTGATCATTGGGAAAGCCATGCATGCAGGAGGCAGGGGGTACATGGAAAACCTCTGTACCTTTCCCTCAATTCCGTGTGAACTTAAAACTGCTCTTAAAAAACAGTCTTTAAATATGGGGGAGGGGAACCCGCAATAGTAGTGAAAAATTATAGAATATCATCTAAGGTCACTTAGATTCAATTAGGAAATAGATAGCATACTCAACCAGCTAATCTGACTGGGAGTTATATAGAATGGGCCAGTTTTTATTCTAGGCTAATCTGGCCCCACAACTGAAGCATTATCTTCCTGAGTCTTCTACTCAGTGCCCCATCTATTTTAAACTTTCCCTTCTTTGGATGTTGAGAACTAGAAAATTTTCCTGCTCTGTGAGAGCATCAGAAATTTTCCCACTTGCTCCTTTGGGGTAGTTCCTTCCCCTGCAGATTTCCTGGCAGGCAGTTCTGTCCTCAGGCATATTCCTCATGTGCATACTCTGAAGACCCAAGGGCAGCTCTGGAGATCTCTGGAACCCTTTCTGCAGTTCTCTCCCCTGTGGTACTCTGTTTGCAAATTGGCCTCCCTTGCACCTTGGCCTCCTTGGCCACCCTGGCCTTCCCAAATTCTCAACTTAGTCTTCTCAACTGGGAGGGACTGTGCTACAGCCTAGGAACCCCCTCTAGGGAATTACTGGGAAACTACAGAACTGTCATCCTCTGTTCATCTCCTTTGTTTATCTTC
Source organism: Enhydra lutris kenyoni (assembly GCF_002288905.1). Taxonomy (NCBI): domain Eukaryota; kingdom Metazoa; phylum Chordata; class Mammalia; order Carnivora; family Mustelidae; genus Enhydra; species Enhydra lutris. Next base: position 40,852,636 of record NW_019154087.1, on the reverse strand, counting down.
TTTCAAGGGTTACTGTTCATCACTGCTGATTGTCTGATGTTTGCAAACCATTCTTTATAAAACTTGACTGTTTTTTTTAAACTGAGGGTAAGTGGGTATATCTATCCCTTTTGCTCCATCAGGGTTGGGAAGAGAAATCCTTTAAAACTAATTTTAACCTAAAAAAGAAAAGAAAAGAAAAAGTCCAAATAAAAGTTATGACCAAAGGGAAATAAAAAGTGAGCTGGCAGAATTCACAGGAGGGATTAAGGATTTAAAATAAATAATTAGTGGGGCGCCTGGGTGGCTCAGTGGGTTAAAGACTCTGCCTTCGACTCAGGTCATGATCCCGGGATGCTGGGATTGAGCTCCACATCAGGCTCTCCGCTTGGCGGGGAGCTTGCTTCTCCCTCTCTCTCTCTCTGCCTACTTGTGATCTCTGTCTTTCAAATAAATAAATAAAATCTTAATAAATAAATAATGAAATAAAAGCCACACTCGAAACTATAAAAAGATACAGGGGTGCCTGGGCAGGTCAGATGGTTAAGCCTCTGCTTTCCGTGTCCCAGGTCATGATCTTGGGGTCCTGGGTTGAGCCCTGTGTCCCTCTATACACCCCTTGCCCTCTGCTTGTGCTCTACCCTCCCCTCTCTCAAATAAAGAAATAAAATCTTAATTTTTTTTCAAGGGTGGGAGAGAGAACTTTTATTCCAAAAGACTTCCATATCCATATTCCGTATCAATAATAACATTTAGGTAAGTGTATACCCTTGCTTCATAGACAACATTCATTTGAGTGCCTAAGTTAAGGTAATTAAAAATTTTATATATATATATTTTTTTCTCACCAATCCAATCTCATTTCCTTATATAGGCAGCATCCTGTAGAATAAAAAGTCTGATTCTAAAGGCCATATCTGCATGCATAGATTTTTTACACCGATCTTGTGAAACAGTATGTTCAGTTTCCAGGGATAATTAGCATCAACTTAATCTGTTGTTAATTTCAGTTCTTTCCCACCAAGTATATTTTTTAAAAAATTGAAAGATACTGTTAACATGGAGGGCAGGATTTGTAAAAATTCTGTTAAAAAAAAGAAAGTGATAAAAAGAAATAATTAGAAAGAAGATAATACAGAAATCAAACACAATAGCTCCAAAATATGCAAAATTGGTATTCTTTTTTTTTTTTAAAGATTTTATTTATTTATTTGACAGACAGAGATTACAAGTAGGCAAAGAGGCAGTCAGAGAGAGGAGGAAGCAGGCTTCCTGCTGAGCAGAGAGCCCGATGCGGGGCTCGATCCCAGGACCCTGGGATCATGACCTGAGCCCCAAACAATCCAATTAAATACTTGGGGATTCACACCATGCAATAGCAAAAAAAACCCCAAACAATCCAATTAAATACTTGGGGATTCACACCATGCAATAGCAAAAACAAAACAAAACAAAACAAAAAAACCCCAAACAATCCAATTAAAAATGGACAGGAGACTAAATAGACATTCTTCCAAATAAAACATACAGATAGCCAACTAGTACATGAGAAGGTGCTCAACATGACTAATTATCAAGGGAATGTAAATCAAAACTACAAGGAGATATTGCCTCATACCTGTTAGAATGGCTATTATCAAAAAGACAAGAGATACCAAGTGTTGGCAAGAATATGGAGAAAAGGGAACTCTTGGGTACTATTGGTAAAAATGTAAATTGGTGCAGTGGCTAGGGAAAACAGGATGGAGGCTCCTCAAAAAATTAAAAACAGAACTACCATATCACCTAGCAATTCTACTTCTGGGTATTTAGCCAAGTGAAGTTTGGATAGAGAAGTTTGGACAAGGAAGTGATTTATCCAAAATCACTAATGATTCATCAGAAAGATAAAACAATTGTAAATATTCAGTCATCATTGGAGCACTTAAACATTTAAAACAAATATGAACAAAAAAGAGCAAACAAATAAACAGCAGTGAAACAACTGTAGAGGATTTCATACTCCACATTCAACAATGGATACATCAATAGACAGAAAATCAAAAAGGAAATGGTGGGCTTGTATAACACATAGAACAAATGAACCTAACAGACATTTATAGAACATTACTTTCAACAGCAGCCGAATATATATTCTTTTCAAGCATGTTCTTCAGATGGACTGTATGTTGGGCCACAATACAACCCTTAACAAATTTAGGAAGACTGAAATGATATCAATCTTTTCTAAACATGATGGTACAAAACTAGAGATCAGTAACAGAAGGAAAGTTGGAATATTCACAAATATATGGAAATTAAACAACACGCTCTTCAACAATTTATGAGTCAAAGAAGAAATTAAAGGTAAAATCAGAAAGAATCTTGAAATGGAGTGACAACATGGCAAAACTTATAGGATCCAATAAAAGCAAATTTAAGTAGGGAGTTTATAACAATAATGCTTGGATTAAGAAAAAAGAAAGCTCTCAGATAAGCAACCTAACTTTACACCTCAAGGGACTAGAAAAAACTAAGCCAAAGTTAGCAGAGTAAAAGAAATAAGAAAGGTTAGAGCAGAAATGAATGAAATAATGAGTAGGTGGCAATAGAAAAGTTAACAAAATTGTATTTGTTCTTTGAAAAGATAAAATCAACAAACCTTTCATTTGACAGAAAGAGAGAGAGAAGACTCAAATAAATAAGACTATAAATGAAACTATAAATGAAATGAAAGAGGGGACATTAAAACTACAGGAATGTGAAGGATCATAAGAGACTATTATCAACAACTGTATGCCAATGAATTGGATAAACTGGAAGAAATGGATATATTCTTAGAAATATGCAACCTACCAAGGCTGAATCATGAAGAAATAGAAAATGTGAACTGTTCAATGACAAGGACATTGAATTAATAATCAAAAATCTCCCAACAACAACAAAAAACCCAGGCCGAAATGGCTCTATGGCTCTATGGCCAAGTTCTACCAAACACTTAAGGAAAAATTAATACCAATCTTTCTCAAACTCTTCCAAAATACTGAAGAGAAGGGAACACTTCCAAACTCATTTTACAAGGCCAGTGTTACTATAATAACAGATATATGTCATTACACATTTGTCCAAACCCACAGAGGTACAACACCAAGAGTTCACCATGAGTGAACTCTCATGTAAACTGTAGACTCTGAGTGATTATGTTGTGTTCATGTGGGATCATCAGAGATAACCAATGTACCAATCTGGTGGGAAATGTTGATCATTGGGAAAGCCATGCATGCAGGAGGCAGGGGGTACATGGAAAACCTCTGTACCTTTCCCTCAATTCCGTGTGAACTTAAAACTGCTCTTAAAAAACAGTCTTTAAATATGGGGGAGGGGAACCCGCAATAGTAGTGAAAAATTATAGAATATCATCTAAGGTCACTTAGATTCAATTAGGAAATAGATAGCATACTCAACCAGCTAATCTGACTGGGAGTTATATAGAATGGGCCAGTTTTTATTCTAGGCTAATCTGGCCCCACAACTGAAGCATTATCTTCCTGAGTCTTCTACTCAGTGCCCCATCTATTTTAAACTTTCCCTTCTTTGGATGTTGAGAACTAGAAAATTTTCCTGCTCTGTGAGAGCATCAGAAATTTTCCCACTTGCTCCTTTGGGGTAGTTCCTTCCCCTGCAGATTTCCTGGCAGGCAGTTCTGTCCTCAGGCATATTCCTCATGTGCATACTCTGAAGACCCAAGGGCAGCTCTGGAGATCTCTGGAACCCTTTCTGCAGTTCTCTCCCCTGTGGTACTCTGTTTGCAAATTGGCCTCCCTTGCACCTTGGCCTCCTTGGCCACCCTGGCCTTCCCAAATTCTCAACTTAGTCTTCTCAACTGGGAGGGACTGTGCTACAGCCTAGGAACCCCCTCTAGGGAATTACTGGGAAACTACAGAACTGTCATCCTCTGTTCATCTCCTTTGTTTATCTTCTTTCAAGGGTTACTGTTCATCACTGCTGATTGTCTGATGTTTGCAAACCATTCTTTATAAAACTTGACTGTTTTTTTTAAACTGAGGGTAAGTGGGTATATCTATCCCTTTTGCTCCATCAGGGTTGGGAAGAGAAATCCTTTAAAACTAATTTTAACCTAAAAAAGAAAAGAAAAGAAAAAGTCCAAATAAAAGTTATGACCAAAGGGAAATAAAAAGTGAGCTGGCAGAATTCACAGGAGGGATTAAGGATTTAAAATAAATAATTAGTGGGGCGCCTGGGTGGCTCAGTGGGTTAAAGACTCTGCCTTCGACTCAGGTCATGATCCCGGGATGCTGGGATTGAGCTCCACATCAGGCTCTCCGCTTGGCGGGGAGCTTGCTTCTCCCTCTCTCTCTCTCTGCCTACTTGTGATCTCTGTCTTTCAAATAAATAAATAAAATCTTAATAAATAAATAATGAAATAAAAGCCACACTCGAAACTATAAAAAGATACAGGGGTGCCTGGGCAGGTCAGATGGTTAAGCCTCTGCTTTCCGTGTCCCAGGTCATGATCTTGGGGTCCTGGGTTGAGCCCTGTGTCCCTCTATACACCCCTTGCCCTCTGCTTGTGCTCTACCCTCCCCTCTCTCAAATAAAGAAATAAAATCTTAATTTTTTTTCAAGGGTGGGAGAGAGAACTTTTATTCCAAAAGACTTCCATATCCATATTCCGTATCAATAATAACATTTAGGTAAGTGTATACCCTTGCTTCATAGACAACATTCATTTGAGTGCCTAAGTTAAGGTAATTAAAAATTTTATATATATATATTTTTTTCTCACCAATCCAATCTCATTTCCTTATATAGGCAGCATCCTGTAGAATAAAAAGTCTGATTCTAAAGGCCATATCTGCATGCATAGATTTTTTACACCGATCTTGTGAAACAGTATGTTCAGTTTCCAGGGATAATTAGCATCAACTTAATCTGTTGTTAATTTCAGTTCTTTCCCACCAAGTATATTTTTTAAAAAATTGAAAGATACTGTTAACATGGAGGGCAGGATTTGTAAAAATTCTGTTAAAAAAAAGAAAGTGATAAAAAGAAATAATTAGAAAGAAGATAATACAGAAATCAAACACAATAGCTCCAAAATATGCAAAATTGGTATTCTTTTTTTTTTTTAAAGATTTTATTTATTTATTTGACAGACAGAGATTACAAGTAGGCAAAGAGGCAGTCAGAGAGAGGAGGAAGCAGGCTTCCTGCTGAGCAGAGAGCCCGATGCGGGGCTCGATCCCAGGACCCTGGGATCATGACCTGAGCTGAAGGCAGAGGCTTTAACCCACTGAGCCACCCAGGCGCCCCGCAAAATTGGTATTCTTGAATTAAGAAAGAAAAATTTAAAATATCTCAATATTACAAAAGAAAAAAAAACTTAAATAAATGACAAATTGAATTTGCTGATTCAACCCATATAATTTTTCCCAGAAAAATAATTATGCACAATAATCAACACAATGATGTATTCTAGAGCAGGTTAATAAAAAATTTACTAAGCAGGTAACTTTTTGGCAGAAAAATCAAGTCATCTGCCATAGCTGAGAGAAAAGAGTGGGTTTAATCTGAACTTTACTTCTCCATGGCAACATTTAATGACAGAGGAAGGTGGGGCAATGTGTTCAGAATCTTGAAAAGAAGGAAGACAAGATTGAGCCAAGAATATTATGCCCAGCCCATTTGTTTTGTGTTTATGGCAACAGAAAGGCACTCTCAATTTTGTACAGACTCTGGGAGTAATGAGGCATTAATGAGTCCTTCTTTTAAAAAAAGAAAAAAAAAAGAACACTTAATAAAAAATCTATCCCAAAAAAGGATTGAATCAAGAGGACTCAGGGAAGGGGAACTCATGTTTAAAAAGTATTGATTATGAGAATTGAATATATCTAAATATAAGATGAAATATTATATTTATTATTTTAGAGGAAAATAAAAGCTTATAGAATTTGACAATGGCAAAGTTATTAATTTTTAAAAGTGTTGGTTGGGAGTACATATTTGTTAATACCTTATTTTTCAGAAGAGTCAAAGCCTACTGAAAAAAATTGACAGATCAAAACAAAATTGCTTGCTTAATTTAGAAAACTGATGCTGATATTAAAATTTACATTTGTAAATAATTTCTAAACAACATTCAGACAGAAACCCAACATAGCTCACTGATCCTCTCTAATAAACTGATGAGAAGCCCTTTGTAGGTCAGGCCAAAGTAAGGACTATGACCAGACAGAGTCATTAAATAAAATTAAACCATTGGGGCGCCTGGGTGGCTCAGTGGCTTAAGCCTCTGCCTTCAGCTCGGGTCATGATCTCAGGGTCCTGGGATGGAGTCCCACATCGGGCTCTCTGCTCGGCAAGGAGCCTGCTTCCTTCTCTCTGTCTCTCTGCCTGCCCCTCTGCCTACTTATGATCTCTCTCTGTCAAATAAATAAATAAATAAAAATCTTAAAAAAATATTTAAAATTAAACCATTAAAATTTATGAATTTAAAATATGTAGTCAGTGAGCAAGAGTATGAAGGAAGCTATTGCAACCAAAGTAGGATGGTATTAGTAAAAGGTTAAACACATAAATCAAAAAAAGAGAATACAACATGCAGAAATAAACTCACACATATATGGTCAATTGATTTTCAAAAATAGTGCAAGGATGATTCCAGAGAGAAACTGATGATGCCAGAACAACTGGGTTCTCACATGTAAGAAAAAAAAATCTTGGTTCATACCGCCCACCATGCTAAAATTATCTCAAAATGGATTATATGCCTAAACATAAAACCTGAAATTATAAAACTATAAAAAGAAGAAAATATAGGAGAAAATGTTCATGGCCTTGGGTGAAGAAGAGATTCTTAAAAATATGACACCAAATGCATAATTTGTAAAAGAAAAAAATTCATAAATTAGACTTTGTCAAAATTAAGAACTGCTACTAAAAATTACTAAGTCCACTTTATTTTTTTAAACATTTTTTTTTAAGATTTTATTTATTTATTTGACAGAGATCACAAGTAGGCAGAGAGAGAGAGAGGAGGGAGCAGGCTTCCTGCTGAACAGAGAGCCCGATTCAGGGCTGGATCCCAGGACCCCAGGATCACGACCTGAGCCGAAGGCAGAGGCTTTAACCCACTGAGCCACCCAGGTGCCCCAGAAAGTCCACTTTAAAAAGGACTTCTGGGATATTACAGCAAAGATTTCAAAGCTGTAATTTAATTACGTAAAAAAAGAAAAGTAAGGCTCAGCATCCTCTCAAGTCTCTGATCTCCTAATTCTTGGAGAGTGGGAAGCCAAACCAGCCACCCTATGTGCACAGACAAGGGGCCCTGATCCCGTGGCCACATAGCTTCTTATGCATGTAACTAACACAACTTTTTGCCATTCTGTAGATTCACCTCTATTCAAATTTATTAGTACTATTTTAATTGGAGGGACAGAAATCCTAACCTAAAATAAATTAACTAGAAAGGAAATGTTAGGGCTAATGAAGTCCAGGGGTAGATCTGCCTTCAATTAGTGCTGGCTCAGGGACTCAAATGATATCATCAGAAGCTGGTCTTTCTTCATCTCCTAAGACCCACCTAGGACATAATAAATCAGAATCCCTAGGAGTCAGACTCCAGAATCTTAAAACCAACAACAGAAAGCCCTTTCCAGATGAGTGCCATAAAGCCCTTATCAGTTAATTGCTTTATCTGTGTACAGCTTGTCTTTGCAAGCTAATTATAAGCTTCTTGCCTGCAAGGAAAATTTCTTCTGCACCTTAATCATATCTAAGATTGTACTCGATGGATATTAGAAAGATATTCTGTAGAGTCTGGTAGATCAAGGGATGCTGTAAGTTTAATGCTATAAGCATCAGAAGGCATTTGAAAAGAAATCTGACATTCTTTTGAAAAATCTGGGCTTGTGAAAATACAGTTGGATTCAAAATTTTTGAACATCTACATCCAAATGGAATTAGTGAATAAACTTGAGTTAGTAAGAGCAGTATTTCAAAGCACTCTGTTCTTGGCCCTGCATTGTTCAAAATTCTTTTAAACTTGAATAAAGATATAGATGATAAATATCACATCTGCGATTGACAAAACCAGGAGATGTCAAATGATAAAAATGTATTTCACAATGTTCTTGAATAGCATGGCCACCCAAACATTACCACTAGATCAATTTTGGTATTCTTCCAGTCCTCACATTATACTCATTTTTGTGTGCGTGTATATATATATATTGTTGGCTCCATTTTACCCCTGAGCATCAACGTTTTGGCTGCCAGCTTGTCTAGACTTACATCCTTTGACTCTAAATCTAGCAGGAAGAAACACTTTTCTTTTCCACAACTTGAAAAAAAGTTCTGTCCTGATTTCCACTGAACAGAACCAGAGCCCACGCCTGTTTGTAAATACCATTTCCAGGCGCCAAGTTGGCCATCCCTGAGTTGGTGGTGCTCTGGTTGGCCATCCCTGAGTTCCACACTCATCACTTGGGAACTAGTGGTGGTGTCAGCCACATCTGAGGCACACAGGGACTCAGAACAGGGGAGGGTCGTTCCCCACAAAAATCTCATTTTTGTGTTGGTAAGAAAGGAGAATGGCTACCGAACTATTACACAACAAACCAAATAAACCAAGTTCTCTGCCTTACATTCTACTCAGGAGGATAATTCTGTTAACAGATATTTTTAATATGAAATGATAAATGTTGGGATGCCTGGGTAGCTTAGTTGGTTAAGCATCTGACTCTTGCTTTTGGTTCAGGTCATGATCTCATGGATCCTGAGATCGAGCCCCTCATCAGGCTTCACGCTCAGTGGGGAGTCTGCTGGAAGATTATCTCCCACTGCCCCTCCTCCCACTCACTCAAACTCCCTCTCTCAGATAAATAAATAAATCTTTAAAAAAAAAAAAGATAAATGTTGTGATAAAATTTGACAGGGAGGAGAGGCAAGTAAATTCAAGCTAGGGGCCAGGGTTGTGGCTAAGTAACTTTTCAAAAGAAGATGATGCCCAAGTCTAGAAAGTTGATCCCAAGTCTTTAGGAGGTGTAGAAAAGGGCTTGGGGGTGATGTAACAATGTTTCCAGGCATTTCCGAATTGATCCCCTTACAGATAGGAATTATGTCTTATCCTTGCCCCACTGGAATCCAACATGGAACCTGGTGTCTAGTGGACACTCTGTAAGTGTTTGATGAATTTGTTAATATTCCCTCATTATGTGTTCAGCAAAAATCCTGCGGGAATTTGTAAGGTAGATATCTAACCACATTATTCACAGAAGGAAACTGAGATACAGAGGTTAGGTCATCAAAATCACAGTGCCAGCCAACAACGGTGCCAGGGTAACTCCCACAGAGGCAGGGACACATCCAAACCAAATTCTAGACATAAGGTAGAATATCACAAATCCTGGTCTTGCATTATTAGTGTAGTAAATTGAGAAATAAAAACAAGTAAAAATTTTAGTATGGTTAGCAGTTCTTATAAAGCCCAAAACACCAAATTTTTTTCTAATGATTTCAGATGTCAAGTGGTAAAAATTTATTTTACAATGTTCTTGAATAAATAAGGACTGGGAAAAAAATGAGAGGGAAACATGTTTGTTTGGGTGGGTTGCTAAGCAACACCACACAAGCCAGAGAGTCCTTTTGGATTTCGTGGAAGGTGGAATCTGCAGGACTGATGGGTCCTTCTGCTTGTGTCTGCTTCATCTGTTCGCATGGGAAAATAAAAGCAAAACAGGAAACAAACAGGCAAGTTTAATAATGCAGAAGCCAGAAGCGTGGAGAATACGTATTAAATCAGACTGGACAATTTTTAAGTTGCCTTTTAAAGGGTTTGTCGGAGTATCCACCATGGCACTGAGACAAAGGGATGGGGTTTGTGTAGCTTGTTCCAGAAGAACTTATCACACAGTTGAAATAAAACTAAATAGCATCCAGCTATGTTATCTATCCCACACAGTATTTCAGGCCCTGTAGATTATCGAAACTTGCAATATGGCCACAGGATTATGGTAACCAGGTGAAGGAAAATATGAGTTTGTGCCTCTCATTTATTTAATAAGAGACTACTTCTTATGAGAAATAGGAATAATAAGATGAATATCAAAGGAAGGAATTCTGTGGGAAGGGAGAGAAATTTACAGCTTCAAGGCCTACTTGAGGAAAAGCGAGGTGCTCTGAAGGAGGAAAACATGCCAAGGTAAAAGCACAAGAGAGAACATTAGGAAGCCAGAAAGATGACTAGGTACTTGAACAGGAAATACATTGCACGGCTGGTGATGGGTTTATGAAAACTAAGATTGGAAGTGGTAGTGAAATTCTTGGAATGTAAGATTTAGGATGTGGTGCATTAAATACTATCCACGTTGTTACACAAGTACTTCTCTGAAGTTTTTAAAAATCACATAGCTTGTGAAGATTTGTAATTAAAATTTTGGGCAAGCATACATTTAACTCTGAATTATGTATGTGTGGATACATTTTTGGTGAGTCCAAATTCTTTTGGAGACAATGGTGTAGTCTTAAAAAGAATGTTTCAGTTTTTGTTTTAAATCATTGACACTATAAAAGAAGGTACATTATTATTATTATTATTATTATTATTATTAAATAAAGGCTATACTCTTTAACATGCATCTCAGGCCTTCTGTGATTTAGCCCTACCTTCCCCTCCCATGCCAGCCTGAGTAGTCTCTCTCCTCAACCCCTTCCTGTGTTGAAAGACTTCAAACTGACTTGATACCATAGGGCCCAAGGGCAAGCCACCCCAAAAAGTGCACTTTAAGCATACTGATTATTTTAAATCAAAGTTACTTAAGGAACAGTTTGGTGTAAGTATACTTATAACCGCCTCCAACTCCCTCCAGCAAGAAATCAGTTTCCCATATGCAAGGCATCCTTCCTGTACTAAGAAGTACAAAGATATCCTTATCACCAGACAGGATCTTTAAAGCTGAGAAACCCGTAGAAAAAACTCTGAGATCATAACCTGAGCTGGAATGAAGAGTCCGATGCTTAATTGACTGAGCCACCCAGGTACCCCATGCTCCTTTGTCTTAATTATGGTAAATATTTTCATCTATTACAATAACTTCTGTGGCTTTTGGTTTTTGTCACAACTGGATTATGAGCGTCTTAAGGCCAGACACTCCCTGCCTAGCCCAGAGGATCCTACAACAAATAGTTCCTGAACACCTGCTATGTGCCGGGGCACAACACTATGAAAGAAAGCAATCAGTTCAGCAGGCCAAAAGCCCAATCCTTAAGGGGTTTGTATTCCCTGTGCAATTGTTGAGAGACTGTGTGAGCCTAGTCAGGCATCATCATTTTCAGTCACACCATTACACCTTTGGTTAAGACTGGGGTTTTCTGGGCGCTTGGATGGCTCAGTGAGTTAAGCCTCTGCCTTCAGCTCAGGCCCTTGATCTCAGGGTCCTGGGATCCAGTCCTGCACTGGGCTCTCTGCTCAGCAGGGAGCCTGCTACCCGCCCCCCTGCCTGCCTCTCTGCCTCTCAGATCTCTGTCAAATAAATAAAATCTTAAAAAACAAACAAACAAACAAACAACTGGGGTTTCCTAATTCTTCACATAGAGGCCTTTCTTTTTCTTTCTTTTTTTTTTTTTAGATTTTATTTATTCATTTGACAAACAGAGATCACAAGTAGGCAGAGGGAGAGGAAGGGAAACAGGCTCCCTGCCGAGCAGAGAGCCGGATGCGGGGCTCAATGTGGAGCTCAATCCCAGGACCCTGAGATCACGACCTGAGCTGAAGGCAGAGGCTTAACCCACTGAGCCACCCAGGTGCCCCTTGTGTAGAGGCCTTTCTAACCTTCACATGCCACCATTTCTCCTCTGAGGTGTAAGGGGCCTTGGAATAGCTTATGCCCCCAGGAAACTTTTTTTTTTTTTAAGATCTGATTTTTTTATTTGAGAGAGAGAGTGGGAGCACAAGCAGGGAGGAGGTGCAGAGGCAGAGAGAGAAGCAGACTCCCTGCCAAGCAGAGACCCTAACTCGGGGCTGGAGCCCAGGACCCAGAGATCATCACCTGAGCTGAAGATGGATGTTTGACCTACTGAGCCACCCAGACATCCCCCACGTGAAACCATTCTTAAGTCACTGTTCAAATGCTGTTTTCAGTTTTGTGATATTTGTTTCCCAAGGATGTTTTGATTTTCCACAGTTCAAGGTTGAGAACACAGCAAATTACTCCTAAGTTTATCCGTTTCTTTTTTGTTCTTACTTTTTTTTTTTTTTTTTTTTTTTGCTAGCAAGGCTATAGTCTAGAGATACAGGGAAGAAAATACTGAGTGGAAAAACAATAATAGAATTAATTCAATTACTATTTATTTATTGAGTTCAAGTTCTGTGCTTTTGCTATGCATAGTAAGTAACATTATCATTCTAATAGAATATGCAGGATAAAACACTCTTGGGACATAACTGCAGGGAGATATGTCATTGGCAAGATACATACCCTAAGTCTAAATAACAACAGATAAGAGAATATAATTTAGTACTGTAGGAAAGGGAAGTTGTTCCTCTACACTTCAAGGTCTTCCAGCTGAACTTAGAATTAAATTTACATGGGACAGATTAATAAGGGGGGGAACCCTAAAATTTTATTATGTGCACACAGAGGGCTAATAATGAAATTGGGGCCTAAACAAATGACTGAAGCAGGCAGTTTTCATATTTTTTAGACAAAGAGACAGTAAATTTGTAAGGAACTGACAGACATAAAGACAACAGATGTTTGAGAGCTTTAATTAATAAAGAATTCTACGTGGAATTTGGGCTGAGGTAGTAGGTTAGGATAAACAAGCCCTGTCTTTAAAAAAGCTCAAAGTTAGGCAAAGGACACTGATAAGTAAATAAATAAACTGCAGAACTGATGATAGGTGGCCGTGATTACCTGAATAAAATCAGCCTGTTATGAGCACATAGGGAAGCAACAAAGGATGCTGCTCTGATGTACATACAAGACAGGAACCAATGCTAGAAAAGCAGAGCAGGGGGCCGTTATGGGCTGAATTGTGTCCCCCTCAAAAATTCCTACGTTGGCATCCTAATCCCCAACAACTCAGAATGTGACTGTATTTGGAGACAGGGTTGGGGTTTTTTATCTTTTTTTTTTTTTCTGGGTAATTAAGTTAAAGTGAGGCAATTAGAATAGGCCTGAATCCAATGTGTCTCATGTCCTTATGAGATGAGATTAGGACATTGACCCCTAAAAGTGATCACCATGTGAAGACACTAGTGGGAAAACCACCATCTACAAGGCAAGAAGAGAGACCTCAGGAGAAGCCAATTCTGCAAACATCTTGATCTCACACTTTCGCCCTGTAAAATTGTGAAAAAATGAATTCTGTTGTTTAAGCTACCCAGTCTGGAGTACTTCATCATGGCAGCCGTAGCAAACCAATAAATACAAGGGCGGATGAAGAAAATTTACTAACCAGACCTAAGGAAACTAAATTTTATCTATTAAGCTGTCAGGAGCCCCCAGAAGTATCCAAGCATCAATGTGACGGGAGCAGTTTTGGTTCTGAATACAATTTGGGAACGCTGGGGATCTTGAAAGTGGCGAATGGAGGTGGAACTGATAGGTTTGTTGTTCCAATGAGGAATAAAACAAACATACACCAACGGCCTTGGACGAAAACACTGACAACAGGCATGTGAAACAACGATTCTATCAGAGAGATTTGGGGTAGAAGTAACAAGATTTGGGGAGAAGAGGTGTAGGAGACGAGCAGACAGATGAGGGTATCACGGAGAAGCCTAGCTTGAGAAGGACGACAGCCTGCCTCAAATTTCAACTGGGGGCACAGGAGGTGAGGCAGACTTAAAAGAGGAAGGGAACAGAGATTTAATTTGCGATAGGTTAAGTCTGACACAACTGCAGAACCTCCAGTCGGATGCGCTCCGCAGAGTGGGAATAAAGTTCTGGCCCCGGGGCTGACGAGGGACTGTGCCTCCGAAGCCAGAGCCTGAGCCGGCAGCAGGCGGGGGCCGTGGATGAGCTCCAGCTCAGAGCACCCGCGATCTGAAGGCTCCAGGACGGAATCTTTAGGGTCCCCACAGTGTCTGGAGAGAGGAGCCGACCAGACGTTGAAAAAACCACCCAAAAAGCGGCAGAAGTGGGGACAAGGGGGCCGCCAAAGGCCAAGCAAGGCAGCATTAGCAGCCTGTTGGTAGTTCTTAAATGAAGTTAAGATTTCTCTGCCCCTGCGGCAAACCAGCGCAGGCTGGATTTCGCTAGTACACACCATCCCACAAAATGGTTTTCTCGCTCTCCCTGCACTTTGGGAAGTCGAGGCAGAAGAGCCTGGCGGTTAACAAGCATTATGTCAGGGTCCCGCAGGCAGTGACAGCACCAGGAGCCCCTTCCCCGCACGCGAGCGGGCGGGGCAGCGAACCCCTCCTGCCGGAGCCCCTGCACCCGAACGGAACGTGGGCGCCCGCACCCGCACCTCTGCTCCACTTGGGACGCGAGCCCGGGCGCCGCTAGCCCACCGCGCGGTCCTCAGGGGCGGCTTCCTCGCACCTCCCGCGGCAGCGCACCCCAGCGGCTGGGCGAGGCGAGGCGAGGCGAGGCTAGGCGAGGGGAGGCGGGCCGAGGGGGCGGGCGAGGGACGCGGGACTGCGGGGAGTCGGGGGCGGGGAGCAGGCGGCGGCGGGCCCCGGGAAGAAAAGAACATGGCTCCTGCGGCGGGCTGCGCCGACTGCGGCGCGGGGCGAAGGCGCGCCGGACGCCAGTGACCGCGATGGTGAACTCGAGCCGCGTGCAGCCGCAGCAGCCCGGGGACCCGAAGCGGCCGCCCGCATCCCGAGCTGCAGGCCCCGGCCGGCTGATGGCGGGCGGCGCGGCCGTGGGCGCCGGCCTCGCGGCTCCGGGCGGCCTCCGCGAACAGAGGGGCCTGGAGATCGAGATGGAGCGTATCCGGCAGGCGGCCGCGCGGGACCCCCCGGCCGGAGCCTCAGCCTCCCCCTCTCCTCCGCTCTCGTCGTGCTCACGGCAGGCGTGGAGCCGTGACAACCCGGGCTTCGAGGCCGAGGAGGAAGAGGAGGAAGAGGAGGTGGAAGGAGAGGAAGGAGGAATGGTGGTGGAGATGGACGTGGAGTGGCGCCCGGGCAGCCGGAGGTCGGCCGCCTCCTCCGCCGTGAGCTCCGTGGGCGCCCGGGGCCGGGGACTAGGGGGTTACCACGACCCTGGCCACCCGAGCGGGAGGCGCCATAGGCGAGAGGACCAGGGCCCGCCGAGTCCCAGCCCGGCCGGCGGCGGGGACCCGCTGCATCGTCACCTCCCCCTGGACGGGCAGCCGCCCCGAGTGGCCTGGGCCGAGAGGCTGGTTCGCGGGCTGCGAGGTAAGAGCGCGACCCGCAGCGGCTGATGCACAAACCGGAGCCGCGGGCGCCGGCCAGACCCATCGCCCGCTGTGGGCAGCTTCCCAGGGCTCCACCTCGCATCGCCCTCGCGTCCCCGCGTCCCTACCTCTGCTACTTGCGCTCTACTTCCGGTACCCGTGGCGGAATTCCACTGCGCCCTTGTTTGTGCAAATTTATGGGATACCTCCTAACAGAAGAACGTGGGTCAGCATATTTTTACCTCTGCATATCAGTGAAAGCCGTATTAAAATGAAAGGGTGCCTCTGAAGATTTTTTTTTCTTGTAGGGGAAAAAAGGAAGAATATTCTAATACAACTGAAGGTGGTTGCACCTGTATATCGGGACTTCCGCTGGTCTGGATGCCCTCTTACCCCGCATTCCATTCTGGAAAGGGTATCTGTACTGTTATCCAAGTTGTGGGAGAAGTGTCAGTGACTTGTCACGGATGTTGTTTTGGTGATGTGTGTCGTTCTTTTGGGGAGAGTGAGCTGTTTAGAACACCACAAATAGAATAAAATAATGTCTTTGAAAACAGTTATTTAGCCATTTCTAATCAGGTATTTTTCTAAAACCATTGCAAAGAAAAAGTAACATTGTTTAAACACTCCGTAGTGTGTTTTTAAATAGCTAACTTAACGTTCTTTGAAATTCCAACAAAACAGTGAAGTCACCAGATACCAGCTGTGTGTACATGTGTCAGAGTTCAGTGCACCCAACTTTCCAAAGGCAGGAAAGGAATTTTCACATTTGCCAGTGCCTATTTAAAGGACACAGATTTTCCAGGAGCAGAGATGATCTTGTGTTGCAAGGTTTTGTCAGAGACATCCTTGGAAAAGAGTTGCATTTGCTTTCACATTCAAATTATTTTAATCTCCACTTTTAAGAGTTTCCATTCTCAGTTCTTTTGAAAATTTCCCTTCCCTACTCTTCCCTGTCAGTTTTGCAAATCTTGTACAAAAAAAAATCCAGGTGTTTTTATAGCAATGTGATTAAGACCAAGTCAGCCCTACACCCAAATTCCAGTTTTACCACACATTGGCCCTATGACCTTGAGCAAATTGCTTAATCTCTCTGATCCCCAATTTTTGCTTTTCTTAAAAAGAGAGAATCATGATACTTTGTTCCTGAGTGGGAAGAATTAAATGAGATGAAACATGTGAAATGCATAGCATGTCTGACATGTGAGTGCTTCATAATTATAAATTAAATGATAAATTTTTAATAGTGTATACTTTTGTATTTCTTTTATATAAGTGTTTATGCTGTAAATTTGATTCATGGCATGGTGGAGAACAAAAGGTCCTTTTTGAACAACCTATGTGAATAAGTTAGTAAAAAACCCTTATGCTTTTTAAGGTTCAAAATTATGCAACCAAATTATTATTTTACGTTGTTTTAAATGTGCTTTAAAAAATATTCACTGCAGTAAGAGAAGTTTTTTACAAGTTAGTGAATAAGCATAATAATCCTTTAACCTTTTTTGAATAAATTCAATAATGGAATGTAATGAAATGAAATCTATATCTTTATATGAGTTTATAAGTGTAGTTCTTCAAAAATTTTCTTTCAAAAAATTTACAGCATAGAAGCTTATAGTGAACTTCTAGTTGAACCTTATCAATGCTCTAATTAGTAGGGGAAGACACAGGAAAATGTTAATCTTAGAAAATATTAGAATAAATTTTATTTTATTAAATATATTAAAAATTAAACATATACTTATCGCTTATTAAATAAGTGACATTCATTGAATAATTAGCACCTACTATGAAATTAGCACTGTAGTACTGTACTAGGTGCTCCGCCCACCACCAAAAAAAAAAAAAAAAAAAAACCAACTAAAACAGCACCATCACCATTTTCCTATGGACAGAAACCAAGTAAAGTAAAATAAATAACCATCAATGAGTTGTGATTTTTTTTTCCCTCATGGGATACCAATGACAAAAATCTTACATGCATTGTGTAAATAGTACCCTAGGATTAGAACAGAAAGTAACTTGCAATTACTCAAGATTACTCAAGCTTGGAGTGGTCAGGAGCTTTCCTGGAGGTCTCCTGCCTTCCTCCTTGACTTTATACACCTCACTTATTTCCTGGGCCTCTATTCCTCATAACCTCATCTCCAAAGTCTTTTCTGGCTTCAGCATACTCTGTGATGTTCTTTAATGACATGAATCCGAGATAGACAACAAAGGGTCCTTTTTGCTCTTGGTATAATAATTCGATCTATCTTCTTAGCAGGAGTAAGATGGTAAAGAAGATATGTTTGAGGCAGGGTTGTGGGAAACACTATGTCCAACCAAGGAACTGAGATTTTATCCCTAAATATTAGGAAGCAGTTGCAAGTTGTTAACAAGACCAGAAACATGCAGAAATAGAGGATATCAGTAGGCAGTGTGCTATGCAGAAAAGCTTGCACAGGGACGCAGAGAGGCAGAGAGGCAGGAAGACCATGTAGGCAGTCAGTGAAGAAGTAGTGACGGTCCGGACCAAAGAAAGTGAAGGATGGCTGAAGGATGTAAAGACTGCCCCCAAACTTAAAAGATAGCCCCAGTAATCTTCTTTACTTTTTCCTTAGTACCCTCTTCTTAGTGCAAAAATAAAATTTGACACTTTACATGAGTAATCAAATTATCTGAATTTCCAGAATTGAATATGTTCTATGGATGTATCAACTTGGTAAAGTCATCTCCCGTTATTTTAAATGTCTGTGCTTGGGGTTTTGTTTTCCTGGAGAAATCCTCAAGTATCAGCTGAATTGGTAGGGTGGGTAAGCTGCTATAACAAATAGATACCTCCTCTCCTAGTCACTATGTTGTATCATCACTGCCCACTTCCAGAACTTTTTCATCATGTCAAACAGAAGCTCTACCCATTACCACATTGCCCTGCTCCTGGCAACCTCTATTCTACTTTCTGTCTCTGAATTTTTCTAATCTAGGTACATTGTATTAGTGGAATCATACAGTATTTGTCCTTTACCATCTGGCTTATTTCACTTAGCGTAATTTTTCAAGCTTTATCCATCATCAGTTGATGAACACATGGGTTCTTTCCACCTTTTGGCTGTTGTGAGTTTCCCTTTGTTTTAAACCCAAACCTCACTCCATCACTTCATCCTTTTTTTTATTTGCACTATAATTTGGAACAAACAAGATTTTGTATTTCTGTAGCTGTGGGGATTTTTTTGAGGGAGTGTTGCTACCGTGGGGTATGTGGTAAGGTTATGCTAGTAACAGAATTTGTTCAGTCAATAAACATTTGTGAGAGTTTCCTTTGTGGTGGATACTGGGGATACAAAGATCAATAAGACAAGGTCCCAGCTTTCAAGAAGCTCAGCTTAGGAGGGAAAACAGGTGTAAGTAAATAATTGCAATGCGGGGTCCCAGGGTTGGGAGGGACCCAAAGAAGAGAGGACCAACTCTATGGGAGGAGGTCAGAGGAAATGAAACTTGAGTTAACATCTTGAAGGATGAGGGGGGAATTTAAGGAGGGAAAAGTAGTAGAGGTAAGATGAGGCAAACCTTGAGCTTATTGGTAAGTTTTTCCCTCTAAAAAGTTAGAGCTCATAGAGATTTCAGGAAGAGGGCTGATAAGGGTCACATGTCCATCTGAAGATGATTCTAGCAAGAATGTGGAGAATGGAGTGAAGTGCATAGTGCTGGCTAGTGGGAGAATAGGTCAGGAGAGGGCTAACCAAGAGACAGGGGGTAACAACGACTGCAACCAAGGTGTGTGGGCTGGGATAGAGGGAAGCTGGACTGGAGACAGACAGAAGCCGTCAGAATTGTGGACCAGCTCCATACGAGGGTTAAGAAAAGGGCCTCTTCTCAGATGAAACCCGTGTTTCCGGCTTGGTACCATTAACCCATAAGGGCAAGTAGGTTTCTAGACAAAGAAAGAAAAAACTCTCAGTGTGGGGCATGCGAGTACAAGCTGTCTGTGGAATATGCAGGTAGAACTGGCTGTTAGCTGTGTCATCTGCCTGTCTATACCTCAGGAGAGGACCGACTGAGAACTGAAGATTCGGGAGTCAATAACATATAAGGTAGCAACCAAATATTCTATATTAAATGGGCCAATAGTAGGGAAAAGGTCACTTCCCTTTTTAAAGTTGGGCCTGCAGTTCAAATAAATACTTGGAAAGACTATGTTTGTCTTCCTCAACAAGGCCCAACCAGACTCCTTTCATGATAGAAATGCAGTGAGAATTTGGTTAGGTTGTTCACAGTGAAATCGAGGTTCGTTCGGATTTGGGTGTTTACACTGTTCTGAAATTTAGGCCAAGTAGGTGTCAGAAAGTAGGATATTTTTCAGAGTTGCGCCTGTTTCTGGAGACATAGGCCTCTTTCAAGTACTTTATGCAATTTACACATAATATTTCTAATTCCCAGAGCAACCCCACAAGGAGATACTTTTATCCCATCTTCAGCTGAGGAAATGGAGGCTTATGATGTTTGATAAGGTCCCCCAGTTCATACGTGACCGATCCCGCAGTTGAACGCAACTGACTCCGAAATTCCACATTGCACCCTATCGTGATCAATGAGTCATGGGGCTTTAGTGTCCATCAGAAGGGACAGGGTTAGTATGAGGCAAATGGTCCACACAGAATCTTTTAACCATGGAACTGAAATATTCAAGATGAAGTCATACGATAGCTGGAATTAGTTTCAAAATTGGGAAGAAGCGAGTGAGGGTTTCGATGAATGCAGGTGTTCAGTTGATAATTGTTGAAGCTGAGTGAGAGATACATAGGACATCATTATATCATTCTCTCTGTGATATTTGTTGTGTATTGCAGAAATAACACTTTGGGAAGTAGGTGAATAAGACAGTTGCAAAAATGGCGGTTTTTTCGCAATTATTTATGTTTGAGACATCTTTCGTGTTTTGAATGATCTATCTCAGAGTTCCCCTGTGTTCATATGCATAAGTACCACTGCCTGGGGGAATACACACTGTTGAGATGACATACTCCAACTTTGGGCTGTGGCATTGACCAGCACCTTCTTAAACACGAGAGAAGCTGGATATTGTCTGGTGTCCCCCTCATACCATGTTCTCCCTAACAGCCAGGGACACTTTATATACTAAGTGTGAGTGAGTGCCTTAAATGCTGGCCATGTTCTCCCTCCAGGGTGAGGACAGTTGTGGGAAAAGACAGCAGTTGATTTTGAAGAACGCTGACACTTGGGACAAGAACTCTGTCTTTAACCGTTCTCAGTCTGTCAGCTCTGCTAAACATGGGAAGTAGTTAGCCATAGGACAGCAATTTTTTTCTGTTTGTGAACACAGCCACTTCTCACTCATCAGAATGTAAAGAGGTCCCCGTGTCCTAAGACAGACCCTTTATATGCACCCAGTGCAGAAACTGGATGAAATTTTGAAAGTGATAAATAGTTGAGGAAGTGGATAGACTAATTTAGAAAGTCAATGAAATGCATAAAGTATAATACATAAAAATATAAATTAGGGGACTTTGTTTCTTTTTATTTGAAATGTTTCATTTGAGGGCTTGAATTAAATTGCAGTAGACCATTGCACATTTACTTAAATAAAATTTGATGAGAGTTTGGTTTTTCTGCTTATAGGTCAAGCAGTACCATTTGTAAATATTAAGAACCATGACCATTCCTTAGTGCATAATTGTTTATAAACCATGGGAAAGAGTGAAATCACTGACTGAGGCAAGACAACAATCTTTCCTGATGATAAAAAGACTAGTAATCTCCACTTGTGTATATATTTTAGGCCTGGTCTCCAAAAGAAATACAACCAAAGAAATAGTGTGATTGTGTCCAGGGCTACTGAGCCTAATGTTCGGCTGCCTCTATGTTATTCTGAGTTGTAATTTTCCATGTCGTCTAAATTTGTAATAATTTTTAAATATGATAGAGTTTCAGCGAACAAACATTCTGCTTGCTGCATTTCTTCTGAGTGAGTAATTCCCTGACAACTACCAGATCTTGGCAGAAGCAAACATGGTCATAAGTCCTGCTCCACTTTCCGTGTGCTGAAACCTGTGATGCGTAACACAGTGTCTTTGATTTCAGTTGCTGTTTTTCCTAAAGGAAATTTGGGAGAAAAAAAGAAAAGGACACGGAATACTGAAATTTAGGAGGAGAATTAATGTATTATTTTTAGACTTTAAAAATACATAAACACTGGTGATGGAGTCATTTCCGGGAAGTAAAAGGCTTGATGCCATTTTTCCCTGTCCTCTGTGTGGCTTGTTGGTGGCTTAAGTAGCTGTGTGAGTTTCAATGATGGATGGAGTTAAAGTCTGTGGACTAAACGCGTGAGGCAGAACGCCAGGGCCAGGCTGGCTGCCATTCACAGCCAAATTAATCTAACCGAAAGGATTGAGAAGTTTGTTCTTTTTGGCAAACGCTAAGGCTCTTCCAAGTAGCCAGCAATGTGATTTTACCGCACTGTTCATTAATGGGGGTTTTGGATGGCCACCATGTCTGTCTGCTGAGTGAGTCCAAAACTGCGGTAACGGCCTCGAGCAAGCTCACTCACAGAGGGTTATGTCATCCCCGCTCAGCCAGCCCAGCACTTTTTCCATCCGCTAAAATATGGAACATGGTTGCTGATTTTCTTCTTTCTCCAAAGAGAGAGAAATCGGATGATTGCTCCTTTTAACTTAAAGATGATATGTTATTTAGCATTTTTCAAATCTGTTAAGATACGCAGGTTGAGAGTAGTCGGTCAGCATTGAGTTTCTTAAAGGAAAAAGAGGGTTACAGATTAGCAAAATTTGGGGCCAGTGTGCTAGAAGTTTGGTGGATATTTCCATAGTGAAATGATGCTCCAACCAGGCTTTCTTTTCATCAGGGGTGATCCAAAAGGTGTCTTGTGTCATAGAGTTACGCATGTCCTAACTAGGTTTAGGGAGAGGATAATTGCCAGGTTGTGTCCTCCCCCACCCAGGAAGAGCACATGTGTGTGTGCACAATTATTTAATACATTCTCCTGAGGGTCCCTTATTTCCTCTTCTCTTTATAAATTTTTACTAAGACATTTTCTGATGGGATGGGGCATTTAGACAATGATCAGATTGTCGTCTTGTATTTGATGCATCTGAGGGGACAGTAGAGGCTGATGTATTCTTAAAAGGCACTCCTGCTTAAAAAAAAAAAATACAGGGTCACCTGGGTGGCTCAGTTGATTAAGCAACTGCCTTTAGTTCGGATCATGATCCTGGAGTCCTGGGATCGAGTCCCACATCAGGCTCCCTGCTCAGCAGGGAGTCTGCTTCTCCCTCTGACCCTCTCCCCTCTCATGCTCTCTCTCTCTCTCAGGTAAATAAATAAAATCTTAAAAAAAAAAAAAAGGTGAAGAATGCCTATTAAAAAAAATAATACAGGAGAATCCCCCTTAAAGGTGATACTATTTATTTTATGTTTCCTCTTTGTCATTCATACTTTTCATTACTCTTTTAAAGGTCTCTGGGGAACAAGACTCATGGAAGAAAGCAGCACTAACCGAGAGAAGTATCTTAAAAGTGTTTTACGGGAGCTGACCACGTACCTCCTTTTTCTCATCGTCTTGTGCATCTGTAAGTAGAACGTTTCCTCCTACTAAAGGAAAAGGTGTGAAAATATTTGACCTGTCCAAACCATAATTGAAAGGAATTGTATGTGCATCAGAGGGATTCATTCAGAAGCTCTCTGTTCTCAGTTTCAGTTGAGAATTTGATAAAGCTCTCCTCTCTCCTCTGGCAAACACCAATGAAAATTCACCATTAACCTAATTGGCCAGGTCATTGTCACCATGAACCTTTTTCACTATGAGATGCATGGGGCAGCCTGCCAGATAGCAAAAAACCAAGTAGAAGAATTTTTTTTTAGATTTCCCGATAAATATACTGTCACTATTTTTTACATCCATCAACATAAAGTCTAATGTAGGAATTATTTTTAGCAAAATGACGTTCAAAGTTTAACATTGAGGAAATACAAATAATTATCTCCTAATATTGCTTTTATGGATTTAGTTAATTAATTAATTAACTTATTTATTTACTTACCTACTTATAAGTCCCACTCTTTTGGATCTGGATGTGTTTGTTGTTCCCGTGCGTGTGGGTTCCTTCATTCTAATTCATAACGTCTTCCAAATCTTCGGTAATCACCGGTCTTGTACTCTACAGGAAACTTACTGCAGACTCATCTCTTTCTTCTTCCTCTCTTCTTTTAGTATGTCCCTGCATCCTCTGCGAGGACAGGGGAGTCAAGCCTTAGCCAGGACAAGTCTTAGAAACCATTTACTTCCAAGTCCAGGAAGTCTTAGATAGTGGATTGATGTCCTGAATCAAAGGTTGTTGGATGATGGGAGTTTTGTTACATTCTTGCTAAAGCCCTTTATGAAAACAGACAAGGAAGCAGGACCTCTTACCAGACTCCTGGGAAAGGACTTCATTCGCATAGTGTACACTTAGAAATGCTTAAAAAATTAACACCAATCTGAAAAAGAGTCCCCTTTTTTCTTTATGGAGAGAATCAAAATTTAATTGATGATTTAATAAGGTTATTCTTATTACATTAAAATTGACCACCTTGAATCTAATTGACTAGGTAAAAAAAGCTTCCTTAAAAACATTTTTAAAATTTATTAGATTTAAAAAATTTTTTTTTCTATAAACTTGTAAGTTAAACATGAAATATTGAGGAAACACTTAAGTTTCAATATTTATAATTTCAAGAAATTGAGTATTGATTTGTTTACTATCCCACTCACAGTTTTTTTTTTTTTTTTTTTTTTTTTTTAATACTAGTAAGCTCTTAATGATCTTTAACGGGGAGTGACGACTTCTTGCATTTTCTGAGACTTTGCCAATCCAAGTGGGAACTTAAGAAAAAAAGTAGGTATTTAAACTAGAATGTATGTATGTGTGAATAATATCTGTTTTCTTGATTTTTTTCTGTTACTTGTTTAGGAAAGAATGCCATTACTTTTTACAACATTCTATCTAAGATAGAAATACTAAAAAAATACAAAAGATCTATTCATAATATTAAAAGTTGTGATATTTTTAATTTTTATGTCCTAAGCTGTTAGAGCTTAGGATACTGAAGTGGAGTTTGCTCCCTGCATAGGCACTCGAATATTAAACTACAGTGGCTTTAAATATTAACAGATTGGTTAAAATCATTATTAAGTTTTTTTCAAGCATGACACAGACACATACATACATACATATTTCTTATGCAAAATATAAGTACCCCTATAGTAAGTTTAGGTTTTCAGTGGCCTCCCAAACTGCTTGAGGATCAGAATCACCAAGAGAATTTTTTAAAAATTACTTTTTAAAAATAGTTTACCCAGATCTGCTAAATCAGAGCCTTCCAGATGTGGCCCAGGAAAGTGAGTGTTCCCATACACTGACAAGTTTGGGAACTAGGCCAGATAAATAAACCAAATAGCTAGAGTTCTAGGAAACATGCCTTAAGTCAGATAATTAGTGTTTTCTTGTTTATTTTGGAATTTTTAATGCTTTTCTTTTTCACACTAGTCACTTTTTTTCTTGTATCATTAGCTACATATTTTACATAGGCCATTTTCAGGACATTGTAGAATCTCTGGCTAGGAAGGGATCTTAGCAACCATATGATCAAACCTCCACTGAATGGTAAAATTCCCCTGCAGCATCCCTCTCAAATGGTCAGTCCTCCTGTGTGATTGAGCAAGAGTCCAAGTTAAGGGACTTACTTATTTGAAATAGTTCATTTTGTTTTTCCATGGCTGTGTCAGAAAGTACTTCTTTATATGAAGCCAAGTCTATCCTGTCTAATTTCCTCTCTTAACTATCCCCCTCCAAGCCCACGTATACCAAGTACCCTTTCCATGTTCTTCTCCAATTTAGCCCATCAGAAGTTTGAAGACTAACATTCAGTCTCCCTTAAGTCTTCTCCAAGTTAAACCTTTCTAGTTCCTTTAACTGTTGATCGTGTAATTGGAGACATGCATTTGAGGACTCATGTCACAGAAACTCTCTCCAGCACCTATTGTGTTTATCAGGTCCCTTTGAAAGCACAGTAGGAGCCTCATGAGGAAAGAGTGCCATGGGTGTCCTCAGTCAGATACACGGCTGTGGGTCTCTCCCCCCATTCCTTGAGTCTTCACATTAATGATTCTTCAGTCTCTTCACCAAAAACTATAAAGTACTGTGTCCCACCAACTAGTATATGAACACTTTTTCCTGGAACAGAGTGGAGGACTTCCCTTTCAGCTCTGTTAAATTTCATGTCATTCATTCCATCTGTTGAAATTTTTCTGGATCAAGGTTCATTCATCTTATGTATTAGCTGTTCCTCTTGGCTTCACAGGATCAACAGAGTTGATACCATCTCCATGTCCTTATTCTGATTAATAAATAAAAAAAGATTGGTTAAAGACATCATGAATTAGTCAAAGCTCTCTGAGTGGAGTTCACTGAATTAGATCCTCATCTAGCTCAGAATGTTCAAGAAACAGAATGATAAGAAAGACCTTTTCAAAAGCTTGTCGGAATAACTCCGCCTTCCTCTGCTGTCACAGCTGTTGACCAAATTAAAAATGGACATTGTGAGGATAAGCAGACATGACTTACTCCTAACAAAGCGTTACTGGCTTCTAGTGGTTGAGCCCTTGCCCACTGCTCAAAAACCATCTTTTTAACTACCAGTTTTAAAATCTTGTCAGCAGTATCAATATCAAATGACCAATAATGTCAAGCCCATTACTTTGTGGGTAAATGAGATAATGTACTTAGTTGTATGCCTTGCATATTGGATGCTCTTGACACAAAATAGATAAGGTTCTGGAAGGCAGTTGGCATAGTAGGAAAAGTAGAGATTTTTTTGCATCAACAGAGATCTCAGCTCAACTACTTATGTGCTAGGTAAGCTTGAGCAAGTTATTTAACCTTTCTGAGCCCTTATTTTCCCATCTGTGACATACTTATTTTGAAAGATTTTGTGGAGCGCCTGAGTGGCTCAGTCAGTTACACGTCTCCCTTCGGCTTAGATCATGATCTCAGGGTCCTGAGATCAA
Organism: Enhydra lutris kenyoni; assembly: GCF_002288905.1. NCBI lineage: Eukaryota > Metazoa > Chordata > Mammalia > Carnivora > Mustelidae > Enhydra > Enhydra lutris. The sequence goes on along the minus strand of NW_019154087.1, from coordinate 40,826,223 downwards.
GCCCAGAGTTGTCGGGCTCCCTGCTCAGCTGGGAGTCTGCTTCTCCCTTGCCTTCTGCCCCTTTGCTCCCCTGCTCAGTCTCTCTCTCTCTCTCTCTTTAACAATCAAACAAAAATAAAAAAAAAAAAAAAAAAAGAAAGAAAGAAAGAAAGAAAAATATTTTGTGAAGATTGGGATTAATATACCAAAAGACCCTAGGATACTGTCTATCATATAAAGAATAGTAAGAGCAGAATTCCTCCCAGAGATAGTTGGCAATGGCTGAATTGTTTCATCAGTAGATTCTAAAAACTTGTTAGGTTCAAACTGTTTGGGCATTCTTTTGAAGCAACTAAGTGCCCATCAAGACCTATTTTCAATCTTGTCAGTGTTAGTTCTAAGCTTTGTCTTTAAAATTAGTCTAATTAACCCAGAGGAGAGAAATAACATGGGAACTAGGTAATCCCACTTTCTCTACAGTTTAGAATTTATTCTTACATGAAACCTAAGTTGCTACGAATCCACCATCAAAGTACATACTTACATATGGTTACTGTTATAAATATCAACAGTATTTCTTGGTGTGACTTAGATGCTGAATTTAAAGAAGGGGATTAGTAGTATTGTTAAAAATCATTGGAAAAGCCTAACAAAGTCTTTGGTGAATCTCTGATAAAAATACTTTTGCCTCTTCTTTTTTTTTTTTTTTTTGCGCTCTCCATTAAAATTTCTCAAATTTCCTGTTTAGACATAATAATGGAAATCATGAGTTGGTTGAGTTAGCATCATAGAAATGTGATATTTCTACATGTGAAAGAAATAGAGAAGATGAAAAGGCAGAAAACAACTGTAAGGAATACTTAGAAAAAATATTACAAAGGATTAATATTTTAACACATTTATAACCCACAAAGCACTGAGAAAAAAATACCACGTCCTCAGTAAATATTGTGCAAAGTAAAAAATGTAATCAATTAGTGTAAGAATGTCTTTAACTTTAAACTCACCAGTGTCCAAAGAAGTAATGAAACTGGAGAAATGAACAACACAGTCATAATACCATAATACAGCATGGTATGTCCTAGGGCAGGAAGAGCTCTTATAAGAAGAGATCTACATGTCTTCATCTCTTTATTTCTGAAAAAAGGAGGCTTTGTTTTGTATTCAAAAAAAAAAAAAAAAAAGAAATGGGGGGCGCCGGGGTGGCTCAGTGGGTTAAAGCCTCTGCCTTCGGCTCAGGTCATGATCCCAGGGTCCTGGGATCGAGCCCCGTGTTGGGCTCTCTGTTCTGCAGGGAGCCTACTTCCTCCCCTCTCTCTCTGCCTGCCTCTCTGCATACTTGTGATCTCTGTCTGTCCAATAAATAAATAAAATCTTAAAAACAAAACAAAACAAAAACAAAAAAAAGAAATGAATAGTATCAAATCAACACGTTGTATACCTTAAACTTACACAATATTATATGTCAGTTACATCGCAATAAAAAAGAAATGAATATTTTATTTTACTTGTAAAAATCTTGCAAAGATGATTGTCTAATCTAAAGATAGTTTCCCTAATTGCAAGAGAATTCATGCAGATGAACTATTGATAAACTAGGTCAGGAAAGTCAAAGTCCGGGGGTTAATCATCACGTTGGTGGAAAGCTAATTCAATTTCTGGTGACAAACATTCCAACAGCTTCCCACAGCAAACACATTTAGTCTGAAGATCACAGCTTGCAGCCCATGGAAAGTAACTTTTAAAGACTGCCTATAGCGAGAAAGCTGTCTTTCAAATTGAACAAAACTACAGTGCCTCAGTGCCATTAGCCCACAGATTGTTTGACACCTTTTTTTTTTTTTTTTAAGATTTTATTTATTTATTTGTCAGAGAGACAGACAGAGTACAGGCTGGCAGTGGCAGGCAGAGGCAGAAGGAGAAGCAGGCTCCCTGCAGAGCAAGGAGCCGGATGCGGGACTTGATCCCAGGACACTGGGATCATGACCTGAGCTGAAGAAATATGCTTAACCCACTGAGCCACCCAGGTGCCCCCCCCCCCCGACTTTTATGACATCTTTTTAGATCTTTTAGTAGGGTTCCCAGGCACTGCCTCCAAACTGCTGTCTGAGACCAGTTTAACCCAGGTCACTCTTCCATTGAACATGCTATCATCCCCTCCCTTTCAAGATGAAGATTAAAACCATTACATAATAAAGTGCACTTCATTATTCCGTCTTGGCTTACTTCTTCACACCAGCCACTCCGAATGAACATGTGTTACTTCAACCCCATCAGTCCACTCTGGGTCTCAGAAAGGCCTTGGCCTACTCGGTTGTCCCCTTTTCTTGGTCTGCTCAGCTCTTCCTCATCCCTCAAGATGAGCTCGAGAGGCAGATCCATCGAGAAGTTTTATCCACCAGGCCGTCCCCTGAGCTGTGGAGAAGTCCCGAATCCGCCTCAGCCACCACACTCCTCCCCCTGGATTGTCAGGCTAGCTCACGCATCTGTGTCCCTCAGCACCAGGAGGGAAAAAGGGGTCCTGTTTGGTGCATCTCAAGAGATGCCACATGGATGTTCTTACTAAATGTTGACATTTCTCGTTTTCTGTTTCCTAGTCCTTCTTGCTCACCAGCCCGGAACTGTTCCTAATAGGACAACTGCAAGAGTTCAAGCCTAATCATTCTTTGATTTATGTGTATCGCTTTGTATTTGGTACATTTTGTTTATAGAGTCTCTTCCAATATCTGTTCTTACTTTATTTCTACCGTGTTTCTGTGAGGATGTGGGACAGCACAGAGCTAGCAGAGGACATCAGCTTCCCGGTCAGGATTATGGCTTCATCTTGTGGCAGATGGCTTTGGAAGACTGGATTCTACTGTCTTTACGTCTGGCATATTTATATTTGTGGGGCCGTTTTGATTTCGTCTTTGGCCCAAGAGTTACGAAGAGAAAAAAAATTCTTTTTTCATTTCTAGATGGCTTGGTTTTATCTCTGTGTTTGCTTAATCCTTTTTAAATTAACTTTCTGCATTTGTGGTTTTAAAAATACTGCTTTTTCGTTTTTTTGTGGGGGATTTTTTGTTATTTTCCGTGTTTCTGTTTGTCTTGTTACATTGGAAAATTCTTCTTTGCTTTGCTTCTTTTAATTCTAATGACTTGGAGTTTTTGGAGTACAGTCCTCTTTGTTTTTAGTGTTTGAGCCTACATTTTTTTCAACAATATTAAGGATAGAATAGTGTCCATTGCCTCTTTTGAAATGAGGCATGGTTTTTTTCATTTTTGTTTTTCTTTTTTTATTATTTTTATTAACATATAATGTATTATTTGCCCCAGGGGTACAGGTCTGTGAAGTGTCAGGCTTACACACTTCACAGCATTCACCGTATCACATACCCTTCCCAATGTCCATAACCCAACTACCCTTTCCACATCCGCCTTCCCCCAGCAACCCTCAGTTTGTTTTGTGAGATTAAGAGTCTCTTATGGTTTGTCTCCCTCCTGATCCCATCTTGTTTCATTTTTTCCTTCCCTACCCCCCAAACCCTCCTGCCTCTCAAATTCCTCATATCAGGTAGACCATATGATAATTGTCTTTCTCTGATTGACTTATTTCGATAAGCATAACACCCTCTAGTTCCATCCATGTCATCGCAAATGGCAAGATTTCATTTCTTTTGGTGGCTACGTAGTATTCCATTGTGTATATATACCACATCTTCTTTATCCATTCATCTGTTGATGGACATCTAGGTTTTTTTTCCATAGTTTGGCTATTGTGGACATTGCTGCTGTAAACATTTGGGTGCACGTGCCCCTTTGATTCACTACATTTGTATCTTTAGGGTAAATACCCAGTAGTGCGATTGCTGGGTCGTAGGGTAGCTCTATTTTCAGCTTTTTGAGGAACCTCCATGCTGTTTTCCAGAGTGGCTGCACCAGCTTGCATTCCCACCACAGTGTAGGAGGGTTCCCCTTTCTCTGCATCCTCGCCAACATCTGTCGCTTCCTGACTTGTTAACTTTGGCCATTCTGGCTGGTGTGAGGTGGTATCTCATTGTGGTTTTGATTTGTATTTCCCTGATGCCAAGTGATGTGGACCACTTTTTCATGTGCCTGTTGGCCATCTGGATGTCTTCTTTGCAGAAATGTCTGTTCATGTTCTCTGCCCTTTCTTTTTTTTTTTTTTTTAAGGTTTTATTTATTTATTTGACAGAGCGAGAGATCACAAGTAGAGAGGCCGGCAGAGAGAGAGAGAGAGGGAAGCAGGCTCCCTGCTGAGCAAAGAGCCCGATGCGGGACTCGATCCCAGGACCCTGGGATCATGACCTGAGCTGAAGGCAGCGGCTTAACCCACTGAGCCACCCAGGCACCCTCTGCCCTTTCTTGATTGGATTATTTGTTCTTTGGGTGTTGAGTTTCATAAGTTCTTTATAGATTTTGGATACTAGACCTTTATCTGATATGTCATTTGCGAATATCTTCTCCTATTCTGTCAGTTGTCTTTTGGTTTTGTTGACTGTTTCCTCTGCTGTGCAAAAGCTTTTGATCTTGATGAAATCCCAATAGTTCATTTTTGCCCTTGCTTCCCTCGCCTTTGGTGATGTTTCTAGGAAGAAGTTGCTTCAGCTGAGGTCGAAAGAGGTTTCTGCCTGTGTTTTCCTCAAGGATTTTGATGGAATTCCTGTCTCACATTGAGATCTTTCATCCATTTTGACTCTTTTTTTTTTTTTGTGGTGTAAGGAAATGGTCCAGTTTTATTCTTTTGCATGTGGCTGTCCAATTTTCCCAACCCATTTGTTGAAGAGACTGTCTTTTTTCCATTGGACATTCTTTCCTGCTTTGTCGAAGATTAGTTGACCATACAGTTGAGGGTTCATTTCTGGGCTCTCTATTCTGTTCCATTGATCTATATGTCTGTTTTTGTGCCAGTACCATGCTGTCTTGATGATGACAGCTGTGTAGTAGAGCTTGAAGTCTGAAATTGTGATGCCACCAACTTTGGCTTTCTTTTTCAACATTCTTCTGGCTATTCGGGGTCTTTTCTGGTTCTATATAAATTTTAGGATTATTTGTTCCATTTCTTTAAAAAAAATTGATGGTATTTTGATAGGGATTGCATTAAACTATAGATTGCTTTAGGTAGCATAGACATTTTCACAATATTTGTTCTGCCAATCCATGAGCATGGAACATTTTTCCATTTCTTTGTGTCTTCCTCAGTTTCTTTCAAGAGTATTTTATAGTTTTCTGAGTACAGATTCTTTGCCTCTTTGATTAAGTTTATTCCTAGGTATCTTATGGTTTGGGGTATAGTTGTAAATGGGATTGACTCCTTAATTTCTTTCTTCTTTCTTGCTGTTGGTATATAGAAATGCACCTGATTTCTGTGCATTGATTTTATATCCTGACACGTTACTGAATTCCTGTATGAGTTCTAACAGTTTTGGAGTGGAGTCTTTTGGGTTTTCCACATATAGTATTTTATCATTTGCAAAGAGTGAGAGTTTGACTACTTCTTTGCTGATTCGGATGTCTTTTATTTCTTTTTGTTGTCTGATTGCTGAGGCTAGGACTTCTAATACCATGTTGAATAGCAGTGGTGATAGTGGACATCCCTGCTCTGTTCCTGACCTTAGGGGGAAAGCTCTCAGTTTTTCCCTATTGAGAATGATATTTGCTGTGGGTTTTTCATAGATGGCTTTGATGATATTGAGGTATGTACCCAATATCCCTACGCAGTGAAGAGTTCTAATCAAGAAAGGATGCTGTACTTTGTCAAATCTTTTTTCTGCATCTATTCAGAGGATCATATTGTTCTTGTCCTTTCTTTTATTATTGTAGTCTATCACATTAATTGATTTGCAACCTTGCAGCCCAGGAATAAATCCCACTTGGTCGAGGTGAATAATCCTTTTAATGCTGTTGGATCCTGTTGGCTAGTATTTTCGTGAGAATTTTTGCATCTGTGTTCATCAAGGATATTGGTCTGTAATTCTCCTCTTTGGTGGGGTCTTTGTCTGGTTTTGGGATCAAGGTAATGATGGCCTCATAAAATGAGTTTGGAAGTTTTCCTTCGATTTCTATTTTTGGAACAATTTCAGGAGAATATGTATATATTCTTCTTTAAATGCTTGGTAGAATTCCCCTGGGAAGCTGTCTGGCCCTGGGTTCTTGTTTGCTGGGAGATTTTTGATAACTACTTCAATCCCCTTACTGATTATGGGTCTGTTCAGGTTTTCTGTCTCTTCCTGGTTCAGTTGTGGTAATTTATATGTCTCTAGGAATGCATCCATTTCTTCCAGATTGTCAAATTTGCTGGCATATAGTTGCTCATTGTATGTTCTTATAATTATTTGTATTTCTTTGGTGTTGGAAGTGATCTCTCCTCTTTCATTCATGATTTTATTTATTTGGGTTCTTTCTCTTTTTTTTTTTTTGATAAGTCTGGCCAGGGGTTTATCAGTCTTATTAATTCTTTCAAAGAACCAGCTCCTAGTTTCATTGATCTGTTCTATTGTTCTTTTGGTTTCTATTTCATTGATTTCTGCTCTAATCTTTATTATTTCTCTTGTCCTGCTGGGTTTAGACTTTCTTTGCTGTTCTTTATCCAGCACCTTTAGGTGTAGGGTTACGTTGTGTATTTGAAACCTTTCTTGTTTCTTGAGAAAGGCTTGTATGGCTATAAACTTTCTTCTCAGGACTGCCTTTGCTGTGTCCCACAGATTTTGAACAGTTGTGTTTTCATTTTCATTTGTTTCCATGAATTTTTTCAATTCTTCTTTAATTTTCTGGTTGACCCATTCATTCTTTTTTTTTTTTTTTGAAGATTTTATTTATTTATTTGACAGAGATCACAAGTAGGCAGAGAGGCAGGTTGGCGGGGGGTGGGGGTCAGGCTCCCCACTGAGCAGAGAGCCTGATGCAGGGCTCGATCACAGAATTCTGGGATCATGACCCGAGCCGAAGGCAGAGGCTTTAACCCACTGAGCCACCCAGGTGCCCCGACCCATTCATTCTTTAGTAGGATGCTCTTTAGGCTCCATGTATTTGAGTTCTTTCCAACTTTCCTTTTGTGATCAAGTTCTAGCTTCAGAGCATTGTGGTCTGAAAATATGCAGGGAATGATCCCAATCTTTTGGTACTGGTTGAGACCTGATTTGTGACCCAGGACAGGATCTATTCTGGAGAATGTTCCATGTGTACTCAAGAAGAATGTATATTCTGTTGCTTTCGGATGAAATGTTCTGAATATATCTGTGATGTCCATGGTCCAGTGTGTCATTTAAGGCCTTTATTTCCTTGTTGATCTTTTACTTGGGTATCTGTCCATTTCAGTGAAGGGGGTGTTAAAGTCCCCTGCTATTATTGTATTATTGTCAATGTCTTTCTTTGATTTTGTTATTAATTGGTTTATATAGTTGGCTGCTCCCATGTTAGGGGCATATATATTTAAAATTGTTAGATCTTCTTGTTGGGTAGACCCTTTAAGTATGATATAGTGTCTTTCCTCATCTCTTATTATAGTGTTTGGCTTAAAATCTAATTTATCTGATGTAAGGATTGCCACCCCAGCTTTCTTTTTAATGTCCATTAGCATGGTAAATTGTTTTCCACCCCTTCACTTTAAATCTGGCGGTGTCTTTGGGTCTAAAATGAGTTTCTTGGATACACCATATTGATGGGTTTGGGGTTTTTTTATTCATTCTCTTACCCTGTGTCTTTTGATTGGGGCATTTAGCCCATTTACATTCAGGGTAATTTAGTGCCATTGTATTGCCTATAAGGTGACTGTTACTGTATATTGTCTCTGTTCCTTGCTGGTCTACTACTTTTAGGGTCTCTATTTGCTTAGAGGACCCCTTTCGATATTTGCTGTAGGGCTGGTTTGGTATTTGCAAATTCTTTTAATTTTTGTTTGTCCTGGAAGCTTTTTACCTCTCCTTCTATTTTCAGTGATAGCCTAGCTGGATATAATATTCTTGGCTGCATATTTTTCTCATTTTATGCTCTGAATATATCATGCTGGTTGTTTCCGGCCTGCCAGGTCTCTGTGGATAAGTCTGTTGCCAGTCCAATGTTTCTACCATTGTATGTTACAAACTTCTTCTCCTGAGCTGCTTTCAGGATTTTCTCTTTGTCGCTAAGACTTGTAAGTTTTACTATTAAATGATGGGGTGTGGATCCTATTTTTATGGATTTTTGAAGAGGGTTCTCTGTGCCTCCTGGATTTTGATGCTTGTTCCCTTTGCCATATTAGGGAAATTCTCTACTATAATTCGCTCCAATGTACCTTCTGCCTCTCTCTCTCTTTCTTCTTCTGGAATCCCAATTATTCTAATATTGTTTCATCTTATGGTATCACTTACCTCTCAAATTCTCCCCTTGCAGTCCAGTAATTGTTTGTCTCTCTTTGGCTCAGTTTCTTTATTCTCTGTCATTTGGTCTTCTATATCACTAATTCGCTCTTCTGCCTCATTTATCCTAGCAATAAGAGCCTCCATTTTTTATTGCACCTCATTAATAGCTTTTTTTATTTCAACTTGGTTGGATTTTAGTTCTTTTATTTCTCCAAAAGGGTTTCTCTAATACCTTTCATGCCTTTTTTGAGCCCAGCTAGCACCTTGAGAATCGTCATTCTGAACTCTAGTTCTGACATATAACCAATGTCCAAATTGATTAGGTCCCTAGCCTTGGTACTGCCTCTTGTTCTTTTTTTTGTGGCGAGTTTTTCCGCCTTGTCATTTTATCCAGATAAGAATATATGGACAGAGAAAAAAATACTAAAAGGGTAACAAAGACCCGAGAAAAATGTTCGCTAACCAAATCAGAAGAGATCCAAAACTTGGGGGAGAAGAATGGGGGGAAAAGAAATAAAAATTTAAAAATTAAAAATTATAGGGGCGCCTGGGTGGCTCAGTGGGTTAAAGCCTCTGCCTTCAGCTCAGGTCATGATCCCAGGGTCCTGGGATCGAGCCCCGCATCAGGCTCTCCGCTCAGCAGGGAGCCTGCCTCCCTTCCTTTCTCTCTGCCTGCCTTTCTGCCTACTTGTGATCTCTGTCTGTCAAGTAAATAAATAAAATCTTTTAAAAAAATTAAAAATTATAGATATATAGATTAGACTGGTGAATAGAACAGAGCCACCCACTTCATTTTGGGTATATTTTGGTCTCTTAGAAGAAACTCCCTCCCAAAGTTTTAAAGAAAGGAAAACTTACATATATACAAAAATAAGGGTAAACCTGATGAAGAGGTGGAATATAACTGTAAAGGTGAAAATTTTTTAAAAATTCTAAAAAAGGAATTGATAAGATAAGTTGGTTGGAAAAAGAAAATAAAAAGGAGGAGGGAATGTGCTCAGGCTGGGGTCTAGAACAAAGCCATGTGCTAGATTAGGGTATATTTTGATATATTAGAAGAAATTGTATCCCAAAATTTTTTAGGAAAAAAAAAAACCTGTATGTATATAAAAAATAAGGTTAAATACAGTTAAGGGATAAAATGTGACTATGACAATGAAGGTTTAAAAAGATTTTTTTTAGAAAGGTCTTGTTAAGATAAACTACTTAAAAATGTTAAAAGAGAAAAGAGGAGAAGTTAAAAAATAAGAAAAAAGCAAAATTTAAAGAAATTTAACTTTGCAAGACTAAAGAATCACGGGGGAAAAAGCCATGAATTCTATGTTGCTTTCCCCTAGCTCTGGAGTTCTGCTGTTCTCCTTGATAGGTGAACTTGGTCTTGGCTGGATGTTCTTGCTGATCTTCTGAGGGAGGGGCCTGTTGCAGTGATTCTCAGATGTCTTTGGCCAAGGCAGAATTGCACCGCCTTGCCAGGGACCAGCTAAGTAATCTGCTCGGGTTTGCTCTTGGTAGCTTTTGTTCCCTGAATGCTTTCTGTATCGCTTTGGAGGACGGGATGAAAATGGCAGTCTCCCAGTCTCTGGCCTGGAGGAGCCAAGAGCTTGGGGCCCCACTCCTCAGTGCGCCCTCAGATATAAGCAGTCAATCACTCCTGTCTCCCTGGTCTCTGGCTGCACTCCAAGCTCACCTGGCCTGGTATTGAGCATTTCTATCTCTGGCACACAGCCTTGTTTGGAGTCTCCAAACCCAGCAGATCCCTGCTGCACTGCTCCTTCTGGAGCAGAAAGGTGAGTCTCCCTGGATCTGCCACTTGTGGGATCTGTTCTCAAAGAGCAGTGAGTGGCCCAACTGTGCCTTGGATCACGGTTTAAGGTGACCCCAAGCTGAGAGCTCACTCCTCAGCTCCATCTCTGGAGCCAGCTTCCCTGCTCTGATACCACACTCAGGCACCCCCGACCTTTCTGTGACCCCATGGGACCTGAGACCACACTGGCCCTGCGAGGGCTCCACCCCCGCTTAGCCTCTGGAGCGATGTCCCTCAGTGGAGCAGACTTCTAAAAGTTCTGATTTTGTGCTCCATTGCTCCACCGCTTGCCAGAAGCCGGCCCCTCCCCCTGTGGTTGATCTTCCTGCTGCTTCGGATTCACTTCTCCGCACATCTTACCTTTCAGAAAGTGGTCGATTTTCTGTTCTTAGAATTGCTGCTCTTCTTCTCTTAGATCTCTTGTTGGGTTTGTAGGTGTTCGGAATGGTTTGATAACTATCTAGCTGAACTCCTGGTATCTGATGTCATTTCAGTCTGCTCCTCCTCCACCATCTTGCCTCTCTGATCTGAAGCATGTTTTTAAGACAGCTTTATTTATAGTGCATGCTGATTAGTTGATGATGCTGTGATAATATTTTTTATTCTGGCTTATTTTATGGCAAAGGGAACTTGGAAGTTAAGACAAAGGTTATATAGTAGAAGAAATATATACACATTGGACATATATTTCTCCTTTAGCTTATATTTTTTAACATTCTCCTCCTTTCTATTCCTCATTTAGAGCTATCTATTTCATACTGTATTTTTTTTTTCTTCATGATCCATATCATTTAAAGAGTGAATGCTATTTTCCAAGTGGGCTTTCTCCATCTGGAACTGAAGAGAAAATAATTTAACAGTCTTGTATTACTGCATTTGACATTGTCCAAAATGTCTTCACATACATTTCTCCCATTAAACTATGCAGAAGCCCTAGACATTATTTTTTTTAAGATATCATTTATTTATTTGCCAGAGAGAGTGCATGCATAAGCAGGGGGAAGGGCAGAGGCAGAGGGAGAAGCAGGCTCCCTGCTGAGTAAGGAGCCCCATGGGCTGCAGGACTCCATCCCAGGACCCTGGGATCATGACCTTAGCTGAAGGCAGCCATTTAACTGACGGAGCCACCCAGGCATCCTGCCCTATATATTATTATACCCGCTTCCTTGTTGGTGAAACTCAAGCTCAGAGAGGTATTTGTCTGAGATCCCAAAACACCAAGGCCTACTATCACAACCACAGAGGCAGACATTCTTGATAAAGCAAAGCTGAAAATCAAACCCAGATCATTCTGCTTCCAAATCCCGGGGGTCCTTTAGCTACAACCTAGTTGGACTCATGGTGTAGGTGATGTCTGGAATGTGTGGCACTGGCATTCAGAGATATCCCGTGGACCAACCCAGGGCTTAGCACAAGGCAGGGACTGAGTTAATATTTGCTGATTGAATGTATTAGAATAATCATCCCTTCAAAACTAGATGACATTGTTTCTCTGGATGCCCAACAGATGGTGCTAAATAGCCAAGGGAGCGCATCACTTCCCTTTTAGTGAAGCCTTGAAGTTTCATACAGGTCCTGAGAATTTCAAAAGCAATCGATACTAACAATATAGGAAAACAAAAGAGTTACAATTTTTAATCAGTGGCTCAAATACTTACATTTGTGTATAGATAGAACTAGCATAATTTATAAAGCAAAATATTTAAATCATTTGTCATAACTTTTTTAAACAAACAAAAAAACCACACAGGTAAAACATTTGGAATGATCTATATTAATTAATCAATCCAAAGCCAATTCTAATTTCAAGTTAATTGAAAAAATCAGCTTAGTAATTATTTATTAGGTTTTGGGGATCCTTCCCTTGTCCTCTTTCGTGTGATATCAGCTTTGTTCCCTCAGCTGTCTCTGGATCCACAGAAAGCTTTCCTAGAGTTCATTGTACCTTGCCCATCCCTCTGTGGGAGCTGAGTGAGCAGTGCTGTTCCCAGGGAAGCTTATTGGCTTTTCTTCTTGCTGATAGAGATCACACCTTGCTTATCTTCTTAAGTACTTTGTCTCATAAATGTGAATGGATTAAAAGTCTAAGCCCTTAACTCTGGCCCGGTACAGTTTTGAGAGGTAGCAGGTCATGTAACGCTTGAAGAGGAATGTTCTTATCCTAATTTGTGGGTCCTAGGGACAGGGGAGAGAGCCTAACTAAGGGGACAGGAAAACATTCCTTCCCCTCCTGATAGAGCACAGAAGCCTTGTGACTGTGTGTTTGATCCATTGACTGCTCAAGGTGGACTCTAAAACACACTTGGGTTTGAACCGCTACTGTCTATTCCTCTTTTTAAATGATTTTCTCAGGACGCCTGGGTGGCTCAGTTGTTTAAGCAGCTTCCTTCGGCTCAGGTCATGATCCCAGCGTCCTGGGATCGAGTCCCACATCGGGCTCCTTGCTCATCAGGGAGCCTGCTTCTTCCTCTGCCTCTGCCTGCCATTCTGTCTGCCTGTGCTTGCTCTCTCTCCCTCTCTCTCTCTGACAAATAAATAAATAAAATCTTTAAAAAAAAAAATAAATGATTTTCTCTGCTGCACAGGTGGGGACGAGATTTCACCCAGTAGCACTTAATCCCAAATCATATAATACAAGGTTTTAAAATGTATTTTATGATGCTTGAAGATTATTACAGAGTCAACTAAGTATTAATCACCCACTGGATGTTGAGAACAATGGTTAAAAGAAGTGTAAAACCTCTGGGGTCGAAAGAAGTATAAAAGAGAAGTGTTTTCCCTCGAAGCTTTTTGTCAGTGAGAGGGATTATAGCATATTGTACATGCAATCATTAGAGTCCAGTGTAAGACAGCCCTGATAAAAGCGCTGAAATTTTTAATAGATGTGTTAGAGCAACTGATTAAGGAGAAAGAACCATCATTATAGGACTCGTAAATTTCAACCACTATATTGGGCAATTTTTAGTTACTAGTTACTGGGTTTTGTTTTTTGTTTTTTTTTTTTTTATTTTATTTATTTATCTGAGAGAGAGAGGTCACAAGTGGGCAGAGAGGCAGAGAGAGCGGGGGAAGCAGGCTCCCTGCCCGGCAGAGAGCCCAATGCGGGGCTTGATCCCAGGATCCTGAGATCATGACCCGGGCTGAAGGCAGAGACTTAATCCACTGAGCCACCCAGGTGCTCCTACTAGTTACTGTTCTTAGGTAAGCACCCAAAAACTCCCATGGGATAGCTAGTTATCCCCATCCTACAGAAAAGGAAACCAAAGCTCAGAAAGTTTAAGCAGCTTGGGGCAGCCGGGTGGCTCAGTCAGTTAAGCATCTGACTCTTGATTTCAGATCAGGTCTTGATCTCAGAGCTGTTGAGTTCAAGCCCCTACTTAAAAGAAAGCAACAAAAAGAAAAGAAAGTTTAAACAACTTGCACAGGTCACATAGTAAGTAGCAGACACGGCCAAGATTCAACCTCTGATCTCCTGTAACCTACTAAGCCTATAAATTATCTTCCCATCTCCCTCTGGGACCAGAATGGGCTGATATAATCAGCAAATCTTCATGGCAAGGGTGTAGCTTGGCTTTAGAGGGTTCTGTAGAAGATTCGATAGGTAGATGGGAGGCAGATGTGTCTGTATTAGTATTCTGGAAGGAAAGAGATGGAAAGCTCAAAGTGGCAATTAAAGAACATTTAATGAAGGGACTGTTTCCACAAGTGGGAAGGTTATGGGAACCTGCAAGGGGAGTGAGGCCCTCAAAACAGTTACCACCTCCAGACTTGAGGGGACAAGGGAATGAATGGCATGGCATGAACCCAGTGTGGCTGCGGGAGGGGAGATTTCCCCCAGCAGCTATGGCCAAGGTTAGAGGTTGCCCTGCCAAACTGCATCCAGGTGGTGAAGGAATAGAGTACAGGTAGAGGAAGCAAACCCAGCCTCTCTCTTCTCAGGTCTCCGGATTTCCTGCTCAGCCTCCTCTGGGCCAAATACATGGGAAATCCAAGGGCAAGGGAGCTCATGTGGTACAGTCTGTAGTGGTCAGCCTCAAGGTGCAGAGCAGAGAAGAATGGAGAAGTGATGTGGAACAGAGAGCAGAAGCCCATGTTATTGTAGGGAGCGTAACAGCATGGGCCCAGCCGCAGGACAAGGAGTGCAGCATGGCCTCTGTAGGGGCCTGTGCCGAGCAGCCTCACCGTGTGGAGGGGCTGACCCAGGAGCAGCCTCACTGCATGGAGGAGCTAGTGGGGGGTGGGGGGTGAGGTTGAATAGGCCTGTCCCAGATATCAAGTAGAGGCGCTTGATCTTAACTTCATTCCCTGTAGTGAGCCAGTTTTGTTTCCCATAAGCCAATGTGAATTTATTTCTTTTATAGGCCCAAGATCTAGGGAGAGATCCTAGAAGAATGGTAAAGGGAAGGAAGGCAGGGGACACAGCAGAATGTTTGTGGCTACCCGCCCGTCCACTGGGAGTGTACAAGTGAGTGTGCGGGTTCCCCCACAGGATTCACATGGCTTTTTCTGTGTTCCAGTGACCTATGGGATGATGAGCTCCAGTGCGTACTACTATACCCGGATAATGTCACAGCTCTTCCTGGATACCCCAGTGTCCAAAACAGAGAAAACAAACTTTAAAACGCTTTCTTCGATGGAAGACTTCTGGAAGGTATTTGCAGATGACTTTCAGTGTACCTCTTTACTGTTGAAAATTATTCATTGGGTTTCATAAATTCAAGTCAGCAGTATCCATCTGTAGGACCTACTTTGTGATGCTGTATGAGCTGAAGGCTATGGCGAGGTATTAGACTGAGAACCATGTATGTGTCTTGCACCCTGCTGCATGTTTCGTACCTTCCTGCCTTTAATCCCATAGCAACCATACAAGGCAAGGGCTCCCATTATACCTGGTGGTAGGTGAGGGACGAAGAGTCATTCAGCTTGCTTACACATGATCAGCAAGGGAGAAAAATGGCCTTGTTTCCAGCCTGACAGGCACTTCCTCTCCCTAGTATGTAATTCACTCAGTCATTCATGATTCAGTAAGTGTCTGTTGAGTATCTCCTAGGCTGTATGGCCTATAAGGGCAAGATTTGGTTGTTTTGTCTTGCTTTGGGTTGGTTTTTTTTTTTTTTTTTGTCTTTTGTCTCTTTGTTAATGTTGGCATGTAGCCTAGAACAGCGCCTGATACAAGGCAGGCATGTTCTTTTAGAGATCGTTAATGTGAAGTTCAACCCAGGCCCTTCCCAGATTGTCACAAAATCCAACATGGTAACCAAGGGTAAATTTTGAGTGATACTGTAGGAGAAATGTTAGACTGATCTGGGAGGTGTGGTGCTCAGAACCTAAGAAAATCGAAAGGGAAACTGGAGAGGAAAGACTTGTTTCTTCCTGCAGAGATGCTTTCTAAAGCTCTTACTGAATCCTGGGGTCAGAGCTGGTGGTTGTAAAGATAGAGGAAACCGGACCATATGAACCCATTAATGCTGACACCTAAAAATACTTGGCATCCAAACCCCGTCTCTCCCATCCTCAGCAAATCAAATCAGTTGCTCTCTACTGATTATATAATAAGGATAAGACACTGAGAAACAGCTTCTTCTCCCCTATAGGCAAACTAATGAGAGACTTCTCCAATATGTACAGTTCCATGGTAATGAATGCCAAGCTTGAAAAGCAGGGGCAGTGGCAGGGGTGGGGGCACTTACAGAGTTCACTATAGGCCACAATAATCCAGACACTTGGAAGGAACCTAGATGTCCATCAACAGATGAATGGATAAAGAAGATGTGGTAGGGGCGCCTGAGTGGCTCAGTGGTTAAGCGTCCACCTTTGGCTCAGGTCATGATCCCAGGGTCCTAGGACCAAGCCCTGCATTGGGCACCCTGCTCCACAGGAAACCTGCTTCTCCCTCTCCCTCTCCTCTTGCTTGTGTTTCCTTTCTCACTGTATCTATGTCAAATAAATAAATAAAAATCTTTAAAAATTAAAAAAAAAATGTGTGTGTGTGTGTGTGTGTGTGTGTGTGTATTTTAGAATACTGTGCAGCCATCAAAAGAAACAAAATCTTGTCATTTGCAATGACATGGATGTAACTAGAGGGTAGTATGCTGAGTGAAATAAGTCAATCAGAGAAAGACAATTATCATATGATCTCTCTGAATCAAGGAATTTGAGGGGTAGGGCTGGGGGGTGGAGGGTTTATGGAGAGGGTGGCTGGGTGATGGACATTGGGGAGGGTATGTGCTATGGTGAGTGCTGTGAGATGTGTAAGCCTGATGACTCACAAACCTGTATCCCTGGGGTAAATAATATATTATATGTTAATAAAAAAATAAAAATAAAAAAATAATACAGACACTTAAATGATCCACCAGATGGCAGACTGGTAACCAAAACTAGTGTTTTCCTCTCCAGACAAGTTTGGAACCGGGATTATGTAGGATGCTGTGGGTTTTTTGTTTTGTTTTGTTTTGTTTTAAAGATTTTATGTATTTATCCAAGAGAGAGAGACAGGGATCAGAAGCAGGCAGAGTGGTAAGCAGAGGGAGAGGGAGAAGCAGGCTCCACACCGAGCTGGGAGCCCGATACGGGGCTCCATCCCAGGACCTTGGGATCATGACCCCAGCTGAAGGCAGACGCTTTATCGACTGAGCCACCCAGGTGCCCCCAGGATGCTGTTTTAATAAGGGAAAGTAAAATTGATCATACTTGTGGACTTATGTGAATCCCCCCCACACACACCTTTAGTCCTAGCATAAAAATCTGAGTTGCCCTTTGTTAAGCACCTACTGGAGACCAGGGTAGCAGCCATGCAGAGGATGGATATTATAGATGCAGGAACCTTGGCTCAAAGTTGGATCCTGCTGAAGGCCTCACAGCTAGCAAGTGACAGAGCAAGATCCAATCCCAGCAAAACCCACCCTTGTCACTCTGCCGTGTTTACAGAGTTCCCAGACTCTTGGTCATGCAAACATTCCAGGAAAGAGCAAAACAGCCATTAAGCTTGGGGCTCTTCAAAAAACTTTTCCACAATGCTTCCTTCACTTTCAGTTCACAGAAGGTGCCTTACTGGATGGGCTTTACTGGAAGACTCAGCCCAGCAACAGAACGGAAGCTGACAACCGAAGCTTCATCTACTACGAGAACCTCCTGCTAGGGGTGCCACGTATCCGGCAACTCAAAGTCAGAAATGGGTCCTGTTCGATCCCCCAGGACTTGAGAGATGAGATTAAAGAGTGCTATGATGTCTACTCGGTCAGTAGTGAAGACAGGGCTCCTTTCGGTCCAAGAAATGGAACTGCGTAAGTATCAGTGCCCTGGCTTCTCATTCACTCCCTCGTTCATTCATTCATCCTCTAACCCCTTAACCAAGGAGAAGATGCTTTAAGTGAGTCTTCAGTGCTTAGACTTAAGACCATGGCCAAATTGGCCTTTGGTTTCTCAAGTTTTTTCTACTTTTTACCCCCTTCGGCTCCTGCATACGTATTTTTCAAAAGACTAAATTGTTGACCATATGGCCCCCAAGAAGGCAGCTACCTGGGCCTTTGGAGGTTTCTTTGAAGATGCCTGAATCCTTTTTTTCTAGATCCGGGGACGACATTCACTGGGTTGTTACTGAGAACTGTTCTGGTGTGGAAATTCTCATGTTACTAGCATTTACAAATACATTTTGGTTCAAAGTAGTTACAGGTATTTAAAGTGTATAATAAGCTTGTGAGGCAGTTTTGTGTCTGGTTGAAAGCCTGTCCTCTCAAATGTGTGTTTCTGATTTTGAGTAGGTATTGTTCCTGTGCATATTGGCACAGATTTTGGGTGTTCTTTCGTAACCATACCTATAACATCTTGTGTATTAAGGGAGGATAGTCATTATTTTTAGAATTACTGCAGTTATTATAAAGAAATAAGAAGAATGCTCAAGCTGTCCCAAGGTGGGCCTCTTAGGGTCAGTGCCCCTGGGGGAGTCACTGTGGTTAAAATTGTCTTCTACACTTTACTAATTAATTCTGTCAGTTCATCTAGATCCCTCTCTTGAACTGAGACAGCCAGACTCCAGATTTGTTCATAGACAGTGAGGCAGCCAGCCTTCCTGTGATCAGATTCTTTGTCTGTCATCCAGTGGATATCTTATTTAGGACCAGAGTCCCTAAGGAACACACTAAGTAAAGGTCAGAAGATTCAGCATAAAGGGATCAAATCATCCCAAAAGATGTTTTGTCCAGGTTTAATATTTTACTCTATTTCATATCATTAATAAGAGAAGTGGATGCAGCCACTTACCAGATGCTATTTAAGAAGGGTTTTCATGCATTGTCTCATCTGCTTTCACAAAACGACCTGAAGTACATGTCATCTCCATGTTGTTGATGAAAAAACTGAGGCTGACTTACCCAAAGCATCACAGCTCGCAAAGGGAACCATGCTGGGATTTAACCAGCCTGACTCCAAAACCTGTGATTCTTCCACTAAACCACATTGCTCCTTCCATAGTAATTACGCTCTTGGGGTCGCTCTTGGTCTCCCTCAGCTCCTCATCAGTATTCAGGCTTCTGGACCACGGGGGCTATATTCCATTCACTGCTGTATTCTTACAGCCTTGACCGCTGGCTGGTATCTAACACTGCTCTGTAAATACCCACCGGGGCATAGATGAGTGCGTGATTTCCACTACAGGATGGACCGCCCCTTGATTCTGCCCTATTCTCAAGTTACTCCCATTTCTCCTTCCGTTCAACTCCACAAGCGTCTGGAAAGAATAGCCTTCACTTGCCACTTCCATTCCCTTACCACTGATTCACTCCTTAAAGCTTAAACTTTGTGCTTCTGACATCTCAGAAGCCACCAGTGGATTTGTTGAATTTGCCAACCCAAGGACCAATTCTTTTCTTTTTTTAGAGATTATTTATTTATTTATTAGAGACACAGCAAGAGCAGGAACACAAGCAGGGGAAGTGGGGGAGGGAAAGCAGGCTTCCCGCTGAGCAGGGAGCCGGATGGGACCCTGGGATCATGACCTGAGCCAAAGGCAGATGCTTGATGACTGAGCCGCCCCGGTGCCCCACAGTGACCAGTTCTTGATCTTCATCCCATCCAGCCTCTGCAGAACTCGGCCATGCTGATCGCTCGTTTGACTTCTGAGAGTGACACTAAACTTGGCGTTCCCTTCATTTTGTAATGCCCCTCTTAACTCTCCCACTTCTCTCTTATTCCTGGGTTCTATATTCAGATCTCTAGCTTTTCTTCCTTTACGTTCTCTCCCTTGGCATTCCAGTGACTTCCTCTCCCATGCCTGTTTGATAATTTATCGTTTCTTCAACAAGTATACAGAGTGTTAACATGTGCCAGCCTTTTCTCAGTGAAGTCTCCCTCTTCTAGAAACACCCTTGGTGCTGGCTGGGGTGACAAAGCAGCAGGAAACAAAACAGAAACAAATCCCCTATCTTTACAGAGCTTATGTTCTAGTGACAGGAAACAAAAGCCAAATCTATATCCTACCTTTGTCCTACCAGCTCCTTTTCATTATCCAAAAAGAGAATCTCCAGTCATTTTCTCAGATGTCCCTTCTCCCTTGCTCCAGCTTCCAAGTCAGAGGCCACATTCTGCTGACAGTCACTGCAGTATCCTCTGTCCATCCTTCCTGTCCGTCTTCCTGTCCTCCTCTCATTGCTCTGGCTCAGGCCTCATCAGCTCCTCTGAGTAGTTGCAGCCACTGCTAACCGAGCTGTGTCAGTGCCCAGGACCACTCCCAGGCTCAGGGGTGCGCCGGAAGGATTCGCAGCGTTCGTCATCCAGTCGTGTTCATGGCCAGCTTCAACGCAATGAAAGGATAAAAGCAAAAGCAGCAGAGGGTCCAGGCACATGGGGGAAGGTTTGGAGGAAACAACATGCAGGCTTCCAGAAGCCCTCTCCCAGCGGAGTCACACAGGACACACTGAATTCCTCCAGGAACAAGCTATGACAACATGTATGAACTGTTGTGTGTCAGAGAGGCTCATTAGAGACTCGGTGCCCAAGGTAGTTGCTGGCTGCTGGTCACATAGGCAGCCACTGCCTGGCAGAATGCCAGGCTCCCAGAAGGCAGGCAGGCATTGGGCGTAAGCCACTGTGTTTGTGCTGATGGTCTAGGCACAATCACTTTTTCCAGTCACACAATGTTTTTGTTGGTTTTTTTTTTTTTTAAGATTTTATTTATTAGAGAGCACACACCTATGAGCGGGTTGGGGTGGGATGGGGGGGATGAGGCAGGGGAGAGGGACAAGCAGCCAGTCAGACAAGTTGGTCAGATAAGTTTCATATCAGTGTAGGGAGCCTTTTATCAAGTTCCAGATGCCAGCCAAGGTGCAGCTTGCTAGCGGGCCTTCCTAGGGAAAAGCGGTCTTAGACCCGCTGTGGCCACATTTTTCTACATGTGAGCCTCCTGTTCTCACCACTCCAGTCTTTCCTGCTGCCACCAGAGGAACCCTGTTCTGTGCCTCTCAGAAACCTTCCCTCAGTGACCCCTTCCCTCACAGTCTGATCACCTTCTACCTTTCAGCCTTCTTTCTTCATGTACGTAGGCTGACCTAGCTGGGTGCCTTGTACTTCTCCCCACCCTCCACCCCTCCCAACCCCCTGCCCCCCACCTCAGGCTTGAAAATGCCCTTCCCATCCATGGGTGCCTGCCTGAATCCTATTTACCTTTCACAGCCCAGGTCCACTGTGGCTTCTTCCAAAAGCTTTCTCTGATGCACCTTCCCTGTCACTGGATGCCTGGACAAGAACAGCTTTCCTCTGATTTGCCTGAGAAATTTCTTTTACTTTTCTTGGACATCATCCATCTACCTTGTATTTGAATTGTTTCATGTCTTTTCTCTCCCTCTTTACTATAAATGAGCAGGAAAGGAACTTGGTTCATCTGTATATCCTTATTAATGCCAAAGAAGCATCTGGTTCCCAAGAGAGCCTCTGCCAATATTTGTGGATTAAATTCCCAAATGCCCTGGAAAGCTTGAGTGGCTCAGTTGGTTAATGTCAAACTCCTGATTTCAGCCCCAGTCTTGATCTCAAGGTCCTGAGATCGAGCCGCATGTTGGAATCTGCACTGGTCGTGGAGCCTGGTTAAGATTTTCTCTCTCTCTCCCCTGACTCCCTCTGCTCCCCACCACTCTCTCTCCCCCTCTCAAGTTAATTAGTTAATTAATTAATTCCCAAATGCCCTGTGGAGTCTTATTTGGTTCAGTTGCCATTTGTGGTACTTGATGAACTTGTACCTCTTGCCTGCAATTTTCTGAGAGCCTAGAGTCATCTAGCTCCTGAGTATAGTTACCCATATAGACTGAGTGCTAATAGCACAGATTCTAGAGACTCTGGCCTGGTGTGGGTTCCTGACAATAACCTCAGAAGCTGTGAGATTGAGTGGACCTCACTAAGCTTCAGGGTTCTCATTCCTAAAATGGAGATAATAAGTGTATGAGAGTTAAATAAGAAAACACGAAGCCGCCCACCAAGCATGTTACCCAACTGGATAAGACTTAATTTGATTTATTACATACTCTGTTATGCGGGGAACCATCTGTCTTTGTAATTGCCATCAAGTGTTCCACTGATTGTTTTGTTTTCCTTTTGTCTTTTAATTAGTTGGATATACACAAGTGAAAAAGACTTGAATGGGAGTAGCCACTGGGGAATGATTGCAACCTATAGCGGAGCTGGCTATTATCTGGATTTGTCAAGAACAAGAGAGGAGACAGCGGCTCAGGTTGCCAGCCTCAAGAAAAACGGCTGGCTGGACCGAGGAACCAGGGCCACTTTTATTGATTTTTCGGTATACAACGCCAACATTAACCTGTTCTGTGTGATCAGGTGTGTACCAAGGGCACTGATCCCTCCCATGTCTGTGTACTTGTAAGTACATCCCAGTCCTGAGAGAGACCAGGAAACCATTGCTGCATTTGGCTAAAAGAGAATGCCGAGGGTCGGAGCAATAGCAAGGGAAGGGGGGACACCAAAGGCTTAGTGGGATAAATATATTTGGTGCAAGTGAGTTAGGATCCTAGAATATTATGAGTTGGGAAGAAACGTAAGTCTGGTCCAAGTTCATCCCAAAGCTGAAACCTTCCCAGAAAAAGCACTGTGTTTTGCATCTATTCTTACTTGTTGTAAGATGATGGGTGCTCTATGCTCCTTTACCACGGCCTCTGGCCATCAAACCTCGACTCCTTTCCAAGTTTCCCACTCTCAGATGATACTGTTCAAGAACACAAGCACAGCCATCAGGGGCTATGCCTGGGTTCAGGAGGATACCCAGGTATCTGCTTACACACAAGATTCACCAAAGGCACATAAAGTTCCTTCTCAGATCCTATGACATTGCCATCCTGATCACTCTGGTTAGCAATGAGAAAACTGACAAAAATCCTGCGGACTTGTCTGGAGCCTTGTGTTCATTTATTCACTTATTTGGCAAACATTTATTGGACACTTAGTATGTGTGAGGCACCGTTCTCAGCTCTGGGGACACCGTAGTAAACAAAGCAAAGATCCCTCATCTTCCAGAGCTTGTGCTCAACCAGGAGGAGATGGATAATAGACAATAAGCTAAAGAAACAAATTAATAAAGTGGTATATTAGAAGGTATATGTAATATGTAATATAAAAAAGGAAAAAAGTAAAACAGGTCCAGAGGGATCCAGAGTTCACCCCCTTGAATCCTCCTGGTGAATGTGTCAGCAACACCCAGACGTAGCTGGCATGAATTTCTTGCACATATATTCACCAACCAAAAAGAAGGATAAATTCTCATACTTTCCTTATTTTGTGATTATTTTTGAGGCTAAACGCATGTCAGCTTTACATGGCCAGTTGGATTTTTCCAGACCGTGTATTTAACAACCTTTGAAGGAAATAGTATCATAATAAGTCATATAAGAGTTATTACTAGAAGTGAATGAAAACCGATTTTAATTATTATTGAACTTTTCCTTGTGATTTCAGTCTGACTAGAAAGAGGATAAAAATAGGCACTCAACTCTGATTGACATTTAAGGGAATTTCTATAGAAGGCCCTGAGTATGTCTTCCATGTCCTCCCCATACTTTACGAGTGAATATCGTCAAGGCGATTATTTCATTTCTCGATGCTGCTGTCTGTGTTTCTGGAGGGGTTGACAGATGCAGGGCCAGACCAGGACAGAGAGAGGACTCGGCACACAGAGGCTACTTTCTGCCCTTCCTTGACCAATTCTAATTTGCCCTTGTCTCTGCCTGGACCTGATTATTGCTCGGGTCCTAGACACGTGGGCTCCAGGTGCAGCTAATAACAGTCCTGCAAAGAGAGAGACGGTTATACCTACTAGTTGACTGAAGGTCATTTGAAAGTCTTAAAGCGAAGGAGCTAGGTAGTCTATTTCTAGTATGATAGGGAAGCTGTACGATTAAACGAATCATTTAACTTTCTCACTGTGACACCTCCGAAATGGGAATTTGTCAAGAAACATCCTCACTTCAATTATACTAAAACACTAAACATCAGTGCCATCAGTATAAATGTAAAAAAATACACGTTACTGTTTTAGACTATCAGACATTTGCTGAGCACCTATTAATTATAAGGCTCTGTGAAGGATAGCAAGAATATCCCCTAGGACAGATCATTCAGTGCTAGTTAGGTGATACCAAATGAATGAATAGAAACCCAGTTCGTGCATATATACACATACATACATGTACATCCACACACACATGTACACATCCACACACACACACATATCCTGCTTCTCAATAGGCCATACGCATTTGAATGCATGAGTTAGATTTCTTATGTTCTTCATTGCCTAGTTGAATTACTTGCATTTAATAGAAGTCCTAGAAAGGCTTGTTTGTTGATTAACTTCTACATTAAGGAAAAAAAAAACCTATAGAGCATTTTGAGCAGTATAAATACCAGAAAAGTAAAGGTGAGAGTGAGAAGGAATAATCTCTTTAGGAGGACTTGGGAAGCCTTGTACAAGTGCGTAGTTACTAGCTGTGATAAAAAATATTGTGCCCCCAGCCTGGGGTGACTTGTGGTTACAGTTTTAATCCCTTATTAGGCAGGGACAGACTCGATGGATGTCCCTTTCCTGGCTGCATCCATGTGCTGTTGTTGTTACTGTTTTAATTGTTCTTATTGCAACGCAGGTTATTGGTTGAATTCCCAGCAACAGGCGGTGTGATTCCATCTTGGCAATTTCAGCCTGTAAAGCTGACCCGATATGTCACAACTTTTGATTTCTTCCTGGCAGCCTGTGAGATTATCTTTTGTTTTTTGATCCTTTACTATGTGGTGGAAGAGATCTTGGAAATTCGCATTCACAAGCTACACTATTTCAGGAGTTTCTGGAATTGTCTGGATGTTGTGATCGTTGTGGTAGGTTTGAGAACACCACCGAATTCCCTCCTCCGTTATAAAAACATGTTAATTAGAGTCCTTGATGTATCTCCTCAGTACTGTGGATCCTGATATTCCTAAAGGAGAATCTGAACGTTTTGCTCTGCTGTTTCAATCTCAGTGTTACTAATTATTTTTGCATTTTGCGTGAGTAACCCTTCTGAATATAGAAGTAGAGAGTTGTTTACGATAAGTTGTCAGTTAGCCACACTAATAACAAGAATAACTTAGTGGGGGACCTGGCTGGCTCAGTTGGAAGTGCATGTGACTCTTGACCTCAGGGTCATGAGTTCGAGCCCCATGTTGGGTGTAGAGATTACTTAAAAATTAATGAACTAATTATTTTTTTAAAAAATGAGAGATCCATATGTGCTGATACAGCAGGAGTTCTAAGACATTAAAAGAAAGAAGAAGAACTTAGTAATTCATATTTGCCTTTGGCATGCCATGTGAGACAGGGAGAAAAGAATGTTTTGTTTATTCTTTTTTTGTTATTGTTAATGATATTTTTTTTCAACTACTAGCAAAAATCATTTTGTATGTTTCGGCACATGTGTAAAGTTATAGCAAGAAGGAACATCTTGAAAATATTTGGGGTGGCAGAGAACGCCTCCCTGCAGTTTGAAATTTCCCGCAAGTAGTCCAGTGTACAAAATACCAGTGAGGAACCATCAGGGTTTTCTGTATCAGGTACAAGAAATCAGAAGGCAATGAGGATAGAGCCGAGACTAGGACACCCTGTAGATCCCCTATCGCCCTTGACTTTATTATAACATCTTACACTTGTTCAACATGGTTTGCCTTCGCATCATCCTCATCACTTTCTTCCAGGGTCCTCACTGCAGACATGCATTTTTGCCAGTCTTTCTCCCTTGACCAAGAACACATAATCTTTTACTGAGTCCTCTTACACACTGAAGCACATAAGGACATGCTTAATTGTCACATGCCTCAAAGTCCATCCTCCCCACTGTCCGCTGACAGAGATGCTCCCCAGAGTCTCAATAAGGGGTGCATTGCCCTATCAGGTTTCTGTCTTCTGTTACCCTACTTCTTGGCCATTACTCTTCCCCTGCCCCCTAACAACCAAAAATTCATCTGGGCTTTGTGAAGCATTTACATCAAGTCATTATCAAATTATCACTAGAATTAGCTGGCAAAATATAGAAAATATGTTCTGGAATATGTTATTGAGATGTTTTAAATATAGGAAAATGTTACATGTGAGTAAAAGAATGCTCAAGACATTGACGAGAACTATATAGATCTGTACTGCATGACGATAACATTAACTGGAGCAATAATAGTAATAGTAATTGCTAACGCTTTAGAAGTGGTGTGTGTCAGACACAGTTCCAAGTGCTTTTCATATCCAGATATACACTGAGTTCTCAGAGTAACCTTAGCCACTCTGCCATTGCCTCTCAAGCTACATGTCTATGTAATTCAGAAAGAGCTTTTACTTAAAGCAAAAGTTCCTATAGAATATGGGGTAGAACCCATTTGGCCTAGATGCATTCAGAAGGGCATCCCTTCTCTCACAATGGCTGTGTAACATCACGCCGTTCCTGGAGGTAAACTCTTGATCCCCGAATTCTCAGTATATTAATAACTGTAACAAAGGAATTTCACCATTTAGGGAGGCAAGAAAGGCAAGGATACTGGAAGTAATTTTCCAGAATATTTCTGTACTGCATGATGGAAGAGTGTGGGTCCATACACATAAAAATTATTCTAGAAGACAATTAACGTTTGGAACTCTAACTGCCTTTTTAGTTTATATGGATGTATTTATAGTTAAGTCATTGAGAATAACAGTAAAAAGGTGAGTGTGAGTGTGATATTATGCTAATTAATGGCAGGTTTGTTTGGGTTTTAGCCAAATACCTTCAATATCAGCAAAAGAATAGTCAGTCGGTGGCCATCCGCCTCTTCGATTATGTACCTATCAGTGAAAACTTTAATAACACACCCTA
Organism: Enhydra lutris kenyoni; assembly: GCF_002288905.1. Taxonomy (NCBI): domain Eukaryota; kingdom Metazoa; phylum Chordata; class Mammalia; order Carnivora; family Mustelidae; genus Enhydra; species Enhydra lutris. Next base: position 40,799,737 of record NW_019154087.1, on the reverse strand, counting down.
ATGTATTCCATTTATTTATAAACTGTGTTTGTGTGTGTGTGCATGTGTGTGTGTGGTATAATAGGTACATTTGTGAAAACACACACAACATAGGATTTGAAAGATTGGGTTAAAAAAATACAAGTAGAACTCTTAACACTTTCTTTTCACTTGGATAGAAGTTTTCATATTTTCTTTTCAAACCCTAGGGAATGGCCTTGTACCCACTTCAGAGAAAATAGCTGTTGATATCATGGAATTTGAGGGTAGTTTTTTGGCTCAGTGGCTACAACATTTTGCAAGTATTTCTTTGAAAACTTGCTTCATTGTTCTATTGTTCTTTTTTTTTTTTTAAACTCTCAGTACTGCCAAGAAAACAATTCAGACAGTGTGCTTTTATAAAGAATAAGGAAAGGCTACTGGAATCCTCCTTCTCCTTTGAAACCTTCTGACCCAGCAGAAACAAGGGCACGCCTTCTGCTCACCCTCCAAAATAAGCCCTATGCACAGGACCTTCAACCCCATGAAAAAAGCAAAGGCATTTTTATCAGGCTAAGGCACACCTGAAACTTGAAAAGTAATTCTACCCTAAATATAAATATAACATCTTGGAATCACTTTGAAATCATTTTTCCTGTTATCCTTTTTTTTCTTTTTTTTAATAATTTTTTAAATTTTTTATAAACATATAATGTATTATTAGCCCCAGGGGTACAGGTCTGTGAATCTCCAGGTTTACACACTTCACAGCACTCCCCATAGCACATACCCTCCCCAATGTCTATAACCCCACCACCTTCTCCCTACTGCCCCCCCAGCCCTCATCCTTTTGTTTCTTTAACAAAGGCTCTGAAATCTGTGGACTTAGTTTAGTCAACCTATTTGACCTAAACAGTCTTTCTAGCAGAGTTACTGATAAAAAGAAGACTATCAAGGAGTCTAAAATCAGGGCGCCTGGTGGCTCAGTTGGTTGAGTGTCTGCCTTCGGCTCAGGTTATGATCCCAGAGTCCAGGGATCCAGCCCTATATAGGGTACTCCCTGCTCAGCAAGGTTCCTGCTCTCTCTCTCCCTCTCAACTTGTGCTTTTTGTCTCTTGCTCTGTCTCGGTCTCAAATAAATAAAAATCTTTTTTTTTTTTTTTTTAAAAAGGTCTAAACTCAAATTATTTTGTTGATTGGTAGGCTTCAGGGGTGAAAATGATTAATTCATTTATTCAACAAATATTTTCTGAGTGCATACTATGTGCCTGGCATTGTTCTAGGCATTGGGGATATAGGACTGAACAAAACAATCCACACCTCTGCCCTTAGGAAGCTTACATTAAGGAAGGAAAGTTCTTTTGTAGATGGGGATGGAGAATCCCAAAGAAAACTCAGGAGGACATAACTCAAGTGCTTACAGAATCTCTTTCCCTCATCTCTTTTCTCTCATTCTCTATTTTGATGAAGAATTCTGTAGGAAATTCAGTGTGTTGGTAAGATATTAACGTTGTTTAAATGACCACATCTTGGGTACAAGGCAGTTGTCCCTCGTGAGAGTTGGGTAAAGGGTTATTGTTGTTTAAGTCAGTCAACCCTTCCCTCTCAACTAAGTTAACATAACAAAATATTTTCGGTGTATTCCAGAGAACCCAAAATATTCCCACCACCAGCACAGAAATCCAAGATTTGCTCTGGGGATCCTTCACAGAAAAAGAAAAGGTGGTGAGGTTGGCTTTTTTCAGCTGTGGTTGGTAGCCAGGCAGGTCTTTGCTATGATAACCACCTGGAGCCATGATTTGGACAGCCATCTCCAGAATGACTAATGAAGTGGCCTTTGACCATCATGCATGAGGAGAGAAAGGGAATGAACAGCAAAGGTCTCAGCACCTGTGACGGCCCACCTGCTGTGGCTTCAGGCCCCACAGGAGGCCCAGGTTGCAATGGTGAACCTCTGACACTTTCCACATCTACACATTAATCCAGTGGCAATGGATGAAGTAGGGCCCAATGTTCTCCTGAGATGTGGTTTTAGAACCCAGAACTGAAGCCAATGTGAAAAGTTGCATGGTCATAAATTAAGGGAGAGAAGTGAGCAGGAGGGAAACCCTTGGCTCACATATATTCCCACAGCAAATCTTGAGTTCTCTCTCACCCATCATCCCCACCATCTTTCAAGACCAAGGATCTTCTTTCCTCTTAAGAGCACTCTTTTGATACGTCTTATTTCACCCTTCACCTTATGTAGTGTGATGTCGGTTCCTTCCTAGGTCTTTGTGTTACTTATTTTTGCATGTGTGCCTCGTCTTGAACCAGAGCATGAGTTTCTTGAGAACAGTTTGTGCATCTTACTTCTTACTTACTTAGGTCTTAGCCTCGGCACTGTACTGTGTACATAGGTACTCATATTTGTTGAATAGTGGAAAGAATGTATGGCTGGTGGTTGAAAACAAGCAAAAACAAAGCAAGATGAGGCTGAGAAAGCAGAAGGGTGGAAAGTTATTTAGATGAGGGTGGCAGAAAAAAAAAAACAAGGCATTCCTGTTTGATTTTGTAATAGAGCAACTTATCGTGTGTGTGTGTGTGTGTGTGTTTGCATGTGCATGCGTGCACACACATACATGTGCACTCACTGGATTTCTCTTCCTAGCTAAGGGAATGTAAGTGGTTTATTGTTATACCTGTTTTGGGCCGTGCTCAACACCTGTCATTTGTATGAATGATTTGGATAAGTAGATTGGTGAACCCTAGGACTAATACATGGGTGAGGAAAAATAGTTGTTTTAAGGTAAGTTACACGTTTCTAAAACACTGTAATGATACATAAATCTTCTGTTTTCCAGCTGTCAATGGTAGCTATAGGAATTAACATACATAGAGCATCAAATGTGGAGGTGCTGCTACAGTTTCTAGAAGATCAAAATACTTTCCCCAACTTTGAGCATCCAGCATACTGGCAAATACAGTTCAACAATATAGCTGCTGTCATCGTGTTTTTTGTCTGGATTAAGGTAATTTACAAATTTCATGTCCTGGATTTTCGATAATATTTTTCTCTTCTTTTTACTAACATGAGTTAACATAAAATGCTGGAGGACCTGAATTTGCTTTTGTGGCCAAATTCGAACAGCCAGCTGTAGCCGCTTCCTATCTTACAAGTAAACTAGCAGGATCCATGTGATCCTTCCTCTCGTTTTGAATGACCTGACCTGCTCTCTTCCAAGACCTGTCCCTGCAGGTTTGTTTAACAGATGTGGTAAAGAGCCCTTCTCAAGGTAATCTTGGCCTGGGGCCCTAGGCTACACTAACACAGAGACTGGTCTGAGTTTCACCTGATATCGTGTGACCAGGGGAAGGAAAAGAAACTAAGAATGAGGAATGCAGATGGGAAGGGATGGGAAGATGCAATGGAAATGGTCTACAGTGGGGTAAAAGAGGGGTCCACCCTCTTTTCGGGGTGGAGGCCATACGGAAGTTTTACCTAGAATTGAGGTTGGGACAGATACATACTCTTCCAAGTAGTACCTTAATTACTCGTTTCCTTCTTTCTTGAAACGTAATGTGCATTTCCATGTATGTGAAAGGTTAGGGCATCTCATATGCAAATGAGCCTCAATGCTGGAGATGCAGGAAATTTTAGTAATAACAAGGCAACTGCCAGCATGTTACCTGTGACGATCTAGGATTCTGCTAACTAGGCAGCAGCTACGAGCCACAAGTGGCTGTTAAATTGAAATTTTAATTAGTTAAAATCACATACCATTAAACATTCAGTTCCTGTGGCATTCTAGCCACATTTTAAGATCTCAGGGTCTGTATGTGGCTGATGGCTACTATACTGGACGGTCGAAATAAAGAACATTTCCATCGTGACAGAAAGTTTTATTAAACAGCACTGTTTTAGAAGCTACTCACCAACAGTTACTTTTTCCCCTGAATTGGTATTCACACCTGGAAGTCCTGCGGTTTATCAGAGGGTGCAGGCCTCGTCCTCTATCTCTCGTGCTATTTATTTAGGTACGTGCTTATTCAGGAAAAACCACCGCTCGCACACCAAACCTTTAGCACAAAATAGTAATAATAATCCAAGTCCAATAGGAATTAAGTAATGTGATTGAAACAACCCTCAAAAAATGTTTCTTGTGGCCCGAATCAATGTATAAGAGCTCTTTACGTAAAATTCTAGAAATTTCCTTCCAATTTGTGCCTCGGGCTAAGCATTTTACTTAGTGCTTTGCTTGTAACTATTCTGCTTCCGAAACTTGAAGAACCATTAAAGTTGTTTAGGGCAGGGCCTGTGACTCGACTTCTAATGTATCCCCCTAATGGTCTTCCCTCAGGACTTCGCGCTAGAGCTCCTGAGGTTGTCTGGCCTCTGACCAGCAGCAACCTGAACAGCCATCCTTAGTGTCTTGCCTACAGAAATGTTCACTGTGGCTTTGGCATCCAACAGAGCTGGGTTCTACTGCTAGCTCTGAGTACTTGCTGCCTCCTGGAGACAGGATACCAGTATTTCAATGTCATTGCAAAGATTTGAGTCAGTATACATAGTATACATAGCCCTTCCCTATGTCTGGCACGTAGTCACTAAATAATGAATGATAGTTAATAACATGCAGTAAGTATTTCCTGGAGGAGGTTTTTGTTTTTCTTTATTAACTTTCACATATGGGTTTTTTTTTCCTCTTTTATTTTAATCTTTCTTAGGGGAGGAATATCCCCAATCCTCTTAATTATGATTTGAACCTGTTTCTACTTGCCACCATCACGTCAAATGTTAGCAACATCAGGGCAGGCCTTTGTTCTGTTCTCTGCTGTTCCCAGCTCCAAGAACAGTGCCTGGCACATGGTAGGCACTCAACAAATACTTTTTGAACAAGTAAATAGAAATTACTGGGTTTGGGGGGAAAAAAGCAAGTCAAAAAAGCACTCTCATCCAAAAATATTGTTGTAAAATAACATAAAACTGATCACTTTTACCATTTTTAAGTGTACAAGTCAGTGGCATTAATTACATTCACAGTGTTGTCCAACCATCACCATATGCATTTCCAGAACTTTTTCATCATCCCAACTGAACTCTGTATCCAGTAAACACTAACTACAAATTCCCCCCTTACCCCAGGCCCTCGTCACCTCGTCTGTCTCTATGAATTTCCATATTCTAGCTACTCCGTGTTGGAGCAGTCATACAATAGTTGAGGTTTTTTGTGTGTGTCTGGCTTATTTCACTTCGCATAATGTTTTCAGGGTTCATTCATGTTGTGACCTGTATCAAAATTTCATTCCTTGGTAGGGCTGGATAACATTCCATTGTGCATATCTACCACATTTTGTTTACCTATTCATCTATTGATATCTTCCCTCTGTTACAGCTCTTCAAATTCATCAACTTTAACAGGACCATGAGTCAGCTCTCCACAACCATGTCTCGGTGTGCCAAAGACCTCTTTGGCTTTGCAATTATGTTCTTCATTATTTTCTTAGCATATGCTCAGTTGGCCTACCTCGTCTTTGGCACTCAGGTTGATGACTTCAGTACTTTCCAAGAGTGTATGTAAGTATATATGATATTAAAAAGAAAAATTTAATCAGAGATGTTACTGTCTTCTTAAGTTTAAAGAAATCTTCATGGGTGCTGTTTAATCAACAAGTATTTTAAAATAGTTATTTAAAAATAAGGATTTATTATCTTTCCCGGAAGTGATGGCCCACCCATGCAGAGATGGCAGTGCATAATGCCAAAAAGCTTCAGAGAGCAGCTCTGAAGTAATGAGACATAGCAGAACAGCTATAGTGAACCAATATTGTTACAAAGATGGAGGGCTTCTCAGCACCGAGTGCAGATGGCAGCTTTTAAGAGACATTTGCCTATATTTTCATTCTTATTCAGTATTGTTGCCATATGTTTTAAATTTGGAGGTTTTTTCCTAAGAAAAAAATAGTATTTCTAATATTCTAAGAGCAACTCAAATCGGTACAGGAATTTTTCAGTCATCCAAAGTTCTCAAATATGATATGAAGACTAAATAAATAAATAAATAAATAACCGTATTAGATTTCCATGCCATTTAGAAAGGAGTTAGTTAGGAAAGAAAAGGATTATGGTAATAGAAGTTAATAGGACTTTGTACTGGAGGAAAGCTAATTAATGTCACTGTTTGATGAAAGTCAGGAACGGAAATAATTTTACTGATTAAGACCCAGAATTGGCAACCCATGGCCACTCAGTACCACTTTGAGTGCATGTGGGGATATTGGATCTTTGAATGCATACAATTTTGGCTGTCCTTCAAGTCTTTTTTTTAAGAGGTTTTAAATTCAGAACCAGGGTAACTGTTGTGAAGTTTAGAGTTACCATGTTTTAGCCAGATTATGTGTTAAGTTCTTATAGCTGATTGCTTTGTGTCACCTAATAATATTATTATATTTTCCTTTTAACTAAATGGAAATAACATATTTGGCATGAAAGCATATTATTTTTATTCCAGAGGCTTCAGTTGGTCATATAAGTAGCAGGAGTTTTCCAAGGGATTGACAATTTTCTATTATTTGGCAGTTATCTATACGGATAAAAACGTCCAAAAGTGTGAGATCATCTTTAAGGAAAGTTACGTTAATGCTGGCCATTCTTTGTTTTTGTATTGTGGTGTTTTGTTTTGTTTTGTTTTTATAGTTTCACTCAATTCCGTATCATTTTGGGTGATATCAACTTCGCAGAGATTGAGGAAGCTAATCGAGTTTTGGGACCAATTTATTTCACTACATTTGTGTTCTTTATGTTCTTCATTCTTTTGGTATGTACACTTTTGTTCATAATGAGGTGATTTAAACTTCATAAATCACCATCATAAAATCACCATCTTCCTTTTTCTGTCACTCTCTAGGGTCCTTATCATTTTTTTTTAAAAAGACCCAGGAATAACTGTAGATATCAGAAGACATTTTTTATTTTACTTCTCATTGATTCAGTTTTAAGTCTTCACCAAATACCTTTTCCATGGTCTTTCATTTATCTATATATAAGTGTCTGTTCAGTGTAAAAAAAATTAGATTACATGCAAATTTATAAAGTCACTTAAAATAGTGCTTTGCCGAAAAAGTAGAATGCTTACACGTGTATGTGCTTTTTTTTTTTTTTTTTAAGATTTTTATTCATTTCACAGACAGATCACAAGTATGCAGAGAGGCAGGCGCGGTGGGGGCGGGGAGTGGGAAGCAAGTTCCCTGATGAGCAGAGAGCCCGATGCCGGGCTCAATCCCAGGACCCTGGGATCATGACCTGAGCCGAAGGCAGAGGCTTTAACCCACTGAGCCACCTAGGCACCCCTCTTGTATTTGGTCTTAATCTTAAAAAAAATTTTGTTTAATTTACTGAGCAAAATATTCCAATCCCAGGACCCTGGTATCATGACCCAAGCCAAAGGCAGAGGCTTTAATCGGCTGAGCCACCCAGGGGCCCCTGCTTTTTTTAACACAGATGTCAGCACTTTCATGATCACTTGCTAGCATGACTTTCATTCCTCTTTTTCCTCTTTTCTTTAAAAAAAAAAGGAACTGACAAAAAGCAAGCTAGATCCAGGATGTCAAGAGTACTATTTGAGTGAATTATTGCTTGTGAAGATTAAGATATTTTTGTTTTAACTTAATAATATTTAACACATCCTGGGGTGCCTGGGTGGCTCAGTGGGTTAAGCCTCTGCCTTCGGCTCAGGTCATGATCTCAGGGTCCTGGAATGGAGCACTACATCGGGCTCTCTGCTCAGCGAGGAGCCTTCTTCTCCCTCTCTCTCTGCTTGCTGTTCTGCCTACTTGTGATCTCTCTCTCTGTCAGATAAATAAATAAAATCTTTAAAAAAAAAAAAAATAGGGGCCTGGGTGGCTCAGTGGGTTAAAGCCTCTGCCTTTGGCTCAGGTTATGATCTCAGGTCCTGGGATTGAGCCCCGCATCAGGCTCTCTGCTCAGCAGAGAGCTTACTTCCCTTCCTCTCTCTCTGCTTACCTCTCTGCCTGTCAAATAAATAAATAAAATCTTTTTAAAAAATAATATTTAACACATCTAGAGACTGCCTGCAAAGAACATTCAGATTTTAAATTTAAAGCTAAATGTAGGGACACTTGGATGGTTCAGTTGGTTAAGCAACTGACTCTTTGATTTTAGCTCAGGTCATGATCTCAGGATTGTAAGATTGAGCTCTGTGTCAGGCTCCACACTCAGTGCATACTTGAGATTCTCTCTCTCCCACCCACCCCCAGCTCTTGCTCTTTCTCTAAATAAATAAATAAAAACCTTTAAAAATTAAAAAATACAAAATAAAACTAAATCTAACAATGAGTAGAAATTGCTTTAAAAGTTACTTTCAAAAATAATTTTTCATTCTCTTGATTTTGTACAAATTAACATTTTTAATACTTTGACCCTAAGTTAATTAAGATTTTTGAGGAGGCATTTTGTTCTTCATCTTAGCATTTGCACATTTATTTGTCTACCAAGAAATTATTCAAGTAAGTTAGCTTAATCTAGGCAGTGGGTATTTTTCACCTAAACACTAATACTTAAGACTTTCCTGGGGTGCCTGAGTAGCTCAGCGGGTTAAAGCCTCTGCCTTTGGCTCCAGTCATGATGCCAGAGTCCTGGGATCGAGCCCCACATCGGGCTCTCTGCTCCACGGGGAGCCTGCTTCCCCCTCTCTCACTGCCTGCCTCTCTGCCTACTTGTGATCTCTGTCAAATAAATAAATAAAATCTTTTAAAAAAATATTTAAGTCTTTCCTTACATCAGTCATCATCATAAGAAAACAACAAAATTGTCTCCATTTTCAATAGATTTTATAAGATGCTTTGTGTAAAGTTCAGTAATTCAGTGTACTATCCCCAAAGTTGTTCCAAGAATTTAGTGGTTTTGTATATGGTTAAGCACTATTTATAGACTATTAGAACTACTTTAGTAGGATGGAAAGAGTCAGGAATATGAAATAAGTCCATTTGTATCTTATATGTATGTATCATTAGTTTTATTGAGTTTTTTTTAAAGGATTTATTTATTTATTTTAGAGAGTGGGGAGAGAGCATGAGCAAGGGGAGAGGCAGAGGGCAAGAGAGAGAATCTCAAGCAGACTCCTTGCCAACCTCGGAGGCCAACACAGGGCTCCATCTCATGACCCTGAGATCATGACCTGAGCTGAAACCCAGAGTCAGATGCTCAACTGACTGAGCTAGCCAGGCGCCCCCATATCATTAGTTTTAAAGTGTAACCTCTCTAGTTTCTTTTTCCTGTCATATGTTAAGGGAAACATAGAGGGAACAGTTAGCCTTTTTCAGTTCTAACACTGGTAGCACTTTTGATTCTGGAGCTCCTGAATCCCTGAAACTCTACCAAGAAAACAAAAACCAGGAACTGAGAGCTCTACCATAGACCCTCTAGTTAACTGCAGGTCACCTAAGTTTTCTTTGTGTGTCCGTCCGCCGCATGAGAGACGGACCTGTACCAATTCAAAATGGTCAAATGTGGACTTGTCTGAAGGTTGTTTTCTGCCCTGAAACTAGTCATTTCATCAAATCCATCAATAGAACATGAAAAGAAGCTTTTAGCTTCTGTCTTTATACTGAAGTAATTTTTCGTGCTATTACAAAAAAGGAAATGGTCTCCCTGCACCCCACAGAGAGAGAGGAGGATGCTACTGTCAATTCAAACTTTTCTTTAAAGAAATGACAAGCCAAGTGCAGAGTTGGCCATTTGTCTGAGATGACTGCAAGGTGTTAGTTTATTGCCCAGACTTTATTTTTTTATTATTTTATTTATTTATTTACTTATTTATTTCGTGATTTTATTTATTTATATATATATATATATAGAGAGAGAGAGAGAGAGAGAGAATGCATATGAGTGGGGGAGGGGCAGAGGGAGAGAGAATTCCAAGCAGGCTCCGCACAGAGCCCAATCTCATGACTCTTAAGATCATGACCTGAGCGAGAATTAAGAGTCAGATGCTTAACTGACTGAGCTACCCAGGTGGCCCTGCCCTGGCTTTGAAAGAAGCCACTGTGATGTGAGCTGGTCCAACGGAAGCAAAAGTCCATCATCACTAGGGAAAGACTTCTGATTACACATCAAGCAAACCTTCTGAGACAGAATGGAAAGAAGGAGGGGGAGCTTCCTCTTCCCACATCCTCAATAGCCTTTCTCAGCCACGTTTAATTTTTTTAAATCTCTTCAGAGAACCCACACTTTAATCCTATAACTAAGATATTTACAGGTGTTAGCTACCAGCCATTTGGAAACTTAAAAAGAGAAAATTAATTGCCTGGGTTGGGAGGGAGAACGTGGGAGATGTTACTCTGACTGCCTTTGGAATTGAGCATTAAGCCAAGAACTTACGTGCATTTTATATTTTATTCTCATTTTTGCTACAGGATCTTAAATAGTATTCCTCCTTAATTTGTAGCAATTTAGTAGCACACTAGAATAATAGAGCTCTCTTTCATTCATTCCCCATTTAATAAGTATTTACTGAGCCACTCCACTGTATTCCAGGGAGGGTGCTAGGTACTGGGGTTACAGTGGTAAGGAAAATAAGAGACCAGCCCTGCCCTCAGGGAGATTCCACAAACTTGTGGAGACAACAGACCTAGTCAAATACATAACTCTGGGGGCACCTGGGTGGCTCAGTCAGTTAAGTGTCTGCCTTTGGCATAGGTCATGATCCCAGGGTCCTGAGATGGAGCCTTGTGTCAGGCGGGTTCTGCTCATCCCTCTCCTCCTCACTTGTGCTTTCTCTCTCTGTCTGTCTCTCAAATAAATAAAAATCTTTAAAAAAATAAATAAATAACTATAGTCACAAACCATATCAATATGCCAGAAAGGGAAAGTAAAGAAAGAATGTGTTAAAGAAGGAACTGATTGGTTGGGTGTGGTGTTTCAAAAAAAACTGTGGGAAACAGGTGTTGGAAATATAAACCATTATCTTGGGGAGGGGAAAGTTAGGAAAAATGAACTAACCATTACTGAATAATAACAACTATAAATTATGTAGCACTTATCACGTGTGAGGCCCTGTCCTAAGCACTTGACATAGATTATTTCATTAATTCTTACAATAGATCTGTAGTGGAGGAACTGCTATTTCTCCCATTTTATTAATGTAAGAACAAATGAGTTTTAAAGATTTGAACATTTAAACAATATAGTCTTGGCAGGGCTAATACTGAAACCCAGGTGTGCTTGACTCCAAAGTCTGTCTTTTTCACTAAGCTTCTCTTGACTATCTTCTATGAAGCCTACTGTATTCCCATTTGCAGAGATCTTTTTAACTCTTCAAAATGCACTCTGTAAATCTCAAATAATATAATATAACAGTATTTGGAAGAAGCATAGAATTCCTTGCCTGTATTGACTATTGAAATTTGAAGAGCTATGTAGAGTTCTACATTTCTATTAATTTCTGTCAGATGAAAAAAGTGTAGAGAACATAGACAAGCAAAAATAATAAAATAATACCACCATCCATAGGTAAATACATCAGTATTTTGTTGTATTTCATTCTTGTCTTTTTTTGTAAAATATATCACAATATATGCTTTGTAAATAAGAATATACATCGCATTTTCCTTTGGCATGACTTAGTGAAAAAAATAATTTTCCCAAAGTATATAGTAGCAAAACTATTAATTTATGTCTTCTTAAGAAATCAGACTGTTAAAAAACAAAAACAAAAGTGCATATGTCAAATTTCGGATTGATGTTTAGAAAGTATATTTAGTCTCTTCTTTAATCTCAACTTTCCTTTGATTTACAAACAGAATATGTTTTTGGCTATCATCAATGATACTTACTCTGAAGTTAAATCTGATTTGGCCCAGCAGAAAGCTGAAATGGAACTCTCAGATCTTATCAGAAAGGTATGACAAGCCCTAATTCTCAGAACTGTTTTATTTTCTACATAAAATGAGCATTGTTTCAGCCAGATTTCCATATAAAAGTTGATCCATTGTAAGGGTTTAAAAAAGAGTAGATTGCTACATGTCATCAATAATTTAAATGTTCTCTGTCTTGGAGCTAGAGATGGGTTTGCTGCTAGCTTGGTCTTAAATTCTGGGAATCCTTTATTGCCCTAGAATTAAATTCTCAATAGTCTCTTGCCCTAGAATTAAAATCTCAACAATCTCTTTTGACTCTTAAGAGCTGAGCTGCTGATTCTACCTTTATTGTTTTGAGGACACCTTTGGTAGGCTGACATGTGCAGCTCCAAAGTTCAGAATAAACTGGAAGGGAAGAACCTAAAGACATTTCTACTTTTTCTTTCTCACATACAGTTTTTAAAAAGAAAAAAACAAAGTTTTAGAAGAGAATATTTTGTCGTTCACCCTTTAACCTTGACCTTCCAGGGAAGTTTTAAAATAATCAAAGGAAAAAGGCCACAGAGTAGGGGCCTGAGAACTTTCACTTCTGCACCTTCTCAGGAAGTTGTTAAATAAATGGAAGGGCAGGACAGGAAAGTTGGGTAGCTTTGTTCTTCTCAATGTGATTTCTTTATTTGGTTTAAAGTATAAAACTTAAGCAACAACAAATAACTATATCTAAAGCACACACAAACACACAGCTTGTTCCCTAACATCATTTTGCTAAGAGACCAGTGGCTCCTGGACTGTGTGATCTTTTTTGTTGGTTCAAATCCTAAGACTGTGTTGTCTGTGAATCATGTTGGAACAGAGAACTTCCAGTTCTTAAACAAAACCCCTTGTTTCAACAATGAATTTTGGAACAGTGGAAAAAAACAAAATTAAGTTAAAAAAAAAAAAAAGAAATAACACACACTAAACTAATAAATAAATAAATACTATGAAAATCTTCAGATCACAAAAAACAAAACAACCCTTGGATGGGACCTAAAATTTGGGTTATCCTGATTTTTGCAAAAACAGTTTATTACATCTTAGCAAATCTCCAAGGTGTTTACAAGCAATCCTTACTTTGTTTGCACTTTGGTTCTGAGATACACAGGTTTCAATTATTTCATGTTCAATATGGCCAGCCTCTCCACACAGTTCCCCATTTCAGTTGTCACAGTATCTTGACTGTGAATAATACTATAAAGTGCAAACTTCCAATTTTCACAGAACATTTCAGTTATCTCAGTATATTAACTGTACTGGCATAACATAAACTTCATGGCTAGCTCTTCAGTCTACAAATCGTTACATAAAAAACAGATGTGTATCATAATCAGTGAGCAATAACATCCCTTCTTACAAAGTCTAGGCTAGGTCAAGGAGTACCAGCCTTTCAGTGCAGGCACAAAACATGTACTTGTGTTGCTTCTCTCTCTCTCTCTCTCTCTCTCTCTGTGAGACACGCCATGTGATGTTTTACAAAAACATCTGAAAGGGAGAATGGGCCAGCAAAGAGGAAAGCAGAGCAAAGAAACCAAGACTGTTAACACTGAAAGTGAAGTTCAAAACAAATGTAAGAGAGTTCTAGAATAGGGAGCTGTGGGAATGTTGACACTGCTACCCTTCAAAATCTTGAATATCTGTAGAAAAACTGATATGGAGTCAAAGAACCTAGTGAAGGCAAATTTATCAATGTGAATGAGGGTAGTGGTTGTGTTGGAAAGTTCCGACAGTGTCTCTGAGGAAGTGACGCTGGCAAACAATGTCACATACAAGGAACTCTGGAGATATTTTACAACATTGAAAGGCAAAGGATAAAATGTTGGGAGCTGATCCATATTAAGAAAGGATTATCAGAGCTCCTCAAGACAGAAAAGAGGCTTCCTGCATATCCGGTGACACGGGAAGAAGGGAAGCACTATTCAAACTACTCTGGGTAAAATTGTTACAAAGAAATAAGACATTTTATTTTTTAATGTTTCTAGTGTTTTAAATTTAAATTTTAAATTTTAAATAAATATTCATTTTACGTTTTTTTTTTGATTTCCCTATAAATTTATAACCAATGCCAAGGGAGTTTTTAACGCTTTGAATAAAAGGTTTTGTTTTTTTTTTTTAAGTTTATTTATTTAAGTAATCTCTATGCCCAACGTGAGGCTTAGACTCATGACCTCGAGATCAAGAGTCGCATGCTCTCCTGACTGAGCCAGCCAGGTGCCCCGATAAGATGTTTCAAAGGTCATAAGTTTTCCTATTAATTATTAACATCACTTGCACAGTTTCGCCTTGCGTCATCAATTTTGACAGTCCTGCATGTCCGTGCAAAGCAAGATCTACACTAGCAGTTACTAGTGTAAATGGATGGGAAAGCACATGCAAAAAAGAGAATAAACTAAACCCAATCATTTCTTTTCAACAGGGCTGCCATAAAGCCTTGGTCAAACTCAAACTGAAAAAAAATACTGTGGATGACATTTCTGAGAGTCTGAGGCAAGGGGGAGGCAAGTTAAACTTTGATGAACTCCGACAAGATCTCAAAGGGTGAGAATCACACGTTTTGAGGCCCTGGGAAATTCCTATATAAACATAAGTTCTTGGTGACACAGATTTATCTGGCCTGAGTACTCAGAGAAATGCTCTTTTTTTCAAAGGAGGTGTCTTTCTGGAATGTGTCCTCAGAGGAGGGCTGGCCCTGATTCAGCAGTTTCTCCTTTCTTCTGCATCATGTCTCTGTGCTTGTGTTGGACCATGTACATGAGTGATTTCATCTGTAACCTCTCAATAATTTCAGGAAGGGCCATACCGATGCAGAGATCGAGGCAATATTCACAAAATATGACCAAGATGGAGATCAAGAACTGACCGAACATGAACATCAGCAGATGAGAGACGACTTGGAAAGAGAGAGGGTGGGTCTAGTTTAGAGCCGGGTTTGATTCAGCACTCCCCGTGTTTCAGACACCATGCTACGTGGCGGAGTACCGAGAGTCTCTCTGTCTCTCTGCCTCTTTCTGTCTCTCTGTCTCAGTTTATGTAGTAGTACCCGGCATGTTCCAAAAAGGATATATAACATAATAATATGTAAAAATATAGTAGATTGGCATAAATGCAAAAAATCAAAATGAAAAAAATTAGGTGAAACAAAAGTGAAATTAAAATTAGACTATGAAGCTAAAAATGCAAATACATATATGCTTTTTAAAGACTGAGCTACAAATTCAGCCATAATAAGCTTTCTGGTCATCAGCTTGAAAAGGGAAACTTAGGAGTTACATACTTCACAATGTCCATGAGAGTGAGGAAAATAAGATTGCTTGGGAGATAGAAAGTTAGTTGCTCTATAAATTAACACTTATAATAAAATAAAACTAGCAGCTGCCTTCCATCTGAGTACTTATCATGAAATGATCTTTTATAATCAGAAAGGATAATTAAAAGCTTTTAACATTAACTTTAAAAATAAGTGGCTAAACAGGGGTGCCTGGGTGGCTCAATGGGTTAAGCCTCTGCCTTCGGCTCAGGTCATGGTCTCGGGGTCCTGGGATTGAGCCCCACATCGGGCTCTCTGCTCAGCAGGGAGCCTGCTTCCCTTCCTCTCTCTCTCTGCCTGCCTCTCTGCCTACTTGTGATCTCTGTCTGTCAAATAAATAAATAAAATCTTTAAAAATAAATAAATAAGTGGCTAAACAGGGGCGCCTGGGTGGCTTAGTGGGTTAAAGCCTCTGCCTTCAGCTCGGGTCATGATCTCAGGGTCCTGGGATCGAACCCCGCATCGGGCTCTCTGCTCAGTGGGGAGCCTGCTTCCCCCTCTCTCTGCCTCCCTCTCTGCCTACCTGTGATGTTTCTCTGTCAAATAAATAAAATCTTAAAAAAAAAAATGGCTAAACAAACCAAAAATATCCATGGTAATTGAGGTGCAGAGAATATAGGTGAATAATATTCTATGCAAAAGTCCCTTTTCTATAAGGAGATAGTATTGAACAGCAATTTCCAAACTGCTCCACAGAACAGTGTCAGTAGGTGGGAAATTTTACCAGGTATAGTCAATGTGAACAGGACAGTGAGTAAAATCATGTTTCACCAGGCTGTATTTAGTTAAAATTTTTATTCTAAGATTATATCCTCCCTACTTTGTAGCTATTAAATGTGTTCTCTCTTTTATGAAAAGGGGATAATATATTTCTTCATTTACTTTTGTTGTTGTTATATTTTTTAATGTTCTTTCTTGTCCAAACAAGTTAGCAGTTCCGTGCTGGTCATTAAAAATCTGTTTTGAAAATTGGCCAGTCCATGAAATTTAGAAGAGTGGGAATCACAGTCTGGTGCTAAATGGCACATGGCCGTTTGCCATTTGCTTGAGCCCACAGTGAAGCTCTGTGGGACTCGCTGTTCTCGCTCCTCACTCAGTGACCCCTTGTTCTTCAGGAGGACCTGGATCTGGATCACAGCTCTTTACCACGTCCCATGAGCAGCCGAAGTTTCCCACGAAGCCTGGATGACTCTGAGGAGGATGATGATGAAGACAGTGGGCACAGCTCCAGAAGGAGGGGAAGCATTTCCAGTGGGGTTTCTTATGAAGAGTTTCAAGTGTAAGTATTAAGGAATTGGCAGAATTTGGGCTGACGTGTTCAAAGGAGACCAAGCAGCTTCTCTTACCTCTCAGTTTGATCCTTTCCATACTAAAAAAGTTCCTTATAGGAAAATTAGCAAATAAAGAAAAACAAAAGAAAACATTAAAATCTCTCCTATTCCCACTAAACCAAAATGCCAGTTAACATTTTGATGTTTGTATCTCTATTTACATGTGGGTTTTTTTTTTTTTTTATGTTTTTATTGCTGTGGCCCATGGTATATCCTAAAGGATGTTCCATGTGCCCCTGAGAAGAATGTGTGTTCTGCTCTTGTTAAGTGGAGTTTTCTATAGGTGTTTATTAGGTCTAGTTGGTTTATAGTGTTACTCAAATCTCCTGTTTCCTGTTGTTCCACCTGTTTGTTCTATCTACTTTTGGAAGTGGGTTATTAATGTCTCCAACTATATTGGGGCTCCTCTGTGGCTCAATCATTAAGTGTCTGCCTTTGGCTCAGGTCATGATCCCAGGGTCCTGGAACTTGCTTCTCCCTCTCCCTCTGCATGCAGCTCCCCTTGATTGTGCTCTCTCTGTCAAATGAACAAGTAAAATCTTTAAAAAAAAAAAATCTCCAACTATCATTATTAAATTGCCTCTTCCTTCTTTTCTGTAAGCTTTAGCTCTGTGTTTTTTGGAACTCTGCTGCTAGGTGTATATATGTTTACAATTGGTACCTCTTCCTAATAGATTGACCCTCTTTTCATTATAAAATGTCCTACTTTATCACTAGTAAGATTTTTTTTTTGTTTTAAAGTCATTCTTGTCTGATATTATTATAGCAACTCCGGCTTTCTTATTGTTGCTTTTTGCATGATATATCTTTTTCCATTCTTTCATTTCCAACCTGTTTGTATCTTTGAATCTCAAGTGTGTCACCTGTAGACAGCATTTAGTTGGATCTGGTCTTTTTATCCAGTCTGATAGTCTTTGCCTTTTGATTAGAATGTTTACTTCATTTACATTTAATGTTATCATTGATATGGCTGGACTTACATCTACCATTTTATTTTTCATTTTCTATAGGTCTTATGTCTTTTTTTTGTTCCTCTTTTTCTCCTTTATTGCTTCCTTTTCATAAAGTGGATATTTTCTAATGTAACATTTTAATTCCTTTAATAGTTTGTTTTTTTTTTTTTCATTACATTTTTCAGTTATGTTTTTAGTGGTTGCTCTAGGACTTAACCTACACAAATCAATTTATCAGAATCTACCTCAGATTTATATTAACTTAATCTGAGGAGATATAGAAATATAATTCCTATTTAACTCTGTTAACTCCTCCCCTTTTTGTGCCATTATTATACACATTCATCTATATATGTTAGAAATCCAGTATCACATTTTTAGAATTACCACTTCATATAATTTTATGTCCCTTAAAAGAGCTGAGACAAGAAGAGAAAGTATATATATATAGAGTTCAGCATATTCTTTTTCGTACTTACCATTTCTGGTTCTCCTCATTTGTTTCTATGGATTCAAGTTACCATCTGGTGTCATTTCGTATTCCAGTACAACTTTGATCTTACCCACCTCCTTTGTCCTGGTATTGTCAAATATTTTGTTACATTTCTATGTGTTATAGGCCCAACAATACAATTGTATATATATTGTCTTGCACAGTCCTTTTGAAATCAGTGAATAAGAAAAAAAAGGAAAAGGAGTATGCATCTATATTGTCTTCTACAGTTACACAGTAACATGTTCCCGTGCTCTTTGTGTTTTCATGTGGATTCTAATTACTATCTGGATCACTTCCTTTCAGCCTGAAGAACTTCCTTTAGTATCTCTTCTAAAGCAGGCCTGCTGGGGCACCTGGGCGACTAAGTCCATTAAGCCTCTTCCTTTGGCTCAGATCATGATCTCAGTGTTCTCAGATCAAGCCCTGTGTTGGGCTCCTGGCTCAGGAGGGAGTCTGCTTCTCCCTTCCCCTCTGCCCCTCCCCACAGCTTCTGTGCTCTCTCGCTCTCTTTAAAATCTTTAAAAATAAAAACTAAAGCAGGCCCGCCAGCTTGAATTCTCTCAGTTTTTCTTTATCTGGGGATAATTTTATTTCCCCTTCCTTTTCTTCTTGTCTCCACTATTTCTGATGAGACTATAACTTAATTTTACTGAGGTTCCCTTGTATGTGATGGGTCACTTTTCCTTGCTGCTTTTAAGATTTTGTCTGTCTTTGTCTTTCAGTATTTTGACTATGATCTGTCTGGATGTGGATCTCTTTGCAGTTATCCTGGTTAAAGTTCATTAAGCTGCTGGGATATATAATATTTTTATCAAATTTAGGAAGTTTTCAACTATTATGTCCTCAATTTTTTTTTTTTTAAGATTTTATTTATTTAGGGCGCCTGGGTGGCTCAGTGGGTTAAAGCCTCTGCCTTCGGCTCAGGTCATGATCTCAGGGTCCTGGGATCAAGGCCCGCATCGGGCTCTCTGCTCAGCAGGGAACCTGCTTCCTCCTCTCTGCCTACTTGTGATCTCTCTCTCTCTCTCTGTCAAATAAATAATTAAAAAAAAAATCTTAAAAAAAAAAAAGATTTTATTCATTTATTTCCCAGAGAGAGAGAGTGAGCACAGGCAGGCAGAGTGGCAGCAGAGGCAGAGGGAGAAGCAGGCTCCCCACAGAGCAAGGAGTCCGATGTGGGACTCGATCCCAGGATGCTGGGATCATGACCTGAGCCAAAGGCAGCTGCTTAACCAACAGAGCCACCTGGGTGTCCCGAGTCCTCAAATATTTTTTTGCTGCTTTCTCTCCTTTCCTTCTGGGAGTCCTATCCTATGTATGTACTGCTGTCCCACGTCTTTCTTCACTCTTTTTTCTCTCTGCTTTTCAGATTACGTAGTTTCTGTCCATCTGTCTTGAAGTGCTGATTCTTTCTTCTGCCAGCTCAAATCTGCCATTGAAACCCCTTTAGTGACTTTTTCATTTCATTTATTGTACTTTGCAACTCCAGAATTTCTCTTAGTTTCCTTGAAATAATCTGCATCTCTTTGTTGATATTCTCTATTTGATGAGACAATGACATCATACTATGTTTTTAAGCCTGATTTCCTTTAGTTCTTTGAATATATTTATAATAGCTACTTTGAGCTCTTTGTCTACTAAATCTATCTGGACCCCCTCATAGGCAGTTTCTGTTGCCTCCTTTTTCTTATCTATATGTATGGGTCACATTTTTTCTGGTTTTGTTTTGTTTTTTTTTTTGCATGTCTTTTTTTATAATTGAAAACTGGAGATATTAAATAAATATTATAGCAGTTTAGAATACTAATTTTCTTTCCTCCCCTACCCCCAGGCTTATTGTATTTGCTGTTTGCATGCTTGTTTTTTAATGAAGTCCGTTCCCCCCCCCACCCCACACTGTGAAGCTTCTGATGTTGCTTGTCAGAGGACACAGTCGTGACCACGTGACCACACACAGTCCTCTTGAAAAGACAGTGCTTTTAGCAGGACTCCTCTCATTGTCTTTCCCGATCTCTCTGTGAAGCTTTCCACCTCTGTTGATATTACTTCCACCTCTTAGCTTCCACTAACTGTTGGCTGGTTGGTCTGTTTTCAGTAATGCCTCAGGATATAAGCTGTTCCACACTCTGACCCAATTCAATCCAGGCCCCTTTGCAGGGGTAGTTACTGAAGCCAGTCTTTAGCAGTCTTCTTAGCTGTCTCTTTCCCTGGTTCTTTCTGGTAAACTAGCTGGTAAATAATTTACCTTTTTATCTCATGGGGTTACCAACCTCATCTTAACAATCTCCATTTTGAGGAACACTCTTAGGCTTAGCACTTTGTTCCACATAAAGCCATTTCTCTTGGAGGAAGCTTTGGAGCCCTGTGTTCTGTGACCTGACTCTACTCCCGGGGAAAACCTCTGTACCACAGCCTCAGAGCTAGGGGCAGGGACAGTGGTCTGCTTCCCAAAGTGATACCCCTGTTTCATGAATAAGCCACTAGGCTAGGATGGCAGCCTTCAGTCTTCTCAGCTTTCCTGTCCTGGCATGGAAACTCCACCCTACAGTTGGCAGTTGGGTGGAGAAAGAGAACCTCATTCCTCTCAGCCACTCTTGCCTTAGATTAGATCCTCTGCCACATGGATTTGGAGAGGAGAAATGCAGTAGCCCGGCCCTCCCTGGGAGATCCCATAGCCCCCCATTGGGAGCTGAAGGGAGTGGGGGCCCTGTGTCCATTGCCAAACCCAACTGGAGTGACACTTCTGTCACAGTGAGCTGGGGAAGACAGAGAGGGAGCAGACTGTAGCTCACATGTCATAGACTCTCACTCTTCTTACTAAAATCCAGTGGATTTTCTTAGATAAATGCTTCTTCATTTGCTGTATACTCTTAAGAAGATTTACAGAATTTTGAAAAAGGAATTTAAATAATTTTCAACAGCTATAGTTCTTTCTCTGGGGAGAGTACCTATAGAGCCCTCATGGCATTATTCCAGAAGTTGTCTCCTATTTCTATGTTTTTAAAGCATTTACTTAACTTTTTATTCAAATCATTAGTGAGCAGTGTTTTCTAGCTACTTTATTTACTTAATATATTGTGAACATTATTATTTCATTAAATATTTCATCACCATATAATTTCTGTTGTCTCCTTGGAATTCCATTTTATGGATGAACAATAACATATTTGAATGATTCTCTGTTAATTATGATCATTTTTTAAAAAGATTTTATTTATTTATTTATTTATTTGAGAGAGCACAAGCAGGGGGGAAGGGCAGAGGGAGAGAGAGAAGCAAACTCCCCAGTGAACAAAGAGCCTGATGCGGGGCTCGATCCCCGGACCCCAAGATCATGACCTGATTCTAAGGCAGACACTTAACCAACAGAAGCACCCAGGTGCCCCTAATGTAACCATTTTCAGTGAACTACTATTAATAAGCAGAACTCTAATGAGTATGCTGATAGCCAAAAAAATCACACATATACATATTTCCTTTGGAAATTTTCCCAAAAATGGAACATCGAAATAAAAGTTAAGCATATATTTTTAAGACTTCTAATACAATGTTGACTTTGCAGAAAAGTTGTGCCAGTTAGCATTCCCATCAGCAATATGTGAGTTTATCGCTAAAGTCTGAGACTGCTTAGAATGTTTTTCAGATTATCATATTGTTTAAGAAATCTTAGCACTTCCATCTGAAAAGCCAACTGGGCGGAAAAGGCAACCAAGGGTGTAAGGTGGCTTTGACCCGCTCCCCTGCGGTTTCGCACAGCCTGGTGAGACGAGTGGACCGCATGGAGCACTCCATCGGCAGCATCGTGTCCAAGATAGACGCCGTGATCGTGAAGCTGGAGATCATGGAGCGGGCCAAACTGAAGAGAAGGGAAGTGTTGGGAAGGCTGCTGGATGGGGTAGCAGAGGTAAGTGGTCATGTGACACAGAAACACTGATTCAGTAAAATATTAGGGTAGTCCTATCTTGTAACCTTTAATCTGAGACGTTTTTTGAGATGTCTGTGTAACTGCAGATCAGGGCAATCAGATGATAATCTGGAGCTGTTACATAATACTGCAAGCACTGAGGCTTCTGCCTTCCCTAAATGGTAGAATGAAGCAAAAAAGTTATTCCAGTAGCTCAGGGAATTTCTATGTATGCTCTAAATTGCTGGTGTCACTTAATGAGAGATAATTTGGCCACTTACTTTCCTAGGGCAACTTCTAAGCACAAAAGTATGCGTCGTCCTACCCCCAACATGGTGGTCTCTTTTTCCTTTATTAGGATGAAAGACTGGGTCGTGACAGTGAGGTCCACAGGGAGCAGATGGAACGGCTGGTGCGGGAAGAGCTGGAACGCTGGGAATCGGATGATGCGGCTTCCCAGATAAGTCATGGTTTAGGCACACCTCTGGGACCGAATGGTCCACCTCGCCCCAGAAGCTCCCGCCCTTCTTCCTCCCAGTCTGCAGAAGGATTAGAAGGTGCAGGTGCAAACGGGAGTTCCAGTATCCACGTCTAGGACGTGTGTTAGCACGTGTTCCTAATCGGTGAGAAAGGGGCTGTCTTGCGTTGGCGGAACAAGTACACTATTTATATGCCCCGCCCACCATGCGATGCTGGTCTTTGTGACCAGCTGTTAATGCTTTTGCACTTTAATTTATTTTAGATAAACCTTGCCCATGGATCAAAGAAGATTTTTTTTCTTCATGTAAGAAATCTAGGTGTAAATATTGAGTCTAGAAAAAAAGTCTTTGTAAAGTATATGGAGTGGTACGCCTACTTGCTCCCATGGGTGAGTCTTCTCAGTTGACAATGAAGTAGCCTTTAAAGCCAGGAGAGACCTGTTGGAACTCCTGTCGGAGTTTTATTTCCAATCACAGAAATCAGTATTGGCATTTTTGCCCAGTGTGTGGAGGGAAAGTAGGGGCATTCCTTCCCACTCAGGCTTAGCTCATGGACGTAATATATCACTTTCTTTTAAGAAAGGAGCCTTTTATTTCAACTACCTTCCTGGGGTAAACTTTTCTAAAAGATGAGCTGGAAAAGAACTCCAAATGGATATGTAGTCATTATGCTAGAATTTGTATGAATGGTTAAGATAAATGTTGAATAATGTGCTATTTTTTTTTGTTACTGTATCTGATGTCTGTGGGAATAACTGTTTGACTTATTCACAATATTTTTGCTCTGAACTGCATGAAGCCAAAAGTGATTGATTGTGGGTTAATATGTCATCTCTAACCATAACGTGGGAAAATTGGAAGGAGCCCAATCACTAAGTTTGACTTAGTCTAATAATTAGTTTTATATGAAGGTTTGTCCATATATTCTCTTCCCAGGTGGCCCAGCTTATTTGCATGCTTTAATGATTTTAATGTTTTTATTTAATGATTTTAATGTTGTAGCTAATCTGGGAAGGCCAACTTACTAAATATTTTAAGTATGTACAGAAGGTTTTAGCTCAGCAGATATGTTCATTTTACACAAAAATTTAAAGGAGTTTTGAAATGCATACATAAATATTATAGAACTAAAGTTTGAGTTTTATGCTGTTTTGAGAATATAAAACTCAAATGCTCTTTTTTTTATGAGAGAGAGGAAGGGGCAGAGCAACAGGGAGAGAGAACCTTAAGCAGGCTCCATGCTCAGCAGAAAGCCCAACACAAGGTTCAGTCTCTTGACCCTGAGATCATGACCTGAGCCAAAATCAAGAGTTGGACATTTAACCAACTGAGCCACTCAGGCACCCTTAGAACTCAAATACTCTTGATACTGCATCTCAGAACTAGAATTTTTCATCTAAATGGAGCTCAGTTTAATCAAAAGGAGTTTCTGGTATTGAAAATTTCATTAACAAAATGTATCAGCCAAAGTTTGAGTTTGCAGCAGGTTTTTTTTCCCCCATTAAGAGAGGATCTCTCACCAAATTAATGGAGAAGAAATCTATTTCTCAATAAAAAATAAAGATCTTATTTTTCAAAAGTGTTGAATAAGGTGACTGTCCCATGAGCTAATGGGACAAGCAAGAGAGAATGCAACGTTGGTGAGTTAACTCCGACTCAGAGAACACGAGAAGAGAGGCCCACGTTTTAGTGCCTTGTTTTGAATTCGCACGTTGTTCACGTAATGGGTAGAATATGTCAGTCAAATCTTCAATGAAAACATAAGCGAACAAACCTTTTAAAGCTAGCTTCCAGAGAAGTGATATACATTGGGTTTCTTTAACAGGATTTCTCCTGGCTTTCTTTCAAATATGCTACACAAAGTTCTTTATTACTAGGTACTAAAGTTTGCATTCCAGGGACACTGAGTGCATGTGTTTATGTCTGTGTACCGTGTTGTCACATGTAAACAAACTTCAGTTTGAAGTGCAGCCATTATGTGGTATCCATGTGCATCGACCATGTGCCATAAGTCAGTTATGGTCACTAGAAAGTCTTCTTATGTACTTATTATACTGTTCCTCATTTCACCTGTAAGATTTTACAAAATCCCTTTTACCTGTAAGGTACATATTTTTTTCTCTTTAGTCATGGAGCATTCCCTTCTCATCCCTCTCCTATCAACCTCCCCTCTGTATTTGTGTTATTAAGATGTTACATACGCAAGTCTCTCGACAGTTGAGAACTTCATTAATGTGTAATATTGAGCACTTTACTTCTCAATAAAGACTTGGTATAATAACAGATGTGATAGTGGTCTGTTTCCTAAGTAGAAGCAGCTGGGTAATTTGTATCACATGAGACTTATTAGTAAAGGCTTAGACTTTGAAAAAGGCATCTTCATTTTTTTATGTCCCAAGAACAGTATGATTGACACATGACTACTTCTGCTGAATGTGCTTGTAGGAGGTTATTCTGAGGATTGTGTAGTATTTCCTACTGTGCAGCTACCACATTTTACTTAATGCTTTTCTATAGTGAAGAGTTGGCTCTAATATTTCTGTTATTTGAAAACTTTGAACATAATTCCCTTGTTGGCTTTTCGTGAGTTCCTCCATGGGTATAGAACAGGAGTTGGAGTGTTGAATGCCAGGTCTACAAATATTTAATTTTTTTAAAATTTTATTTATTTTGCAAAGAGAGAGAGTGTGTGAGCAGGGGGAGGGGCAGAGGGAGAAGGAGGGAGAGAATCTCAAGCAGACTCTGCACTGAGCGCAGAGCCCAGTGCAGGGCTTGATCCCAGGACCCTGAGATCATGACCTGAGGCGAAATCAAGAGTAGAACACTTAACCGACTGAGCCACCCAGGCGCCCCTATAAATACTTAATTTTATTCAGAACTGTCAGATTCCCCTCCGGAATGATTGCACCAGTCTACAATTCCACAACGTGCATGAGATAACCAATTTTATGCATACCCTCACCGGCATCCCTACCATCTAACTTCCTACTTTTTGTTAATGGCATGGTTTTAAAGTAAGGTTTCATTTTATTTTGCATTTCTCTGATTCCTAATTCCTAAGGTTGTACATTCCCTCACATAATTGTTCAACATTTGGGTTTCCCTTTTGGTAAGTTGCCCATTCAAACTTTAAAATCTTACACTTTGATCTACTGGGAAACACATTATGTTTTTGTTCATTGCTTATTTTTCTACTGGGTCATGGCCTTTTTTGTTGATTTGCCAATCAACAAATCAAGTTCCTTGTTGTATGGTTTAAGTATTAATCCCTTACCAGTTTTGGACTCTTACTAGTATCTCTCATCCAACTGATAACTTTGTCAATATTTCCTTGGTTTTTATATTAAAAAAATCCATCAATTTATTTTGCCGGTGTTAGGGGTTTTGAGACCTTTGTACGGTGAAAAACTCTTATTTATTAACTTACAGTTTTACCTTTCACATTTAATACCTTGTATAAGGGTAACCTTGTGTAAGGCCCACAGGTGTTTTCTCCATACAGTGAGCCAGTTTTGCCAATATTCTCTATTAAGTTACTTTACCTTGTTCATGATGTCTTTTCCGTTTCATGTATAAATATGTGGGTTTTTTTTTTTAACTTTTAGCCTTTTACAAATTGATCTATGAATGTTCTTGCACAACTTTTATTATTAGGACTCTATAGTATGTGTTTGTATGTGGTAAGATCTTTTTCCTTTTCTTTTTTTTTTCAAAATTGTGCTATTTTTGTGAACCTTTATTTTTCCATGCAAGTGCCCAGACAAATTTGGTGGGTTCCTAAGAGAGAAATTTGGTGGGTTTCCAGAGAGAAAAAGTTCCCACTGGAATTTTATTGGAATTGCATTGAATTTATTTTATTTTTTAAAAATATTTTATTTATTTATTTGACAGAGAAATCACAAGTAGGCAGAGAGAGGGGGAAGTAGGCTCCCCGCTGAGCAGAGAGCCCCATGCGGGGCTCGATCCCAGGACCCTGAGATCATGATCTGAGCTGAAGGCAGAGGCTTAACCCACTGAGCCACGCAGGCACCTTGGAATTGCATTGAATTCATTGATTATTTTAGGGAGAACTGACATCTTTTTTTTTTTTTTTTTTTTTGGTGAATATTTTTTTTATTAAATTTTATTTTTTATAAACATATATTTTTATCCCCAGGGGTACAGGTCTGTGAATCGCCAGGTTTACACACTTCACAGCACTCACCATA